>NC_051176.1:252684545-252984545 GCF_013339695.2 Rhipicephalus sanguineus
CATGATTTATGAAAAAACATGTTGCAAGTTCAATTTTATACAACAAGCAAAAATGTCAAACATTGTGTTTCCAGCGTGGTGACACTGCGTAAAGGACATCTCTAGTAACAAGGAATACAGGAACACGTCTTTGTCTTCTCTGAGCTTCGCTAAACGCAGTAATGATCTATTGTTGGAAAGTGAACTGTTTGTAAAGAAAAAAAAGATCGTTCCAATTAAATGCATTTCCGACACCATTACATTCCTCGTCGACGGGCCACGGACATTTTCTTCTCTGGATAATTTTTTTAGTAAATGCGCTTTATAAAAGTAACGAAGCTAAACGCGAAATATGTGTATCTGAGTCGATCATGCATTGTAAGGATGTGAGAAATCGCAAATGGTGGCAGTGGTGAACGGCGAGTACCGCAGTGCAACCTAAGCACAGCAGCCACACATTGTTGCCAGGCTTTGTCGCTATGCACGAGAAAGCTGGGGGGTCGATTGCGTTGGTTACACGATACATTTTTCACCGCTCGTCACTCTCCCGCCCGGTCTCTGGATCCGCACCGTGCGGATCGTGTGGCCCGCGCTACAAGCACCATCGTGTAAACGGAGTAGCATGCGTTAGCGGACACAGGTGAAGGGCGGCGCGATGGACGCCCGCCTGAAGCAGACGACAACAACGAGTACGGCTGTGCCAGTCAGCAGGCCAAACACCACCTGAGATAGAAGTTAAGCATCCAAATTGTGCTTCACTTTGATGCGATCACTATCCTACGCTCTGAAGGTGGCTATGGGTAGGCGTTATAGCCATGGCCGAGATTTTGTACGGACTGCCTCATGGTGCACAAAAAGAAAATTCCGCTGCAGCAGAATTTTCGTTACGTAGAAGATATCGGATCGAGACACTTTTGCGGAGGGTCATGAAGCAGGATGCGCGCTCAATTCAAGAGGGAAACCAGATCTGTAAGCACTCTTTCAAGAGAAAGAAGGATATGCAAAACAAAGCAGATGCAATGCAAACCAAACGTGTTTTGTCCGTGGCCACAACTGCTGCCACCAATCTCCACGTAATCGATTCTTTTTAAACTCTGAATTGATCACATAAGGTTTGACAACGTACACATTTGGGCCAACAAAAACCACACCTCTTGGCGACCGCTCTCCAGAAATTCATTTCCATTCATGAAGAGACCTTGGCTTTTATACCAATCTCTCAATTCTGGCACAGCACATCATCATAAGAGACGCATGGAGGGAATGCGTTCGTTAGCACTCAAGATATGAATTATACTCAACTGAAATAGATGAAAGAAAAGGAGGCTACAACTGAAAAGTGCCTACTGTGGACTGAGGGATGTCTAACACTGGCGTGAAGTCGCAAACCACGCGAATGCATTTAATTGGAACGATCTTTTTCTTTATAAAACAGTTCCCAATTTCCGACCATAGATCATTACTGTTGTTTAGCGAAGCTCAGAAAAGAAAAAAGACGTGTTACTGTATTTTCTTGTTACTAGAGATGTCCTTTGCGCAGTAGCCACCACGCTCTGGAAACACAATGTTTGACATTTTCTGCTTTTGTTCTAATAAAAATGATGCAACATGTTTTTTCATAATATCATTCTGCAGTCCTTTGAGAACATTTTGGGGGACTTTGAACAAAATTGAGATTGGGTTTTTTTTATTATAGATTTTTGAATGGAGGAGCACTTTTCTCTTTTTGGTGTTTCGAGAATGAAAATTTACTACTTTGAAAATTATTAGAGAAATACAAATGCAGAGGTTCATTATTCACATAAAGGCCTATTAATACTGCAAATATGAACAAGCTAAGATGTTCACAGAAGTAGCCATAGCGTCCCAAATTTGACTGATTTTCAAAAACGCAGCGTTTTTCGTGAATTTTTAAAAATACATAATTTACTCAGAATTTCATGAAATGATAAGAGCTATTTCCTCTTTACTTCTACTTCAACCAAAAAGAAAGATATTTGTAATATATAGCTTCAGTGGCTGCCAGCATGATTGCGAATTTACGAAAACGCACTCTTCGTAAAATGGTCGTCGTCAACCGGCGACACTTGTCGAATTTTCCTGTGTTGAAAAAAATTTTTATTTGAAAACGAACTGCGATTTCGTGCTGTGCAGTCATATGTGCACAACATACAAAATTATCAGGAAAATCGGAAACATCAAATATACACCCTTTTTCGATCTTTCGTGGAATCGACCGTACTGAAGAGCAGAGCGTGAGCAACAACCTCAGCCCAATACGCCTCCTTCTTCCGGGCAATGACAATGGACGCAAGCTTGAGCGTGTTGACAAACAGATCGCGTATTTTACTTTCTTTCCCATCATCGCAGTCATGTAAGTTATCGTAATTTTTTTTTTTTTTTGCATTGTAAACTTAAATTTCAATGGAAGAACAGCCGCGGCGTACCGAAAGAGAGAATTATATTATGCAACTGTTCTTCATATGACCATCCTCGCGGAAGTGAAAAGAAGCGGGAAAGAAAAATTACGTTGAAATGTAAATGCATAGCTGACTGACAAAGCTATGCCCGAAAAGGAAAACAAAAATCTACTTAGCCTGTGTCACAATTCCTTGGGTCGTAGAAAAAACCCTATTCACACCGTCTTCTCCCAGTCTGCCATAAAGCGAAGATGCCGTTGAGAAATATGAGGCCAGCCAGAAGTAACACAGCGTGCGGTACAAGTGCCGCGTATACGACTTCCGAAAGCGTTATATACATGTCAAGCTGTCTGCCACTCGCCCCCATCTTCTTTTCCGCATTTCGCTACCTTCCCTTCTTCCAGACTCGCACACTTCCTATCTTGCGGTTGCTTGTTTTCGCAAGGGTTGTCGTGCGCGCCACTAGCGATACCGGAACATATATAAAAGACTTTAAGTGCAAAAAGAAATAGGGGCTAGTAGAAGGCACGTGCACAGGGGATCACTGAGCGGGAACTGGATGAAAAAAAAAAAACACTGGCCTTATCGCGTACAGCAAAGGCGTTTGTTTAATTGTTTACTCCTTTGCTTGGGTGGTCGGTTGGTTGTATCGGGGCTTCGCTCCTGTTGTTATACAAGGGATAAGCATACACAAACGAAATAGAAAAAAAAATGGCTGACAACTCAGTCATTGGTTTGAATGTTATGACAACGTGGCGTTGTTATAATCGTTTTGATCTGTTCACCTCTCGTACTCATTTCTTATTGTTTCTCTTTTATATGTCTTGTTATGTTAACTTTTTTTTTAAATTTCCTGTAACGTTTTATTTCTTTCTGTCTTGTTTATTTACTTCCTCTCCTTTTCTGGATGTTTATTTCAGTCAGAAATCATACACCGGACATCGCACATCATCATGTATGTGGAAGCGGCTTGTAGGAAGACGCTGCGTTCAAAATTAAAAACATAAATTTACTTCAGGTCACAGACTCAATCGGTGCAAGCGTTTCAGCTTGCGTGCACGCGTCCCATTGACTGCTTCTTTTCCGGCGCACGCATTTCGAGGAGGACGATAAAGGCGAAACTCCGGCGTGCGACCAATCTTTGGAAAGGCCACGGAAAAGGCTAATTACCTGGGTGCTCGGACACGCGGGCGTGAAAAGGAAACGTGCGTGCCGATACGAAATACGCTGCGCCCTTGCGAGGTGTATCGCGGCGGCCTGACCTTGAGAAAGTTCCGGGTGCGTGTTTACAAAAAGGCTTTTGCATTCGAATAGTTCGTAATAAGCTAACCAGTCCTGATAAAGAACGCGTTGTTAGCAAAGGGAGCCAGCCATTGGCGAATTACACCTGCAAATTAAATTATTCATGAATTCAGCCCCAGCTTTTAATTTATTTATGGTTTCCGAGGTGGGAGCGGGGTATGTGTTTTTATAAACGGTTTTGTTTGCAGCTACATGAGCGATAAGTTACGGTGGTTGATTAGGAGGAATCCAGGTACCTTTGCACTGTACATGAGGCCGTCATAGGATGTTTCGTTGAAAGAAAAGTCGGCACTAATGAACCTGACAAAACAAATTGGTGATCTGCTTTGTCGCTTCATCCCATGGTTACATGTCCGCGTGAGCACAACGAGCGTTGCTGGTTTCTGCACCCTACGAAGTGCACTGCACCCAAACGCGACCTGCGTGCAGGGTGGAAGCATGTCACTTTCTTATGTTTTGACTAAAAGACGGCGACAATAATAGATTTGACACTCATTTGTCTCGTCGGTTTAAGAAATGGCAGACACTGACTTTACGGTTATGAAAGAAAATTGAAGCTCCATACAACAAACGAAAAAAAAAAAAAACGAATGAGAACTCGTTGAATTAAGCGACGACCTGAACAAAAGCATCCGCACTGTCTTCTTGCATATTCTAATTTTCTTGCGCTGATACAGATTTTTTTTTTGCATTTGTCGCTTCGATATTTGCTCGTATGACATGCATGGTGCCTGCAGGATTATTCTAGATAAAATCCTTTTTTTTTCTTTTTCTTTCCTCGTTGCTGCTGTTGCTTTTCGCTGTCGTTCGACTCTCACACAGAAATCGACATTGCTTGGAAGTATTTTTGTACGAATGGTACGTCTCATAAATATGCCGTGCGTGTGGCCTGTGCGCGTGTCCGAGGTATTTAGATAAAAGGCATAAACTTTTTTTCCCCTGTACAAACGTCGAGAAGTTTTACAGTAGTGGTTCTAGAGTGAACAACCTTTCTTCTTCACTTCGTTTTTTGTTTTTGTGCTTTGTTTTTTTCTCATGGGTGATGTGCCTTGCTGGTTCCCCTTCATTAATAAGTACGAGCCCGGAGACCAGTCTTCTGTGAGACTTCGTTAAGTAAATGAGTTCGAGCACACGGCAACTGCGTCGTTGGTTCATACTTCTAAGAGTAAAGTTTTCTTTCCCACTGTCTAGAGGTATTCCTCGCTGTCCCTTTGCGTACTACGTAGAAGCATATGAAGCAAGCCAAATTTTTAAACTTTTTACCCTGGCTCTTATTTTTTTTATTATTATTATCTTTTTTCTCCCCCCCTTCTTCTTCTTCTTCTTCTTCTTTTTTTTTTTGGTCTATGTTGGCACTCGACGTGGACGGTATGCGTGACGCGAATGCAAAGGAACATGGATTGCTGCAGCTAAATGATGCCCCTTTGAGGCAGTAAATGAGGTTATGCAGCTCGCTACTACATGAATGAAAATTTGCGCAGACCTGCAGACTGCAATTAATCCTGTTCCGTCATGTGTGGCGTGTTGGAAAGGGCACTTTCTTCATGTAGTGTGTCTCCATCGTTGCCGAAGCACCGCTCAAACGTTGTTCAGCCGTTGTAGATTGAAATAGACAAGATAGGAATGGCTTAATAGTGATGAAGATATTTTCTGGTGTTATATACGTACGGACCACTACATATTCCAACCCGCTATAGTTACGTCGCTTGTGCTTCAGGCTGGGGAAGTGGAAAATAAAAAGTCGTCATAGTGGTAGCGGTGAAAATATTCTTTGAATGTTAAATTTCCGAAAGCGCCGTAATTAATAACAAGCTACATAAGAAAGTGGTGAAGTTACCGGAGATGATTTCAAAGAAATTTCGTTGTTCACCGTTCTTTGCAAAATCGAAAAGTTCAAGTTCAACCCAATCCTAACGACAAAAAATATTTTAGCCGTCGCAGTGACCAAAAAATATTACACGTGAAGTATCCACTGACAAGCGGTTCGTTCTCTTCCCGTTGACCGTAAGTATAGGCCTTTGGGTGCAAAGCGATAGAAGCAGCAACTTGGCACATATAATATCACATTCTCCGTCACTGCCCTGTCGCGAAGCCCATCGACGGAGAATGCGTGTCCTCACTGTACACCGTGCGTCCATCGTCCACAATAACTTTTTTTTTCCCGCGGTGTCAGTTGAGAAGCGCGAAGCAGCGAACGGCAAAGACCCCCCCCCCCCCCCCCCCCCCCCCCCCCCCCGACGGCGCCCTTGGGATGTCAGAGGACATCGGCCCCGCTGAGTGCTTCTCCCCACACAGAATCGAGAAACGAATGAGCAGGAAAGAAGTCGAATCCTCGAGACGGCAATGTGGCCCCGACAACGATCCCTTCATTCTCGCCTCAAGAAACACAGCTTTCGTGACAGTTTGGCACTTTCATAACGTCAAGCGCTTTATTTGGGGCTCCGCTGAAAAGCCAGTCTGCGCAACCGCGGTAACAAAAAAAATATATATATATATACAAAGTGACGATGAGGAGGGGATGACCGCTGCGCGACGCATTACCGGGCGTGCCCACTGAAGACGAGCGCGCTTTGTAAGCGAAGCCAACCGCATGGCGGCCGATGGCGGCGGCGTGCCGTCCGAGGGTTAACCATGACTTAGGGCACGGGCGCAGCGGTACACATCCGGGTCATTTTTCTCGGGCGTCGTCGGCCAGGAAAAGCGGAAGCCTGCCAACATCCCCTGAGACTCAATCAAGGAAACCATATTGGAAGGGCCGCCTTCTTCCCATCCAGACTTCTGCGCGCCCACCTTTCTCGAGGCGGCGAGGAGTTGATCTACGAGGCTTCCTCAGCTTGGCAGCAGCACGGCCAACTCGATGCGCAAACCGACTGCGGTGTCTCGCGCGCGCGGCAAGCTTTGTATGATTGTCCATCGCTGTGTCCCTCGGAGCAGAAGAAATCAATTATCCCCATGCTGCAGAGAGGCCCGTTTGATTACGCGAAACGCGTCAGAGGCGTTGGGCCTGTAGTAATATCTTCCGGCCTGGTTGTGTCAGAGATCTAGGTCTGTATTCGCAAATCATCTTACGCTTGAGCATATTTGTAAGAGAACATTTCAGCCAATCCTGATGCGGGATGTACCATTACGGAAACTAGAGAGACAATGGCAAGAAGGATTATCGAAAGAAAAGTTTTGTGAATTCAGCGCTTGGGCCCGTATTCACAACAAAAAAAAAAGTGTTACGCTAAAAATCTTCGTATGAAAATACTCCGAGGAATCCTGACGCTGAACATGTCATTAGCGAGGGCGGCCGGCCAAACGCTTACAACTGAGAGGTTTTCGAAGTTAGACTCCTGCAGTTTGTGCACGAATACAATATCTAATATCAAGCTGCGCTGAAGACGATTAGCTATCTAATGCGTTCGAAACGCTGTCTGTGGTGTGGAAGACCTTACATCCTGCCATGCGCTCTGGGCCCCCGTATTGGTTCCTGTCTCAGCATTTTTAACGTGATAGCGTTAAAGAGCCATTGTCACAGAGAATGTGGTGTCGGCGTCGGCGGCGTTGTCCATGAATGAAAAATCCCGATGGATGCAAAGTAATCGTTGTTCGAGCCAGAATTGAGCCCAGGCATTCCGCGTGGCAGTGAAATATTCTACCATGGATCCACGCCAGTGCTTGAAACTGCTTTGTAAAAAGACCCTATAAAGGTCGTCATGCCAGGCTCGGAGTCACGTTAACAGACATAATATCGCATGGCAGAAGCGCAGAATCGCTCCAGGCGTCACGCCATGTGAACTGTTTAACGAGTAGGTGGTTAAAAGCTGTCAACACATTACAAAGGGCTGAGTCATAGTTCATCATCATCATCATCATCCTCATCATTATCATCCGCAGCATCAACAATGTGTGCAACTACGTAGGTGTGCGTAGAACCTTATAGAGCGTTGTGGACACTTCGCAACAGTGATTCCAGTGGGCGCCCTAGGAGAGCAGTACTCAGTAGTAGTAGTAGTAGTAGTAGTAGTAGTAGTAGTAGTAGTAGTAGTAATATAGCGTGTGATTCAGATATAAATTATGCTTATTTGTTTAGAGCGGCCAATGTCACGCTCGCAGACGTCGCTGCTCTCACAGAATGGTTGAGGTCTCCACCAAGAAGTGAAGCATGGCAGGCGAATGAGAAGGTCATGCAAACGGGGCCCGATAACCCTATCGCGTTGCATTCTTAAAGCCGGAGCTTAAGCGTCTCCATCTGTTTTACAGGAAGCTTTTTTTCAAAACGTAGAGCATTGCCTGTTCTGGGAATATTTTCTTATCTCCTGGGTTGGCATGAGTGGATGAGCATTCAAGAGAGGAATGCAGCCTTAGTTAGGTCAAGCTCGCAGAGCAAAACTGGAACGCAGGGAGAAGAGGGTTTCCTCTCCACTTCCAATTGGTTCACTTCACATTGCAAAAGATCGTACCGGCTTGCGAAAGGGCGTAAAAAATGACGGATCCTCAGAAAAGAAAAGTTCGCAGAGCGATGTCGTATACGTGCTGGAACTGCCAAGCAAAAAATTGTATTATAACCAGCTAAATCCATTCTAGCTGGCAGCTACGAGGTGACAGCGACAGAACAATTAACGAAAAGCTATCTTCTATTCTTTTTCACTTTCCAGTTTTGGTCTGTATAATGATGCACTGCGGCGAGTGTGGAACACTCTTCATTTACCAGCAGGCGTCACATAGCACGTGATCTTTTCACGAGATGGCTACGGGCCAACGCAACGTACTAAGGAAGAGATGGGTTGCCACTAGAATACCACTGCATAGCCAAAATTGCAATAAAATTTAATAAACCAGTAAAAAAATTTAACCAGCTCCGCTTCGTGGACACCGATAAAACAGCGAAGCTGGTGGCGTTCCCTTCGTCAGGCTAACGCATTTCATTGTTTTGCAAGTCTCTTATATGTTGCATCACTGCTCTTTATTAAACACTCTTTGTTAAGGTTTGAGGTGGTAGTATAGTTTTATCGCATCTTGACCATGCCACTCTTTTTTACACACTGGTTTACAAAGAAGCCTTCGCTTAAGATGATCCGATATGGTGTATCACTGCTCTGTATTAAACACTCTTTTTTAAGCTTTGAGGTGGCAGTATGGCCACCACGTTTTATAACCACAAAGTATCAATGCGATAACGCCCAGGCCGTTTATTGGGCTAACTGTCGCCTTCTTCCTTTTTAGTGGAAGTTGTGTGCAGTGGGATTTACCCAATTTCTGTGGTACGTACGCGTTGATGATTATGGTAGTTTTCTGATAGGCCGCACAGATTTCTGTGGCACCAGCCCGTTTGTTGGGCTAACTGTTGCCTTCATTTTGAGTGGGCCAGTCGCAGTCGCGAGTAGCGGGATATACCCAATGTATGTGGCGCATACCCGTTTATGATGCCCACAAGCGTTACCACAGATCCCGGACATGAAAGGCTCAACCAAGAACAGCTTCGCTATTAAAATCACATGGTGCATGAGCACCATGTGGATTCCTAGTACCTGACGAGGCCGTCTCTGTGATAGCTGCTGTAGTTTTAAGTTTTGTTATGCGTATTGATGCGCTGCTCAGTGCGTACACGTTAGTTGGCCGTGTTGGTTTTCACGGTTTTGCGATGTCGCGTGACAGACAGACGATTCTGGCGCAACCGGAAAATTTCTGATAAATATCGGAGTAATAATGGCGACAAAAGTGCAGAATTGTAAATAATTCATTATCATTTGTTCAACCTAATCGTTCATTATGTCATTATGATATGGGGCGTTTTCACGGCTTTTGTTGCAGCGCGCTACGTACAAGATCAGTGGCAGCGCTAAGGGTGAATTCGGAATAGAAGAGATGTCACGTTATGGCCGCTGTGTTCTCAATAGCTTTTTAGACGCAAGCTTGCGAAGGATATTTCATGCATTTCTGATGACAAAGAAGACAGTAATGACAGTGTGCTGGTGATTATGGTGGTGAAGAGTGTTCGTGGTATTGAGGGAATTTACAGCATGCACCAAGTCGATATTCCACGTATGCATTTCGATAAACTGGTTTATTCAGTTCTGTTGTTAAACTCTGCCATCCTCGCAGGTGGGGTTAAGAGGAACAACTTTTTATTTGTCCGAAAAAATATAACTTGTACAATTGAACAACACAGCGGATTTCGACAGTTGCAACTATAGCAACATCGGTGCGATACATATTTTATGACGACAAAGACGATAGGGCCACACGACGGCAGTAGCAAAGTAAAAAAAAAAAAAAAAACTCACAGGGTCCCTTATGTTAAGACGACTAGAAGGCGAAAGCCATCTTCTTTTTCTTCTCAATAGATGTATTGATCCTGCCCCGCCACCCTTCGAAAGCTTTCTGCACGTAACGTGGTTTTTGCACCGCCTCCAAGATCGGATCCGCACCTCACCCGGTTTCGCATTGCCTCCGTGATCGGACCACCTTTGACCAAGCTACGATGTCATGTGATGGCGTCATCATGTGACGTGACGTCACGTGACATCACAGTGACGACATGATGACGTCATCAGGACGTCACAAATGGGCTATATGTGACATCATCGTGACGTCATCATATGACGTCATCACGCGATGATTTTTTTCATCACTCGTCCTCGACACCGCGGGACGCCGACGGTCAAATCTCGCGTTTGATGAGGCATTTAAGGCTTTCGCCTTAATAATACACCAACGGATGACTTCAACAGCAACAGCGAGGGAGGAAACGCACGCGAAGAAAATCTTTAATTTTCTTGCGAGTGGCATCCACAATGGCCTGTCTCGGCAGCGCTCTGGAGGACTCCTAAAGCCCACTGCGCCTTCTCATGGTCAATATAGAGAGCTGTCATTATATGTTTCGATTTATTTCATGATATTGCCAACTCCCCTTCACTCGGTCGTTTTGGAGCGCCTGACTCCAAACGGGAGCGTTCAGGGGCGCTCGCACCTTCAAATGAGAGCACGCTCGAGATCCGCCGAAAAGCGATCATACAACATAAAACCAATATGACCGTGCGGGATACTCCAAATGTCGATAATTTAGATCGTGAAGAAAGCACGGCATCATTTCGGAAAATGATGTGCGCTCCTATCGCAACGCTCGTGTTGTGGTATTGCGGGACTCGCCCCATCGCTGTTTGTTTTCGACGCCCTCATCGTTCTGGAAATGCAACGAGCGTTCGACTGAAAGGATCTCCCATATTTCTGGCCGAGAACGTCTCCGAGCCTGACCACTATTGAGGCTGTAAATGAAGCAGTCAGTCGGAAATATACCATTAGCTCAATGTACCGAAATGGAGCTCAGACCTGTTAGTAACGGCATCATTCCCGGTGGAAGCAGAGTCTGTCATGAGCATCATGATCAGCCCGTACATCGTGTTGTCTCCGTGTGTCGCCATCAAGAATGAATGATGCGAACACAGCGGCAGTGATTCCGTTTCAGATAACCTATTCATCCTACAATACCAGTGGCGCCAATCAACGATGTGGCGGCAGCTGCAGGCCATCGATCATGTGCGGCGCGTTCAGTGCAGAGTGGCACGTCTATCGCTTCCTCCATACAACGCAGCGAGTTAACTTGCACCACTCGTCACACTTCCCGTCCCCTGCTCATAAAACTTGTCGTGGATAGTTTAGCGGTGCCGGCACTGGCTCTCGAAGATAGGACGATAGCATCCTGAATGGCTCACCGCGAGGAAGTTGATAATGCTGACTGTGGCCCGGGTACTTCAGCTTAAAGCTCACTTTATTGTTTTATCAACATTTACTTAGCGTAATCTAAATAAAGCTGGAATCGGCTAGCTCGAGGCAGAATTGAAGATCACTGGGAGGGGTATTTGTTCCTTAAGTGGAAATAAACACGTTGTTGTTGATGATGATGTAAAATTACGCGAACCAACATAGACGCAGTCTCCTGATTACATGCGGGTCACTTTGTCAACGACTTAATTTATTGCTGCCTCGTAATCTCTCAGTGGATCCAAACGTCCAGCGAAGAAAGCCGCTGCTGATACTACCGCCTGCGTAACCAAAAGGAGTTGATTGTCAGTGCATATGCTTAGTTATCCCTCACACTCATTGTTGCCGCAAAGGTCCTTCCCGCCAATAGCGCGCTATTTTTGAGACGTTTCTTCATCTTTCAGACTCGTGCCACTACCGATGAAAACATTTAGCTAGAAAGCTGCTCACGAAAGGAAAAATCAACATCTACGTTCAACTTTTGACTCAATCAAAAAGTCACACTTTCGCTGCAAGGGCGAAGCAATGAATGCGATAGCAAGGAATCAGAATGTCACTCGAAGAACGACAAGCAGCTCGATACTTGCAGCGCGCCGCTGAAGCACAAAGACGGACGCCCGAAATGAACGCACAGGCATGCACAGGGCAAGCGTGAACTAACAACTGTCACAGTTGTTACGTCTTTGTGCTTGAGCAACGCGCAATGCTTGTTTGTTTGTTTGTTTGTTTGTTTGTTTCCTCAAAATTATGGCACATACCCACTCTGGGGGATTGGCCAAGACTGCGTGTCGACAATGGAGAATCAGACGCTCTTAGATCTTTCTTTTTCTTTTAAACTGCGGCACGTGGAGTGATCCCTCTGCGTCTCCTGCCACACGGGGGCTTCTGACGCAAGGTGTGCCCGGTGTTCCTTTTTTTTTTTTCATTCCACATCACGAGTGGGTACAGAAAGGGGCCACTTTGTCGTGCGCGCCTCAAGGGCAGTTTTCAAATTGAAAGAAAATGTAGGAGCGTTGCGGTCATAGAAAACACGCTCAAACTCCTCCGAGATCTGCGTACCACCAGCGGTAAATGGTGAACATAAATAGCTCGCCGTTGTTTTGCCGGCGAATACATGGCATGTGGTTGAGTTGTCTAACGCAGCGCGCCGGGGAGGGGGGGTCGCTGGTTCGAATCCCCGGTCGGGTACTTCAGAATTTTTTTCTTCTGCTTTATTTTTCTTTGTGCCTTTTTTATATATACACATACTTATACATATCCGGGACATGACGGTAACGGCGACGGCAAAAATCCACCGAGAGTGTCCATATAATTGCTATCGCAATAAAACATTAGACGCGTGATTCGCTTGCGCGCTGCTGCATATCTTCGGTGTTACCTTCCTTTGGTCCTGCACCCCCCCTCCCCCCGTGGAAAAAAAAGCCGCTTGTCATTTTATGCAGCAAGTTTGAAAGTTACATCCCAGATTTTCTCATTTCATGCAAAATTACGTTGGCAGTAATCAATGATCCGTTAAAAAAGAAAGCATTCGCCTCCATCCGAGGGCATAATTTCCTGGCACATGTGCTATTCGAGCCGGCCTCGGCTGAAATGCTCAGAAATTGCCTTCTACCAATGCGTAGAAATTTGTTTCGCGCCAATTTTGCTGGCACCTCTTATTATTTATTTTTGCCGAGTTCATGTTCCTGTGTTTGTAGAGGGCATGCTTTTGCATCTCGCCGCGCGCCACGCGATGCCAAAATCGTCTCGAAAAAAAAACAAAACACGAAAATTGCTTTCGGATTATTTTTTTTATCTCCGTTTATTTCATGAAATGTGCGTTTGTTCTTGTAAGCCTGTCTTATAGACACGCACATACGCACAAAGGCATATGCGTAGAATGCGCACGAAATTCGTGGCCTTTCCGGTGCAGAGTGCGTTCCGATTTCTTCCGGTTCAGTTCCACGTTGGAGGAACAAAATTCATAGCGGTCGGCGAAGAGGTTCGCGGTACCAAACCGGTTCGCAAAGTGTTTCCACGCCATGTTTTTCGGTTCACGGGTCTCATTCGACTAATCTTGTCAGGTCCAAGCGACAGTTGAGACGTAGCTCTCGTTGCTGCAGTCTCGGGCTATCCTCACTCCTTTCGAGAATATTGTGTGGCTTCAGAACATATAACAGGATGAATAGAGACGTTCCTAAATTCTCAGCTAATTTGCCCGAACCAGAGAGGTAATTCTGTCACAATACAAAAGTACCAGTAACATATATAGAACTTGGAGTCGGGGACAAAAAAGGAAAATAGACCGTATGCTTGGTGAAAGCATTGGCTCGAAATTGAACATTTCTATCCTGGTAGCTCCGTTGCCAAGCGACGTGCGGACCGGCTGGAACCTTTTAATTAAGACAAGAGGCGCCAGCGGTGAGCCACGTTCACCAAAGGCGGAAAGCAGCTTCCGTCCGTTTCTGTTTCTCGCCGAGCCGACTGCGGCTTCTTCTTTCGAGCGCGGTTTGCTTTTCGGACGGGCCGGTTCCTTTTGCCAATTCATAAATTATGCAGCTTTCGTCCGAAGAACGTTTGTTATTCATCGCTATAGAGCATTGTTAACCATGTTTCCAATTTCGTTTAAGTATGCACTTTCGTCAAATGTATGCATGCTCGCGCTCTTCGCCTCTGCTTCACTCTATAGTGTTTCTTACATTTATCGATTTTCGACACGGCTACGTTGCAGCCTGTTTTAATTCACTGCTTGAGTGCGAGCAATATTTATTGCGTACAGCACAGCTTTACCAACCGATCATTCGCTGCCATACAAGCCCTTTGAGGCTTCGACAGGCCTTAACGATGTCAGTGTAGAAAAGGTGCCGAATGATAATTGTCAGTGAATGAACGAATCAATCATACATTTAATACGGCGCCCAGAAACAGCTAGAAAACCTCATTGTGTCTTGCGCACTTAGCAATGCGCAAGACACAATGCCCACAAAAAAGGCAAGAGATAAATAATGTGAAATAACACAAGAAAAATTATACAGAAGCGACAAAAGTTGATGCAATTTGAAGTTAAGAGAGAGAGAGGAAAAAAAGTCACCGACGATTACGATACTGCCTAATGCGAATTCTGAGCGCAGCTGTTTAGGTGTTTGGTTTTGCGGTAAGTTGAGACCAACAGTTTGAGAGAGACATGTACAATTGCATACCACTATTTAATCGCATTGAGCATCTTCACACCTAGGTGTCTCAGTGCCTGCGTGTAATCCATGTCGCCCTTATCTCCGACAATTTCTTGCACTGCCCGGTTCAGATTTGGCATATCTCGGTTGGCCTTGTTTACATATTCCATCACGTAAGCGGCACATACCTAAGTGTCAAGCATTATCTGAAGATCCATGTTTGAATCTAGGATGGGCACCACCCATGGGTTAAAGTAATTCACCCACTTTTGCTGCACGGTGCGGGGTAGCATGAGGGTGGGACGAGGAGTACCCGCTCGAAGAACCTAAATGTACCCTACCTTGTCTATGACGCTGTGATTTTCCCAGAAATGCGCCATTGAATCATAGTTGGCCATTTCCAGAGCCTGGTGCATGGCTTGGTACTTGTTTCGGAGGCTCTCGATGTGTTTCTTCTGCACAGCGACGGCGAAAGAGCGCCTTCGACCAACGCACGTCTTCTTCTTTGCTTGCCCAATTCCTGTGGCACATACTTCGGTTTCGTTGGACACGGTAGTGGGGCTTGTCCAATTCCTGTGGCACTTGCTCGTTCGCGCTGTTACGCCACCGACGGCGACGGCGACGCCGCTCAACGCAGGGAGGGGCGCCTAAGAGGTGCGCTCTAAAACAACGATGACGCGGGCGTAAGTCTTAATAAATCGTGGAACACGACTACTTACATTTCTACAAAACTCTGGGGAATCATCAATGTCACTGCAAATAGAGTATTCATTACCTGATTTCTGAAGTCGTGCCACAAGATAGTGACTATAGTACAGAACCACACAGAAAACGTGCTGTGCTACGTAGCATATTTCGGCTGTACGCAAAATTGTGCATGTTCAAGACCTAGCTTTGGGCATTGCGTAGTGGCATGAGCAACGCTGTAAAGGAACAATAGGTCTCCTTTAATATCTGTTGGTATTAGATGTGCGATTTGAGGTATATCTGAATGGGCTTGATTATTATGGTCACCAGAATGGCAAAAGCGGTACGTAAAGGTTGATATAAGCTTATTCTGGACGGGTTTAGTGAGGTTATTAAACGTGCATTTTTGCCCCTGAAACAGGAGAGACATACTCTAGTAGCGAAATACACACAGAAGAACAATTATGAAAAAGCTGCAGGGGAGGGAAAAGGATTCGATATTCGACAAACAATTCCAAGATAATGTACACAAGCTTTCCTTATAGGGTGACACGAAAGAAAATATTAGATAATTTCTAGAAGTTACTTAAATGCGGCGGTTTTCACAGTCGCAATAGAGTCACTTTGCAGTGTGAGTCTAATGGCTACAATTAAGTCTAAGAAATAAGGCAATTTAAATGACGACGTAGTTCCCGATATAGAAGGATTAAAAAAATACTCTTCTGGTATGCACCGTGGTATGCTTTGAACTAGCTCTTATATACGTATAGGTAATCACAAAGGTCTGTTTCACTTTTGTTCGACGCGTAAACGCTTCAAAGCTAATTCTCGGGGCCTTCGCGAAATGTTTGCGAGATAAATGATACACGAAAGGCGGGTAGGTTAACTGGAAGGTAGATATGCCATTTACTGGAGTAGGGGTAATAGAAGACAGAAAGGCAAAAAATAAAAGCACAACGAAAGATTGAGAGGGGCTGTGGGCTAAAAAAAAAAAAAGACTCATGCTTGCCATGCTGACTGAGCCTGCTTAGCGGCGAAGAAAGGTGACCAGCAACATGCGACAATTTGTTGTTGTTTCCCTATCCAAGCTCGCTTGTCATAGCTGAAAGAAGGGAATTTCCGCGAACATGATCGGTTTCTATTTAAGCAGTGGTTGCTACCTGGTGCATCCGCGCACTTGCTTATCGCAGCGCTCCCCTTGTGGATTTACCGAGGCTAATGGCGCGTGGAAACAACGAAATACTTCGAAAGGAAACCAAACTGATCCTGCATGCATGGAGCGGTGGCTCAGGGAGCTGTTTCCAAATTGACTGGCGGTTGTCCGCGGTGATCGATCAGAGCCAAGTCGGGAGCATGAACGCCGCTCCAGGGGTACATGAAGATGGGAGCGATAGCGAGGAAGAAGAAAAAAAAGAGAGAAAAAAAATGAGGAGAGAGAGAGAGAGCATTCACATAAGAGACAGTGAAATAGACCAACGCAGGAAAAAAAAAAAGCAGGAGAACAAGCGGAAAGGGTGCGGCACGAACGGTGGTGAGAGACCGGTTCAATTAGAATAATCGTTTTTGTTATTAATTCATTGCTCGGGCCCGGGCCGACAGGCGCTGAACAATTACACTGAGTACGCGACGATTTGTGGTTACCACGCATCGTCCTTTCTCTCGGGACGTCCTACTTTGCTCTCCGAAGCTTCTTTTTTTTTTTCTTGTCTAGTTATTCCCTTACACTTTCTGTACTCGTCTCTCCTCCTCAGGCGGGAACGGAGTGGGCATACATTGTCGGCGAAATTAATAAAGCTGCTCGAACAATAGGGGTGCGGCCAGCCCGACCGCCGGACCCCCTTCCTAACACCACCGCTCCCACTCGGCTAGTCGTCAATCCTTATTGGTCGGGAGTGGAAAAGGGAAAAATGAAAGTATCTCACTTACAAGAAAGTAAAATGTTTCAAAAAAAAAAAAGAGACCTTATGGTGGATAATAATAATAAAGAAAGCTTCCGCATAAATTTGAATAGAAGAAAGTTCAATTTGGGCAAGGTGTGTGTTCTTTAGTTCGCGGGGCGTATATTTGTACTTGTACGGCGCTTATCCCGAATTCTTTCGCCCGCTAAATGACAGCCCGGAAGAAAGTGCAAATGCGGTTCAATTCATTATTCTTTTCCCCGTACAGTCATCCATTACGCAGGGAGCGAACGCGAAGGTATATATGTATATATCTATATTTTTCACGCGGGGCTCCTCTGAGCGTCAATTAATGGTTTCGGTATTAATTAAGGCCTTTTTTTGTATAAATGATAAAGGCAAGAAAGTGCGGAAGGCTACGGAAATTACAACGAAGACATCACCTGCGCGGCGAGCCTACTATATAACTTGATTTACCGCACGCGCACACGTCCGAGCTTTTGTTACATCTTTTCTCCTCCATTAATTCCCGCGCCCTTTCTATATACGCGATGATGACAGAGGCCTGCGACCGGTGTATCATCGATTTGACATTTGCTTTGGCGCTCTGCGTGGGAACTGCGCGCTAAATATGCGAAGAACAAAAAAAAATTGCTATGTTCCCGTCAACAGGTGTTACGATCTTACCACGTCCCATATTGTGCGTCATGCCTGAGAAGTAAAGACAGCGCAGGGAAGGAGCACTGAAAGTGATTTATAAAGTGTTGACCACAGGCTTCGCAGATCGTTCGTTCTTTTTTTTTTTAAAGTGATCAGTTCGCTAAACTTGGAGTCGGCGAAAATTGTTCTCCTGGCATTTTGCTACAGTAAATCGACAGTGGACCAAGTAAACGTTGCTTGAAACAAATTAAAAATAAATTAGAAGATGCAATCGCAATGACCGCAATTCGATTGGAACTGTTATTTATTTATTTATTGCTCGAATGCTCTGTGCACTTCCTGAGTCCTCAATAGAGCAGATTACTTCTACTCTCGCACCCACGTTTAGAGCAAGCATAGATAATCTTGACCCCAGCTACCATCAGTCGGCACGGCCAGCGCTAGGGGCGGCGGGCCTGGTTACGTCATAACTGATGGCGAGCCTACACTCGCGGCCAGCACAGCCAACATGCGATAAGGACAGGCCGGGTATTATCGTGGTCGTGCGTTACATGTGATCAGCAGCCCCCCACCAAAAATGGCTGCCTCCTGCAAGCGATGAAGTGTCTGGTCTGTAATGAGGGCCCATACAAGCAATGTAATACGTACTCTACAGAGGTCCCTACAAACAGATTACCAATTTAATCAGTGGCAGTGAAAGACCAAAATCAGTGCAAAATGTCCCACCGTCGTTTACATGAAGCGCATTTCGTGACGGTTATTTTTGTTTCAAATAACATGCGTATCATCCTCATTGGCTCACTTGGATTCGCGCTTCTACTGCCGCTAGGATCGGACACTCGGTGGGATGGATGATAGGAAACAGATTGAGGAAGAAATTCCTTACAAAAACACCAACACAGAACTCAAATCAGCTCAAAGTCCTTTTTTTTTCTTTTTTGTAGCCTTATCAAAACGTCGTTCAAATGCGAATTTCAAGAAGGTGGTCAAAACCTCGTCCAAATGCGAATTTCAAGTAGGTGGTCTGCACCAGAGAAATGAAGGAAGAGAGAGAGGGATGTTAAACAGGAACGTGTCTGGTTGGATACGCTATTCTGAGGTGAAGGCGGAATAAAACAAAATATACAGGAACAGAATAACGTGGTCCGCATGCATGTGCTCGTGCCCGGACGGCACCACACAGTCAAAGGCGCTCAAAAGTTCTTCAATCTGCCTTCTGGACCGATGATTGGGGGAGACGGTGTTCCGGTAGTGTCTGTATGCTCAGTGAATGATCAGTCCCACAATATGTGAACAAGACGGGCTGGTAGGTGGGTTAGATCATTCGAATTAACAAATAAAAAGAGCGCAAGAGAGACTGGGGCAACACAGAGAGCTAACCCCGCCTGATGCAACATCACAACCACCAACAACAACAAACAGCACAATCACTGAACTCTAACAAATAATGTAATTTCGGAGAGGAGTAAAAGAACAGTCGAGCCTTTTTTTTTTTCATGTGTTGATCCTTTACTGGTTCCTTACTTCTTCCCTATCTGAAGCCGAACGCGTCATTTTCCTTTAGTCTGAAAAAGGCACAGTTTCGCCTGAAGGGCGAAGCAATGAATGCGATAGCATGAAATTGGAATGTCACAGGAAGAACGGCAACCAGATAGGAACTTGCTACGCGCTGCCCAAGCGCAAAGGACGCGGGAAAAGAAAACACACAAGGCGAGTGCGAACTAACGACTGTCACAGCTCGACACTTGCAGCGCGCTGCTCAAACACAAAGAAGGACGCACGAAAAG
This sequence comes from Rhipicephalus sanguineus, assembly GCF_013339695.2. NCBI lineage: Eukaryota > Metazoa > Arthropoda > Arachnida > Ixodida > Ixodidae > Rhipicephalus > Rhipicephalus sanguineus. The sequence goes on from NC_051176.1 coordinate 252,704,177, forward strand.
AACGCACAGGTGTACATGGACGAGCGCGGACTGCCGCAGTTGTTGCTTCAACTAGCCCCTAGTTTGGCTATTCTAGCTAGCAGCTCCTATCGCAAACGCGGCCGCTGCAGCGAGCAAAGTGACTTTCGTGCGGTCTGTAGCTTCAACGCAAACTTTGCGGTGAAAGCATTTGACGCACAAAACACCTCCTCAAGAGATAATCGCGCGAGCACGGTCGACCACGCCCTGTATGTCAAAGTACGTACAAGTCAGAGGCGCCCCAACTCCGGCGAAACACTAGAGAGTTTTAGAATTGGGAGGAAATAACTTTATTACGAGTCCTGCGAGTTGGTGGGGCGGGCCGGTGGCCCCGCCTAGGAGACGGCCAGGAGTCCTTGAACCCTGGCGGCTTCCTCGGCCCGCTGGACGGCCCAGAGCTGATCCTCGAGGGCGGAGCTGAGCAGCGCGGCTTCCCAGCGTGCGCGAAGGCTGTCACTAGAGGCCGCGTTCTCGGTATTAGGACTAATCCCTCGGCATTCCCATAACATATGCTCCAGAGTGGCTCTGGATTCACATTGTTTACATTGGTCCGTTTCGTATATATCCGGGGCCCAAGAAATTTGCGAGCCGCCAGGACGCATGCGCAGAACGCAAGCCACTGTCGGACTCTTGCGCTCGCGTTGTCCTAAGACCCAGAAGCGCCTTCCTTTGGACGGCGAACAGAACCGGAGAGCGCGCGACCTCACGAGAATAAAATTAAGACCGCGCTTGGCAGTGGCACGTGAAGCCACGGCTCGCCTTCCCTGCGGGCGTCGATTCTGGTCACTAAACTAAAACTTCATTTGGGTCTAGTTGGTACGTATTCCTTAGGCTAAAATTACTGTGCAAACGCACTTTGTCCTTTTTACTTCTTCTTCACTTTTTTGTCCCTGCACCCATCTGAATATGATTTCATGTCTTCGCGTATATAATGCACTACCATCCTTGTTATACGTTTTGGTTTGGAGCTATTGTTGTGTGCGTATTTGCGGTAAGGTTGCTTTGGGCTTATATATTCATTGGCGTATGGAAGAATAAAGCAGTTGTTAGTCAGAGCTTGTGTCGTGCGTTTCTTTTCTTCGTGGGTGTCTTGTGCATTTGCGCTCTAATTTCAGCCTCAGGATTCTGGTCACGGTGTAAGATATACATTGTGATTCTGGTTCAGCCGTCTCGTTTCTTCCCTCCTGTGGCACAGGCCTAGAAGAGCCAAAGCGTTCCCACTAGCTCGCGCCACCACGAGCCACGGGACGCTCTTCTTTTTCCCTGGCCGACTGGCCTTGAGTGGCGTGGCGCTACAACCCCAAAATGGAAAATTAAGCGTGGGTCGCCAGCGATACGACGCAAACGCAGCGCAGGCAACGATGCAGCATGGCTTGCGTCTTTCACAATTTTAATTTCGTCATGTGTGGCGTCCCGTGCGTTTCACCCAACGCCGCGTGCGTCTGTCTTCTGCCATTAGTATCCTGGATAACGAATGACACATGGCGTATAACGCTCAATGCCTGCCACCCTATCTTTCCAGTAGTGTGCGCTTGACTTGTGTGAACTTAGTGGAACACCAAGATATTTTGGTGGCACCACAGACCACTAAATACCGGCACACTGATCAGATGTAGATCCCCATGACCCAAACCACAAACCTGAACTCCTGGAACAGTTCACCTGTGCGCCTGAGACGCTACATCAACAATTTTTTTCAATGCTGGGTTTGTCACTACAAATAAAGGCAATGTCATCGCATATACTAAAACTTTAACTTCATTCTCTAGCAGTCTGAAGCCATGAATATTGTGAGACTGAATAATATGCACGCACATCGGTTCTAAGTATAGAGAAAAAAAAGGAGCGGCGACATAGGACATCCCTGATTAACAGAAGAGCTGATAGATATAGGCTGCGAGAGATGATCGTTCACTATTAGGCGGGCAGAACAATTATTATAACAAAGTTTCACTCCTTTTAACAATGTTGAGCCGACATTAGCTTGCTGTAAAATGGAAAACAGAAACGAGTGAGAAACACGATCAATGTTTTGCAAGGTCAACTTGCAGTAATGCAAATTGGTCAAAAGGATTTGAGCAAAAATCGAGAATAGTACGAGCCATGTGGATGTTAGTCTGTATAGAACGGCCCTTCAGTCCACATGTTTGATGGGGTCCAACAACAATCGACATTACAAACTCCAACCTATTAGCCAAAATCGTGGCAAAAATCTTGTAGTCTACGTTACATAACGTTATAGGGCCTGTAGCCATCAGCATGACGTAATATTTTTTTTTATCAGTACTCTTTGGAATCAAAATTGTGTGACTTTTGGTGAAAGACTGCGGAAGAGCCTCGACCTCTAACGCCTCTGAGAAAATTCTCATTAGAAAAGGATATAGACGTCTCTTGAATGCCTTATAAATTCACCTGATATTCCATCAAGACCTGGTGTTTTCGATAAAGGTAGCTGATCGATGACAAGTTCTAGCTCTTTCTGAGTAACAGGACCACTTACAAGTGAACAATCTTCGTCTGTTAATGGCTTAATAAGGGACCTGAATAAATTTTTAGGGGCGAAGCTCTTTAAAACGGCACCCGTTCGTCCCCGTCGTAGTGCGTAACCAGTCTTAACGCTAGTACCAGATCTTGACCTCCAAGGTGGTGCCGGTGGGAGATTTCTCCTGTGCGTTGTTGAACAATAAAAAATTCGCAGCGTGCGCGTTAACTAAAAGCCGAATTCTTCTGTCTCTCATTCCCCATTAGCAGCCATTGGCATGTTCCAGTAGGAAACGTTAGTAGAAGTAGAGGTGTAAGTGTTAGCTAAAAGCCGACTTCTTCTGTCTCTCATTCCCATTAGCAGCCATTGTTTACCTCCAAGGTAGTGCCTGGTGAGATTTCTCCTGTGCGTGATTAAACAATAAAAATTTTGTTCAAAACGCCGTTGATTGATGAAATAAACCAACGAAAGACGCCAGATGTTTTCTAAAAGCAAAACGAAAAGACGCCAGATGTTTCTAAAGCAAAACGAAAAGACGCCAGCTGCTTAACGAAAGACGCCAGATGTTTCTCCTCGGGCAACAAGTTTTTGGCTTCAAAGCTTTTCTATATACTACAAGTGCTGCATTGTGCTAGGTCGCATATTCAGAGCTTTTTTTCACCGTAAATTTGCAACATTTATATGGTCATCAACCTACGAATCCATGAGACGAGACAACCTATTCAGACCAGTTAGTGCAGGTGGGCTAGGTCTAGTACATCTGTACGTGTGGCAAATTGTATCTCGCTACTTCTTTTTCCGCGACGTTTCTCACCCTATCATTCGAGCATTCTTGCAGGTAAACCTCGTAAATGTGCTACCTGATCTAGTAGTTTCGTCCGATTCTTCTCGACGACCATGTATGTGGGGATTTATGCAAGAAGTTTATTTCTCTATTGGTTTTTTAACAGTTAGGTTTTCGAATGAATATTTGTACTGTGTATCATGCAAACATCTTTACAGACATTTAATAACGATACTGTTCCGTCGCCACTTTGTCGTGCAAAATACTTGGGGCTGCCAGGGCATGATGTCCTAGATCGAGTACGTAAAATGCCGCTGACACAATCGAAAAAAATGTTCTTATTTAAATTACATTCTGAGACCTTGCCTGTGAAGACTTGGCTTCGTTCAAGAGACATTTTTGTGTCGTCCGTTAATTGTCCTCTGTGTGATGTGCCAGAAGCAACTGAGCATTGTTTTATAAGCTGCAGAGATGCAATCATATCTTGGGATGTGCTCCAGCGAACTCTTCAAAAAGACTTTGTGCTAAATTTACATTCCGTGCGATATCTCTTGCCAGCGAGCTGTAATGATGTATCATTCGACATGCCTCTTCTCTTTGGAATGCATAGCCTGTGGAAGATGTGCGTGTTGCAGAGAAACGCAGAACCGATAATTTCCTCAACAGCCCACTTCATTAGGATGGCCACTCAGCTAAGAGATGTATACGAGCAAATGGAGAGTCAGCCAGAATGGTATACGGCATTGGTGAGGTGCTTATCCTTACCACTGTTCTAGCGTATAATTGGAAAAGGCCGTTACTTGATGTATTCGCTATAGAGATGATTGCGAATTCTATAGCACCGTCTGTTCGTCACTGAGTCGCGATAAGAGCAGAATCAACGTATTAGTTCTTTGTCTGTATTGAACTAGTTTCAAGTACCATGTCTATGTTGAATAAATACCATGACAGAAAAAAATGACGCATGGCGTAATTGTTTAAGGCTGCGGAGCGAGGGGTCGCGGGTTCGGATTCCCGGTCGAGCGCTTCAGAATCTTTTGTTGTGAATTATTTTTATTTGTGGCTTTTATTTATACATACATACATATACATATAAGGGACGCGACGGCGACGGCAAAAATCCGCCGAGAGCGTCCATATAATTGCTATCGCAATAAAACAGTATGTTACCTTACGCCCAGCATTATTCGCCGGCGTATCACGTTAGTCGACTACAAAGCCGTATTTAAAACTTGGATACCGTTGTCTTGTTTGTTATTAGTCCAAAAGACTCGCAGCACACCCTCCTTCGTGAGGGCGCTGCTACGATAATATACTCGGCGACAACTTATCTTGGCAGTGGAGCGAAGGCCACGGAGGCGGGGCATCCTCACATTTGTGTTACTACGCAAGTAGTCCGGCAGCTTGTAGCCGATTTCAGTTCCAGTTTCGGTTTTGCTTGCTCGCAGCATTCGTCGACAATTCAGGCTGACGACACTCCACCCCAGCCTAGACGTTGCAGGTAACTTGCTTGATCAGTTTTGACAGCCACTCTCTGGCCCACTCCGAGTAAATCTTTCTCGAAGAACGAAACAGCGAGTTTGTTTGCGGCCGCACATGGTTACAATGAACTAGAAGATGGCCCAGCCGGCAACCGGGACACGATATTTACTGCAAGAACAGGCGTGCGGAAGACGTGGTGCTGTCCAAGAAATGAAAAAAAAGAAAAAAAAAGTTAAAGCGTACAATAATTTTTTTCCACGAACGGCTTCCCATACTTGTTTTATTTTTGTAATGAAGAAAGCTTTATTTATTCGAGCTAGGTAACTCTGAAAGTTGGAAAATCAAAATAGGTACTATTTCATGGCGCACGCGCCGGCATGCGTTTTGGTTCAGTAGCTTCCACAGCACTGCCAAGAAAAGTTGTCGCCGAGTATAGTGCACTGTATAACGCGTGCCTTCAGGTCCTTGTGTGCTCTTCTTAACACAGTAACACTATACGTGTTTTACTACCATGATAGCTTTCTGTACCGCAAAGTGCACTTTTGTGCGTTTAAATTTTATTACGCACTTTAATAGTGATTGCGATATTTTGCAGCGAAGCTGTCTAGCGCGAGGATCAAGGAGTACTCATGTGGGCAAGATTTACGGTGGCAACAACTCCAACAGAACCGCCGTATTGCGTCGGAGCACGCAGACGCGCGCTTTGGCAGACACCTTGAACATAATGTCTGAATTCGCTTTATTTCTGCAGTTTCACGCGCGTGTCTATCATCATGTTGCATGTCACCTTAAGAAGAGGCGGCGTCCGCGTCAAGGACTTCGGCCCAATATGGCGCTCACATGGACAAATGGTGTCACCACCCTGCTCCCAGGGGAGGTGGCACTGACTTCCAGTCATCCTCATTCAAACTAGAGTCACTGTATATGCTACCTTTAGGTAGCAGAGTTGCGCATAGGTCCGGCTAGCAACCACAACTATGCGGTGAAGTCGCACTTCGTTTTTGCAGGCGACATGCCTACCGTGCCGCCGATTAACCTGTCTGGCGTGTCGAAGACCGGCGATAAACATTGGCTGTCGATGGCGAGTGTTAGTTCAGTTCGCTGCAGCGGCGGCGTCGAGAAATAAAAAAAATGGCCCAAACGGCAGCTTCTCCGCAATGCATGGTTGCTAGCGGCGTTGGAAGACAGATGCGCAACTCTGCTACCTAAAGGTAGCATATACAGTAACTCTAATTCAAACATACACATCGCGCCATCTCGTGACGTCGTATGAAACACCGGGTTGGTGGCGTTTTAAAACTTAGGATCGGGAAAAGCGCGCATTACACCGCGCTTTCCGCAGGACCTTAGGTTTTGATTGTTCATTACATGACCTAGCTCACACTGGCAGCCACTTGAGCGCGTCGGCATTAGTACTTGCTCTCCGTCTGGTGTAGCCTTCTTTAACAAGACGTCGTAATAATAATAACTGTTGCGGTTTAACGTCCCGAAACCGCGATATGATTATGAGAGACGCCGTAGTGGAGGGCTCCGGAAATTTCGACCACCTGGGGTTCTTTAACGTGCACCTAAATCTAAGCACACGGGCCTCAAGCATTTTCGCCTCCATCGAAAATGCGGCCGCCGCGGCCGGGATTCGATCCCGTGACCTGCGCAATGAGACGTCATGGTCTTTCTCCAATACGTCTCGTCAACCAATCGCGTTTGTCCGTTCGCTCTTTGGACTCGCCATGGGTCGGACGCCTGTGGTACCGTCCAAAGAGCCGTGGAGCCTATAGTGTCACCGACGGCGATCGGGTAAGTGAAGCCAAATGCACGCGCGACGCCTCGCCGTCGGAATGCTTCCCCGGCTTCGCTGGTCTTCCGTCTTCGCAAAAAGTTGGAAGGGCTCGAATTTTTTTTTACTACATGTATCTTTACGCACGTCCCTGCGACTGTTTTTCGGCACATTCACAGTCAGTTCATATCTGCATAACGAAATTCATCGTTGCATTGTCACTCATCGACGCACTGGCCTGGCGCTCTTCGCTCGTACTTCTTGGTGCTTGCGCCGTAATACACCATATTCATCGTGCTTACTTCTTTCCCGAACATATATTATTTATTGCGCGACTGCTCTTTTTTTCAGTGTTGTCCGTCCCGCTCTCAGGTCTTCCGTCTTTGGAGTTATTTGGTCATCAATACAGTCAGTGGTTCTTTCTCTGAAGCCTGCCACGGTGGACAAGGGAATCAGAAGTAATGTCATATTGATCAACTATAGCCGCTGCCTAATTGGACACTCTAAGATATACCAAGTGAATCGTTGAGAATCGGCTGAGCCTTCAAAATGAGTGTAGTCTGTGCCTTGCTTTGGCCTAAAAATCGGCGCACTGCTCTCCAACTTCTTGGATGTGGGCGCGATAAGACAAGGACGATAAAGGACGATCATCTAAGAAGCATGACAGACCAACAAGCCCGCATCGCTACTGCTCTCCAACGTCTCCGCATTGTTTTTCGCCCTACGAGATGGCATGCGCACGCTGACTGCCTTTAATTCCGAGAGTAAACAACTCCCATGGCGTTCCCGCTTCATAGGCCCACCTCATGGCGCTTCTCAAGCGGAACGTTTTTATAAGAGTCGCTGGTGATATCTACCGGCGAGGTTGCGTTCTTTTTTTTTTTTTCTTCTTCAATCCCTAACTGCGAGGGACACGCCAAGTTTCAGGCAGCGCGGCTTACGATTATGATAATTTTCACTGTCGCCTCGGTACGTCGGGCACCGTTCCTGTACGGAACGACGCCTAATTTTGCCCCTTAACCCGAAAGTGCGCCGCTGATTAATAGACCTCTCTGGCGCGAGCGTTGTACTAAATCTCTGGCTATTAAAAGTGACTCGAAGTGGTGGAAAACTTTTTGGTGCGTAAAACGGGCGCCCGCTCGCAGAAGGTCTCATCGCGCGCAGCGCTTCGCACACTCTTCCGCGTTTGCTACATTAAAATGAGAGGGAGAGAGAGAGAAGGAAAAAATAAAATTCAACGAAAGCGTGGAAATCCCTAGCAATCCGGAACGTCTTTTTTTTTTTTCTCCCGCTGGATAAACATACCAAGGATGAGCTGGAGCGAAACGAAAAGAGAGAGAGAGAGAGAGAATGAAGAAGCACGGAACTGTGTACCACGTACGTTGTAGCTATGTGGAAGGTAGGTCCCTAAAAAATGCATCTAATTTTCCCTACTCGCATAAATTGCCACATTTTGGATTCTGTACTTTTTTGTTGCTTTAAATTTTTCTAGCGACGCGCGCGCGGCGTGATCTCGTCCGCCAAATAAAACAAAGACACAAAAACATCGACACTCGTGTCTAGGTGGAATAAAAAGAAGGCACTCGATGTTCGTGAAGGATATAAGTATCCCAACAGAACAAATTGGGCCAACTTCCGCAGCAGAGCGCAATGTACCGTTAAATGTAATTTAGTATTCTTTACGTGCTGTTGTTGTAACATTTGCAGCGATTATATCCTTTCTGTCGCTGCCTCTCTGGCACTTTTGTGCCGTATAATCGTGACGGGATGGGCGTCAGTTTGTATTTCTTAAATATCTCATCGAAAGGTGTTTGTGTTCATTTATAGCGTATAAACGAAAGCCGAGCCCTATAGCTTGTAGTTTTTAATTGGCATTGATTAGGGCAAATCAGTTTTGGGTGGGTTAGACTCATTTTGCGTAAACCTGAGCTGATCCTGTAGGAAGGGCGAGTCACTTTTCTACTACACAGGTATCCCAACGAAACTTCTCGCTTGCTACCTCCCTCATTGAAGACCTACAAAATTGATAGCTGTCAAAAGACACCGATCACATTTTGTCATCAAATTAATGCTGATGAGATGAGGTAGTTGCTTTCTTCTTTTTTTTTTCCTTGAGGAACTGTATGTTACCTTGCTGTTGCAGGGGAGTGCATCACAATCGTCGTGCAAACAAAATGCAGCGGGATAACAAAAAATAGTCCACGGTATTCATTATGCCTCAAGCAATCAGATAAAATGAGGCCGCTTACGGTAGTAAAACTGTGTCCAATACTGCCGATTTAATAACACGCGCAATTATAATAACATGGTTTTCGTGTAAGCTTTCAACTTTTGTTTTCCGATTTAGTGTTTATGTTTTTCCTAGGCGTCCGCTCTGGACAGCTAAATAATTATTGACGTTGCTAAAGCCTTGCAACAAGCCATAAAAATTGTTAAAGAAACACAAGATAAAAAGAAACAAGAAATGAAAACGTGTTTGAGTTTCATAACCGTGTCGCATTCTGCTCAGATGGCCCTTCCAGCCCCTTGGGCTTATCGACCGCTCCGGGTATAATCAAAATGAGTCTGGTATTAAGGCGAACTACTTCAATATGTAAATTAGCGTGAGATCACAGTGCCGTTTAATATTTCAAGCTTTTCAGTTCTCGCGGAAAAAGTAACACATACTGCCAAGTGAAATTATATATACCTGTATGTACGCACCCGCAACAGCCCGGCGCTTCCTGCTCGCATTTAAATGCCGCTAGTCTAGAGCGATGCTGACATCGCGACCGCTTCCCGATGCGTAATGATTTCAAACTCCCTTTCCGGGTCGCTAATCCCGCTTTTGCGCAATTAGTTGATACCCGTACAGGTGCGTCCGCTATGGAGAGAGATGGCTTTTACCCCACAAAAGTTTGGTCATAAATAATAAGCCGAGGCCTGGGCGGCCATGTTTATGGCGCTGCGTACGATTGCAGCGGGAAAGCTTGATCTTCCAGAGGGAAGGTGCTCTTCGTAAGCGGGCAGTAAATTTCCATGAAATATAAGAATGCACGTGAAACCGCGAGTGTAGAGCGGCAGACGCGCCATACTCATGTCTTACTGCTATCTATCTATCTATCTATCTATCTATCTATCTATCTATCTATCTATCTATCTATCTATCTATCTATCTATCTATCTATCTATCTATCTATCTATCTATCTATCTATCTATCTATCTATCTATCTATCTATCTATCTATCTATCTATCTATCTATCTATCTATCTATCTATCTATCTATCTATCTATCTATCTATCTATCTATCTAACCTTTATGCGTCTAACTTTTAAACACCCCCATCCCTTTTCTCAGTGTAGGGTACCATACCAGTCATACTAAATTCGTTAGCATCCCTTCCTTTCCTCTCTCTCCTGTTTTCCTTCCTTCTCCTTTGTTTAGGACTCCTCTGGGCCTGTATTCGTTAAAACAACTTATGCTGGCATCGGTCAGAAGGGGAAATCCAAGCCAATCGTAACGCGGAACATACGATTAGCGGTGAACTGGCCAATAGCAAACGGCACTTACGAACGAGGACTGGTATTCACGAAAACCGTTTACGATGAAAATGTTCGTAAGAGACTGCTTCAGCCAATCCAAATTCTGGACATATCATTAGCGGAGCCGGCTCATCAATGGAAAAAAAGTTGAACACTTACGAGCGAGAACCGTCGTGAAAAAATCGACCCTATAAACGCTTTGTGAATTCGACCCCTGGTGCGTTTGGCTTCTGTGAGTGCACAAGGGGCATATTTAGAAACGTTTCTTAAGCTAGATCTGCAAATTCGGCTGAAAGTTTCACGAAGAGATTGCATCAGGCTCCTGGTGCAGCTGAAAAAGAGTTCCATGTCTTTAACGAAAATGTAAACGCTGCCGTTAGAGCGCGTGTAAGGAGCTTTGAAACACGACCCACCTATAGGTGGGTCGTGCTTCAAAGCTCCTAAGTATATGCGTCCGTGCCTTGGTTACACAACATAACGAGCGTCTGCTCATTAGTTGTGCAACGTGGACAGTGGTAGCTTTGGTGGCTGTGTACTTAACCTTACTACATTTGTCCTGCGCAGGTGATGGAACCCATTACCATTATTCCACAGGATTTAACACAGCAACTCTATGTTAGGCGAATCACGTATTCTTCCAGCGCCGCTCTTCAGTCTGTTTCAGTCGTGAGCACAACGTTGCCCCCATTTTCGCTTGGTTTAAAGGACACCTAAACAAGCTCTGAAAATACGAAGAACGAGCGCGTCATTGTCTCCTGGCGTTTCCCGTCTTTACGGCACAATTCGTGACACCAGAAGTCTGTTCACGTAACGTCACGAGGAAATAAGCTGTCGACGGGTCCACGTATACGTAGGATATCACTTGTCAGTTGTCTCCTACTCTGCTTTGCCATGCAGTCGCATGCCTCTTGTGTCTTGTCTCGCATGATGTCGCGCGATCAACTGATTTCACTTCGTTCTGTGCGTTTTCGACTGCGCAAACAGAGGTAACAGCGTGTGGCCGAAAAGCGCGAAATCCTGATGGGCTCGACTCTTAATGCTGGCATTGTCCTCGTGTTTTATGTAGAAATAAATGGCGAGGAGAAGATAGTGCCTGTAGGAAGGGTAGGGAAAAAGTGAAAGAAACCACTCTCTCGTCTATGAACGCGGAGTGGGTTAGGGGCCCTTTAAGCACAATTCACCTTTGGAATTTATTAAGCAAGGCAACTTATAAAGTGAAAAACATGGTTAACTCATCCCTGCCAATGTTTGCGTCTAACTATCGGCCCTTCGTTTTTTTTTTTTTAGATATGAAACGTTGTTCTTCGTTTGTATTTCCGTCTTCGCATTTTATTTGAAAAGTCATTGACACATCACTCGACTACACCTATTCCATACTCATTCAATCTCTTAAAGGCCTGTTGACATAAATGACTCATTAAATGATAAATTAGCCGTTCGCCGTTAGGCCTGTCTCGTGGTTATTGTCGGCAGGGTATTTATTCATGAATGAGACATTCTGCTTTTCAAAACTATTGCTTGCATTTTGGCATAGATTCAATTTCGAGTCTCTGCGTGCAGTTTGATTGACCAAACTTACCTGGCCATCGTAGTCGCGACAACGTTCACGACATTTTGCGTATGAAAATGCGAGCGTAAGAACCTATATTGCCATCACCTTGGGACCAAGTAAACAGCGGTTACATTTAAAAACACTGAAGTGTTCAATGTAGTTTAAGAGGAAGTTTTACATAACGGAAATACATATCTACATAATCACAAAAAAAAAAACACACACACACAGAGGCTTAGAAAAGAAACACAAAAAATCACTTCCGGGGAAAAAGGCAAACGTAAGGCAAGTGCTAACAATTGGAAAAAGTGTTGAGAGGGTCATAAACAAAATTTTGAAAAAAGTTCCCATATCAAAAGCTAATTAGACTGCGCGTTCACACGTGTTTGCCTACAAGAGGTTCTATTTTTTGGGCGTTGTCTGCTATGAAATGGAAGCCAAAGGACCGCTTTGAGTTAATACATGCAAAAAAAGATCAACGACAGAAAGAGAAAGACATACAGAGAGAGGAAAAAAAGATAGAAAGAAAGAGGAAGCAAGTATCGCGTCGTCTAGCGACCAGATACCGCACCATCTGGCCAAGTCGCGCATGCGCAGTAGCTAAGCCACGGCCACCGACGGAGACATGTCGCGCAACCTCCCCTCTATAGTGCATAGACTGGCTGCGCCCCATCGTGTCCAGAGAGTAATCCGGCGTCCCGAGAAAGTGCGTACTCCCGAGGAGGAAGCCGCGCACCTCGAAGCTGGACGTGTCGTTCGACGGGGAGTACGAGCGGCGACGGGCCCGTGCTTCGCTCTGCCAAGCTTTGCGCGATTTAGTGCAAACCGCCCGCGATTTTTCACTCAGTTTTCCAGTAAGCAAAGTGATTCATCGGGCCTTTTGAACATGCACGTAAGATGTCTCTTGGAAGCATGTTCTGTTATTTTCACGCACTCGTTCGGAATCAACCGGTAACTGCCCGGCGAACCATGCGTAAACGTTTTTTCACACCCGCTAAATAGGAAACTCAACACACTTGCCGTTCACGCTTTTGCTTGCAGTTTTCACGCGCTAACGGTCAGCACAAGGCTAGACTATCAAGGTGATAGAGCGCCGATAGACGCCTTTTCCATCTAAACGAAACAAGCATGAGCATAAGAAGGAAGGTTCATATTGTCGAACAAATCAAACTCAGGAAGTAGGTGGTGAAAGAGCTAGAAAAAGAAACAGATAGCAAGAACTAAATGAATGCCTGCAGAAGGTAAATATAAAACGGTGGCTTTATTCCTGGATGGAACTGTGGCAACGGAACACCTCTTAGACGCATTGTGCGGCTGCCAGTGCTCTGTGAAGATCTCGTGTTGCGCCAGAAAATCGTCCCGATGGGGCTTAAAGTGCCGGCGCACTCTCACGACCCATCTCGATCAGCGCGTGGGCTGACTGTAGGGCCGGCGCGGCGCCATTCAGTCATTGCGTCGTCGAGAGGACAAAGCCGCGCATCTCGACGGTTGCTCATAAATTGGCGGTGGAGGCCAGTGGCGCGCATCCGGTGTCGCTGCCCGCAGCCGCCACCTTGGCGAGCCTGCCGTCGCACTATTGTCTGGGCCACGCGCACAACCGATCAAGCAAATCCCAGCGGCCGACGGGCGGGCGTCACAACAGAGACGCTGCTCGGACGGCTTTGAAATTATAATTGGAGGCACGCCGGGCGTTAACCAAATTACGCGATCGCCGGAGACGACTGCCGTACGCGACGACGAGTGGGTGCCGCGAGCGTGAGCGCTAGGAGGCCCGCCGCTTTGTGGGCCGCTGGGCCTCAATTATTCAGCAGCCCCCCCTCCCCTAGGCTGCAGCTGCCGCTCCGCTGGTCTCGAGCGCGCCGCGGGCTGCGCCAAAATCAGCGCGAACGGCGGCGCTCTCTAGAGCGCGCAGCGTCGCCGCCTGAACGCCCCTGCGACCGCCACCTCGCCGCCACGCTGTAAGCCTTCCCCCTCGGCACCTAATCGGTCCGACGGCCATCTTCCGCGCAGTGGCTGTCGCCTGCGGAAATTGTCGCCAGTTCCAGCAAAACTGCATCCGAAGTGGCGTCTGTTTGCTCCAATCAAAGCGCTGGCTTTACTGCCGCTACTGTCGCGTGCGCGAGAAAAGCAAACAAGGGACCAGACGCGGTCAGCTCTATCAACGTTGTTGCTCGCGTGAACGTCTCTTGTAGACACGGAGGTTTCTCTCTCTCTCTCTCTCTCTCTCTCTCTCTCTCTCTATCGCTAATGCGGTGATCGAATAGAAGCTGCTGATATTTTACGTTTGTTGGATGAAACAGTGGTCGGAATATTGACAGTAAAACTTCAGTAACAAGAGCCTGCCTGTGGGCACGTACATGGGCGTGGTGACGCAAGCTATATAAGTGAGTTACCACACAGTAGGACGTTGTGTTGTGCAGGAGTAACGCATGCACGAATATTCGCACCTTTAGAACTCAGAAGTTCATCTATGTAGAGTCTGGCAATTCACGCGAAGCACGTCTATAGCCGTGTTTGAGACAAGTTGCCGGTGATGAAGGGTTTCGTACTAGATGCCCAAGTTTCTTGTTTTTCTGTTATTATTTTAATTTTTGTTCTATAACAAATAGAAACTTTCTTTCTTTCTTTCTTTCTTTCTTTCTTTCTTTCTTTCTTTCTTTCTTTCTTTCAGTAAGGACAGCGAACTGAATGGCGCTGTTAACCGACTGAAAATTTTCTTAATAAAAAAAAAGCATAGGAACATGCGCTGAAACGGAAGAAACACGTCACACACGAAACACGTCAGGCGCAGTTTCTTAATATTCTTGGCTAAATAACACAAGAGTATACATACTTAAAAAAGCTACAGACAAAAAAATTTAAGAAGTTGATTGCATGAAGCAGAAGACCACGGGCATGATTATCGGCGATCTAACCAGCATCAAGACAAGATATTTACTTTTCCGCCAGCGAGTAAAAAGGCTTCACCATTTGGTAAATACCACTTTTGGCAAAGCCATCAGTCAGGTCTCTTTCGTAATGTTTGCTTTGTTCGGTTATTTAACGCGAAGCACGTCCGGAAGCAAGTAGAATCACTTTGATGTGAACGCAGCTTATGCGACTCGCGATCTGTAGTGGATTATACATATACCTTGAAAAAGTCGTCTGCGTCACGCAATCTGCGAAGAAACATGCCACATAATCTACATGACATGTGGAATTGAAAACAACGCAAAGCATTAGTAGGTTTTCATTCCCAAGACCACGTACTGCTTTGTTACAGTAAAGTTTATTCTTCCTCATTACCAAGAAAGCAACAACCGACAGCATTTTCTACGAGTGGCGTAAAATCTATGTGTGTATGGTTCCCACAAAGCAACCACTAAAACGTGCCGCATTGGTAGGCCTATCTCTAATGAAAGCGGAGCTCGAATCGTGACGCGTATGAGGGCTCGGACAGTCTTATCTGTTTATGTTGGTACTTTTGTTATTGCCGTCGTTGTTCTGTTTTTCGAGTTCTATGTTTTTTTATTGCATAAACGGCGCCAAGTGAAGCCGTCGCTTTCGACTGTTAAGGATGAGAAAGAATTAAAGCAGCAGTCATAACTCACGTCACAGGTAACAGAGGAAACGAAAGCCGACTTTTATCATCAGGCTTTTCCGCGTGACGCGCTTTCTGGCAGAGATTTTATAGTTATCTATTTCTTTATTACTCATTATTGGGCTGTGGCTCTTCTCGTGCTGGTCTTTGCTGGAGAAGCTATGCACGTAGTTTAGCCACGTATTATTTAAACCTCACTGTGTGCGTTTCGCAGAGCAGTTTTTAGATAGAAAGAATTGTTTTACTAATAATCCCGGAGATGTTAGCCTCACTTGTTACCCGGCTTGCTACTGCAGGTATCGGATGGTGGCGATGGTGCATCCACTTACGGCATGTATTATGATCGACTGTCTACAAATGTGTTAAATTTACGTAATATAATGGCAAGGTTCTGGAGACTAAATTTTCATCAAGTGGATGTGTTAGAATAAATTACGATGTATATTACAGGAATTAATTGTTATTACAACGTAAATACCTATCTAATCATTGTACAGTCAGTCCTGCTGTATTTCTTCATAAACCGAATTCAACGACGTACTCAAATTACATACGATGGTTATTTGTTGGCAGCGAGCATTTCAAAATGCGCAAAACAATATTTTGTGATTCCTGCCGAAACGTCCCACGTCCATCGTCCCGTTAAACACTGTAGCCTACTGCCTTTACCAAAGCGACCGTGTGGAGCAACATATTTCAACCAGAAGATATACAAATAAACTTTAGGTAACAAGAATGCTTGATTTTCCATTAGCTCAGTGTTTGTGTTCTCTGCTTTGGCAGTAGTGCACAGAAATGACGAAAGTAAGCCGCGTCTCCAAATGAGGACGTCACGTCACAAAGGGTTATACAATGGCCACAGTTACTGGCACACAAATATACACAAAGGAGCAGTCCATAGTGTTCCGTTAAGGTGTTTTGCCCTTATGAATACCAACAGTGCTCTCGTGCTGCGTATAGCACAGCCGGTAGCTTAATTGCCACGGGCCGAGGAGGTGCCGCAACTACAAGTTCGAGCCGCGCTGAAAATGCGGTGCTGCCTTCAGTATGTGTCGCTTTGAGTAGTAGCGGCGACAATCACACCAGACGTGTTTTAGGACGAAAGCCTTTTATGTCTCATACTCGCGGCGTCCGTCGTCCGTCCGTGCCCTGGAACGGTGCCAGCTGTGGCCTCTCCCCCTCACACTCTCTCATCAATCACGTGATGGCTTAGGGGCGCATAGCAACAGTTGCACGTTGCTCCTTCCAACGCGCGTTGCGCAACTGTTGCGCAAACATACACGCGCTATTATCCCACCGTGTGTCTGCTCTCTCTCCCTTCGCCTTACTAGGGCGGATGAAGTCGTGCTTAGGAGGCTTCGGGCAGGGGTGGCCCTTACCCCGGCCGTTATCTCAACATGGAACTGGTCGCATTTACCATTGGGTGCTACATGTCCGTACTGTTCTGCTCCGGTGATGCAAGCAGATGCATACCACCTTATATGGGCATGCCAAGGGTTACAGTCTATGAGGAATGGGACCGGATCTCATTTGCCACATCACTGTAAAGTTTGCACGTGTAAACCTCTACTGGGCAGCGTGCGCATTTTGCGGAAAAGCAAAGACAAAGTGGCAAGGGAATTGGCTGAGGCTATGTACATACAGAAAGCTGGCGATCTGTGTGTCAGTGTTCCTTCTATAACTCTTTATCAAAATGCGTATAGTTTTTTGGTGGATAGGTTTTGATCAAGCGGGGGTATCAGAGATTGATTTTGCCTTTGTGGTGTTGTGCGCATGCTTGAGGGTTCTTAAGCTAAGCTTTCGGAAGAATAAAATTTAGTTGCGAGTGTGCGCTTGTCCGTGTCTTACGTGTCTTCTACGTTCCTGTCTTAACATTTGCGCCATCAATTGAAGTTCAGCTATGCACCAACTAGCCCGACAGCAAACGCTATTAATACAGTCGGAACGCTCCCGTCATCTCCTGCAAGCTGGCCTTCGCTACAGTGACATAAACAGTTATGACCGATGGATACATGACAACGCATTCCACAAGACACTCCATCACTTCATACACAACACCGGCCTAACGGCGCACATTTAATATAAATATACACAACAAATATTATGCCTTAAGGGCAAGTCTATGTCACAATATAAAAAACTGTTGCGCAACGCGGCGGCGGCGTCCGTCCGTCAATTAACGCGCAACAGTTGCGCGTTGCTCCTTCCAACGCGCGTTGCGCAACTGTTGCGCAACGCGGCGGCGTCGTCCAGCGGCGGCGTCCGTCGGCGGCGTTCATCTGTGCCCCCTCACACTCTCTCAACAATCACGTGATGGCACAGCGGCGCGCGCGGCAACACTGCTTCATCAGACGTCTTGTTGCAGCAGTCGAGTTAGTCGGATGTCTTCGAAGCGGCCCGGTGGTGATTCCACGGCGAGCGGTTCGGAGAAGCGCCCTAAGAATGTGGATTCCCCCGATACCATGGCATAGTCAGTCGAATGGCCACAGGCTTTCGCCAAACACACTTTGGAATTTACAAAGTGTCCTTCAAATTTTATAGATCTTCCAGAGTGTTACATGTGCAGCATGGCGGAGAGTCTGACTGTGTGCTTGAAGTAGTTCGTGTACGCTACATCGAGTTTGATGCGGTGATTACATCTTTCATTTTGCGTGCTTAAATCCTTGCGGAATTTAAATGTTACAAGATCGGCATATTTTGTGCAGTGGTCTGTACTGGTTGCTCGCCTCACACCCCAAAGATCGCCGCCGAGAACAAGCAAACGTAGATACCAGAGTCGCCGGATCTTTGCTTGAGAAAGGAATAGCAAGTATCTCTGATGATGTGTCACGTGCTTATCTGGCAGCAAAGTTAGCACGAGCATTGCCTTGTATACCACAGTGAGGTGGTAACCACTGCGGCGTTTTCTGCGGAATGTCTACTTCATATAATGCAACTGCCACCAGACACTGCGGCGTATGCATATAAAATGCTCTGCAGTCCCGGCTATGCACGCGCACCATGAAATGTGGGTGCCGATGCATACAGTAGAAGATGGCTGAAGTAGCGTGCTCGCGAGTGCTTGTTCACATAGCTTTTTATGTACACTGTCGCATAGAATGCCCAGGTGAATAGAAAGCTTTTTTACATACCCCACAGTTTGGCATAACGAGCGCGTATCCGCGTCTTGAAATTGCACCCCATGCCACTCGAATAAGTAAATGCAGCCGCGAATCCTGTGCACCACATTCATTTCGAACAAACTAAAGCCTTTCATCCTGTTTTACTGTTCCCTTGAAACATCATTATGTACCTCACATCTCGAAAGAATTTGCTTGAAGCCCTCACGCATTGTGCCCAAAAATTACTGTTAACGAGGCGCAGTGCTGGCGGCGACGCCCCAACACTACTTTTTTTTTATTATTGCGGTAGCAATTATATGGACAGTCTCGGCTGGATTTTGCCGTCGCCGTCATGCAGCGTATATGTATAGCTATGTATATATATAAAAGCCCCAAAGAAAAATAATTCAGAAAAATGCTTCCGAAGCGCGGAATCGAACCAGGGACCTCTTGCTCCGCAGCGAGTGGCGCTAGCCACTACGCCACGGAACGCAGGTCCTCCGCAGAGCTAACGGCGAGCGTTATATACACACCCTTTGCCGCTGGACGGACTCAGAGATGGCCGGCGCTCATAAGCGTTTCTTCATTACCAGCGAGATGGCGCTAGGAGCGCGACGAGCGCATTTAAAAGTCGTCGGCGAGCTCGCTCGCTTCTTCTTATATTTGCGCAAGGAGAACCTTGGCCTTCCGCTGTCTGCTCGCGCGGTTTTCTCGTGGTGAGGGCAAGAGGGATGTTTCAAGCTTTAACCGTGATGTCCGTGCTCATGTTACGGAGCGCCGCTAAACGACGCCGCTAAACGAACAAACAGAAGATGAGCGCGAACTATCAAGTGTCACAGCTCGACACTTGAAGCACGCTAGTTTCCTTCGCTGCTTCGGCCGCCTTTGTAACAGGAGCGCTGTTCAAACTGAGAGTATCCATTGGCGAGCCTCACTTCGTATAGCATTAGTTTCTTGCTATCGCATTCATTGCTTCGCCCTTGCGGCGAAACTGTGATTTTTTTTTTTTTTTGCTACCGTCGGGCCTCAAAACCACGGTTCTCTACGTGTCACTAATGAGAAAACTGACTCTCGCGACGTCTCAAGCGCAGCGACTGCGCATGTTTTCTAACCGCGTGCTGCAGATTAAAAGAACTCGCGTTGCTGTACTTCATGGTACTGCAGCATTTTAACACTGTTCGTAACTGAAGCGAAGAATATCATTTGTCAGAGGCCCCTGAATATGTTGGGAGCGCGAAACGTGTTCCCAGATTGCTTTGCGCCATTTGAATTCACTATACGCTTGGAAAGTAAGCCGCCTGCGCGCGCCAATGCATAAGCGCATATTGAATGTTGTCGGATGAGCCACGCCGGCTACTCAGGCGCGTCTGCTGAGTTTAAAACAAAAACAAAAAAGTGGCTCTTCTGTTCATAAGAGATTAATTTATGCGTTCGATAATTTAAGAAAGTAATTAGTGGGAACGAACCAATTCTCTGCCAACGAAACGAGTGTTTGGCTCGCGTACTGGCTGGCGCAAGGCACTTGCATTCCTGCTCTGCTAATCAGAAAGGCTTATCTTCAGAACGTACAAGCTATGAAGGCTGCGCCTGAAATACACAGCGGACTTAGCTGACCTTTCGGCCTGGCGACAATGTTCATGCTGTTGATTTCGTTGTTTGTACGTTTGCCTAGGCGAATTAATGTGTTAGGCTGCAGCAAGCGAACGTGAAACTAATGGCGTGCTTTTCCTTCATACTTTTTGTATCTGATTATTCCTATTTTATTCCTCTTAAAAGGCCCCTCATGGGGCCTTTTCAGACAGCGTGCTATAGTGTGGTTAACTGTAAGATGTAGATCGTAGTCCAGGAAATACACCAAAACGAGATAATAATAATTGTTGGGGCTTTACGTCCCAAAACTATGACATGATTATGAGAGACACCGTACTGGAGGGCTCCGGAAATTTCGACCACCCTGGGTTCTTTGACGTGCACCTAAATCTAAGCACACGGGCCTCCAGCATTTTTGCCTCCATCGAAATGCGGCCTCCGTGGCCGGGATTCAATACAGCGACCATTTCTCGGTCAGCGGTCGAACACCATAACCACCGCGACGGTTCGCACTACCACGAGAATTGTGTTGAAAAGAGAATCCTAATAGCGTAGATAGATGCATTGTGTGGGGATGGTACGCCTTCTGTGTAGCACACGTTCTCTCTCACTGCATCGTCCAGTCATTGCAAGTCGCTATCATGCCCAGCCTCCAGCGGCATCGGAGTGAAAGAGCTAACGTCATACTGACGTCACAAGCCCCGCCTTTCTTTTTTTTCTCTCTCTCTCGTTTTTTTTTTTTCCTGTACGCTACGTTACAGGCGGCACTTTGACAGAAATCCCAGAGTTTGTGCTTTCGCGTTGCTACTGGCTGTTCATTGTATACTACAGGCAGGAACCCCTGCCTGTAGCTTACATAGACGAGAAACGTGACGTAACGTGTGCTGGCGCGCGCACTGACTGATCTGATAATATTGACAAGCGGGTCTTCGTTATAATATTTGGCTGCTTTCGCGCTGCGTATCGAAGTAAGAATATGCAGATACGATCGCAACAAGCACCACGTGTAATTATTGCCGTTGTTCAAAGTATAACGAGGAGCTCTTAAAGGAGGCCATGTCTCCTCCTAGAGACAAACTCGTTGCTTTATGCGTAAAATAAATGAACGTCTGTGCTCTTCTTTGCAGATGACGGACTTCCAGAGCAACTGAAGGCTACGGTCAACTCTGACGTAAGCACCATTTCTTTAATGCAGCGTGATGAATGCATGTGTTCTTAGAAGAACATGCGTGCGAGCTTTTAACTCAAAATGCAAATGAGGCCAAGGAACTCGTAAAATATAATTAACTGTTTTACATAATTAATTACTGAGGAGCGTTAGCGTTCTGGTAAGCATTATGTGTCTAAGGGAACTAAAAATAAAATTAAACTGGAAGAAAGGAGCCTTGGTGGTGCTAGTACGAACACACAACCTGCGCACGTCTTCATTTAAATCTTTTTCTGCGAATTGTAACCGAAAGAGGAGTTGTTTCGTTCGTCATTTTTTAGTTTCATCCCCTGCTGACCTCATGTCCTTCTCATTGAAAATTTGTCCCACCATTCCCTTATTCCGATTGCTCTTTATTCTGTATATGAACACGCAGTTTGTCCTTTTCTCATAGATAAATTTCAGATGCGATTAATTGATGACATATTATAATGTTGAGATAATTAAAGGTATTCACGGAATATTTGTTTAAGTTATTCACTTAAAGACATGCCAGAAATAACTTGGCGTCGTCGCAGTTAGTGTCTTCCCAGAGACGTAGAGGGACGCTTTTGAAAAAAAAAAAAGAAGTATTAACTGTAACGTCAATCGGCTCCATAGTATTACTGCGCTATATATGGATCATATAAGGCAGCGTTTCGGGCGCCGGCCTAATATATATTTTTTTCTTTTTTGTCCACAAAAGGGTCTTTTATAGAATAGAAGGGATTGCCAATTACACCCAAAATCCAATACTGTAGCGACCGTTCCGAACGGGAAAGCGTGATTTTAAAAATCCTTGCACAACGAGCCTATCAGACGTTGCGTAACGGAGATACAGAACTCCACTCCCGGATCCCCTCCTTTCGTAAACGCTTCCCGTCTTATAGTCCGCTCGGTGTCTTCGAGGCAGAATTTCCTTCCTCGCTAATTGGAGGCCAACGCGAATCACCCCCCCCCCCCTCCGTTTATAAGCGTCCTCAATTCCCTAATTCCCCTGCATCTGATCCTTCTCAGCCAACAGTTCTTCCGTCGCTGTGACCAGGCTGCTAAGAAACGGACAGCGGCGTTTGTGTGTCATAATGACATTCCACCCTCCCCGTGGAGGAATCGTCTGAACGCCACTCAACGCCAGCGTTAAATAGCTTCGCCTGTCTACGGCGTCAGTAACAAAGAGGCTTACACGAAGCGTGTTTGTTTTCTTGTTATGGCTATTTCTGAGGGGGCGAGAAGGCACTGATGCACCGAAGAACCCGTCAGTCTATTTGCGTGCCTTATAGAGAGCACTCAGCACTGGAGCAATTGACACATGCTTTTTGTGAAGCTATTCCTCAGGCCGCGGGGATATTCGTTGCGCAGATACCCTTTGAGTGATTGCAAATGACACCAGGCGCCGTTCGCTTCAATCAAAAGAGAGAAAGAGACACATGAGAGAAAGACAGGGAGGTCAACCATAACACTGCGACTTCACACCAGGAGGAGAGGCAGTCTCCAACGTAGTCTTGCGAGAAACGAACAATAACGGAATTACATGAACGTTAATTGTTTCGCGATGATAGCACAAGCACAGGGGCTTTCTTAATGAAATCACCAAGGTTGATCACTTTTTTCGCGAATAAAATAAAATAACCGCTTAACCTGACAAATTGATTGTTTACTTAATGAGTACGGATGGTTCCCTTCGAGGGCACTGTGTAATGTCGCTGTTATTCTCGCTCCACGTGATGGCCGCGCTGTAACTATGGCCGAATAACCTACCAGGTAAATTTACCTCAGAGTGCACATCACAAGTTAGGAGAAACAAGTTAGGAGAAACATTCTTTGCAAACGGAAGTTAAACCGAAAAGCTTGTATTGCAAAATAAACGGCCATATTCCGGTTATTTATTTTGGTCGTGCGCTGTGCGTACAAAAATGCTGTCCTAATGCGTAGCTGTCACCTCAGGCTATCTCACTCCACGTGACGGCCCTGCTGTAACGATGGCCGCATAGCCCACCAGGTTATTTTACCTCGGAGTGCGAACCACAGGCACACATACGCGAGCCTTGGTTACAGCCTGTGCTTTAAACGGCACGAGCTAGACGCGGGTCCGCCTTGCCCATAACAAGCCGGAAATATATTTGACGTGGAGAGGCTTAACCTGGTCAAGTATATATAGGAACTGGCCAAGTCATACTGGAGTAAGCATTCTAATAATAATAATAATAATAATAATAATAATAATAATAATAATAATAATAATAATAATAATAATAATAATAATAATAATAATAATAATAATAATAATAAGCAGTAATTTATTTAACGCACTCAAGAACAACCGTTTATTCATTTATTTATTCATAATACCTCAAAGGTCCCACATGGGACATTACATGAGGGGTGGGCGAACGAAAAAACTGGCGGGTCAGGTTAGGTTTCATGTCTTGAAAGATGGTCTTCAATGGCAGCTGTGAATTGAGCAATGTCGGTGATGAGGGCGATATCGGATGGAAGGGCATTCCATTCTCCGGCAGTATGCAGGAAAAATGAACGTTGGTAGGTGGTCGTATGTGCACGTGGTAGATATACAGCATTTTGGTGCGAGTGGCGAGAGGAACGATGTGCAGGAATGATGATTTGGTTTCCTGGAGGCAGCGAATGGAAAAACCTAAAAAATAATATTAGACGAGTAGTCTTGCGGGGAGAAGAAAGTGAGGGGAGGCAGAGCTGGGATTTTAGGGCGGATACACTTGACCTGTAGGAATAATCGGAAAGAATGAACCTGGCAGCGCGGTTCTGGACTGATTCAAGGGAATTGTTTATATTGACTTGGTGATTGTCATAAATAGCAGAGGCATATTCTAGTTTGGATCGAATCAACGTTTTATATGCAAGTAGTTTGACTGCAGGGGATGCTGATGATAGGTTACGGCGTAGATAACCTAATCGGCGATTGCAGGAATTAGTTAGGAGACGACGACGAAGTGTGTATCTTGCCGAACGCTGCTCATTTCGTTTGGCATTATATTTGTGAATTTTCGCAATTTCCGGGGATCATCGCTCTCCTGCGTGCAGCGATGGATCCTGACCCCACCGTACGCAGTCCGGACTTGGCGTCGCCTGCGACGTCAACCTCAAGGAAGCGCAACAGCCGAGATGACGACACCACCAGTGACAGCACTGAACTGTACACGGCGAGTAGTGAAGACAGCGACGACAATTTCATCCCCGCAGTGAAGCGCAAAGCTAAACGGCGAATGGTCGGTGCGTCTTCGCCAGCTAGCATCTCTACCGTGAAGGCTGCCTGCAGTCGTAAACGCCATACCATACTCTTTGTTCCGGCGTCTCTCATAATCATATCGTGGTTTTGGGACGTTAAACCCCAGATATTATTATTATTATTATACTCTTTGTTCCTGTTGACTCTTCGGTCAACCTGAAGAACATAAACAGGCAAGTGATATCGGCACGACTCGAAGCTATCGTACCAAATGAGATACAAGATATTAGACTCAACCCACGGAAGAACATCTTGGCCATAGACGTTGAGCACCCGGCTGCGCTACATACCTTACGAAATGTTACGGAGCTTAGAGACATCAGACTCAGTGCTTACATCCCGCAGGATAGCGACACGACGACGGGCGTCATTTATTACGTCGACGTTTCTATACCTAATGCAGATCTTCCTGTGCTGATAAAGCCAGCTACTGAGGCCACGGACACATTGCAAGTATGCCGGCTTGGCAACTCCCGTTGCATCAAGGTGAACTTCAGAGGCGATTGCATCCCATCGCACGTGAAGGTTGGTCACTTTCGTCACGTTGTGCGACCCTACATTCCAAGGCCTCTGCAGTGCCACAAATGTCTCAAACTGGGCCATGTTAGTGGCGTGTGTAACAACAAGCCAGCATGCCCACGTTGCGCCGAACCCCACAAAGCAGAGGCCTGCAAAGCAACTCTCCTAAAATGCAGCAACTGCAGCGGAAACCATGACGCCTCATCGAAAGACTGCCCAGTACTCAAGAAGGAGAGGAGCATTCTGAGGCAAATGGTGAAGGACGGATCCTCACGAAAGGAAGCAGTAACGGTTGTACAAAGACGGCGTTCCCGTCGACGACGGTGCTCGAAGAAAAGAAAAAGCAGTCATCTGCCAAATGTGCCTTCACCTACGCCGCCACCGCCACCACCGCCGCCGCCACGACCACAGCGACCGCCGCCGCCCCCGCCGCCAGGTGTGATTCGTCCAGAGGTGCAGAAAGATACTGAGGCGCAAAAGAGAGCATCCGACACTGATTGGCCTGCTTTACCGCGGGCACACGTGCCTACGGAACCAAAGCATCCACAGTCGACAACGGCTACGTCAACAACAGGCAGTCTATCCGCCCAAGAGGTCCAGGTTTTTTCTGTCCTGAGATCGCTGATGAGTGTTATCCGCACTCTCCTGGCTAGTCTGCAGATACCTGCCGCTAAATGCGCACTGCAAGTCTTGGACACACTCGAACCAGTACTTGCCGGCTTGCAGTAACAAGATGGCACACCATACAACACATCCGCCTTTCCGAGAACAAGTCAAGGGCGCTTCCATAATTCAGTGGAACGCCAGAGGTCTGCAGTCAAAAATGCCTGAATTTAGACAGTTCGTTTTTGAGAACAAGTCCCCCTCATCGTCATTTGTGAACCACATCTTTCAAAAATAGCTCGACTGTCGGGCTATGAATCATTTGTTTCTTCGTCATGCATTGAGCGAAGTCAAGTTGCTGTGTACATCCGTAAAGAGCTCACGTATGTTCGCCAAAGAGTAGAGCCTATCGAAGGCAATCACTACGTGTGTCTACATGTCAAAAAGAAGAAGTTGTCGTTCACACTGATAGGCGCATATATACCTCCGTCGCGTCGCCTTGATCAGCAGATCCTAAATGATATATTTGCAACGACTCCAGCACCTTGGATATTAATGGGCGACTTTAACGCCCATCATCCACTGTGGGGAAGCGTCAGGACAAATCGAAGAGGCACGAGCCTTGTTGATCTTGCATCACAACATGGACTTCAGGTGCTGAACGACGGCAGCCCGACTTATCTCCGAGGAGTAGCTTACAGTAGCTGCCTGGACTTGACATTAGTGTCGCATAGTATTGTCACGAAAGTTCAATGGTTCACAGATATTGAAACTCACGGCAGTGACCATATTCCCACGTACGTGACAGTAAGAGGCCTGGGCGGTTCTCCTTCTCCTGGGCACTCAAGACGTATTGACTGGGAAGCGTATCAGATATCAGTGGAGGACAAGTGCATGCACGAACCGCCGGAATCAATTGAAGAAGTTATTCGTAATGCGATGGAGACTTCCACGAAGATGTGCTTGAAAACATCGAGACGTACAGCACTCGACCAAGAGTTGGAGCAACTTCGAGCTATCCGCCGGCGTGCCGAAAGACGATATAGACGCACGAAATACATCTATGACCTCAGAGAATCCAGACGCATTCAGAAGAAAATCCAGCGTCGTATGCACAAACTACAGGAACAACGATGGAAGAGCTTCTGTGGCTCGCTGGATCCCCGCAAGCCTTTGTCCCCCGTATGGAGGACTCTTCAAGGCATTCACTCACATCCGCAACAGCGTCATCCCTTCGCAGCGCTGGCACTACATCAACGTCGCTCACAGCTTGAGGTCTCTGGTGAATTTTGTGCCAAGATCGCTGGGGACATCGCTATACCGACCGACCTGTTACCACATGACGTTCCGGTTGCACGAGATCAGCAAATGGAGGTTCCATTCTCTATGGAAGAACTTCATGCAGCACTGAACACGTGCAGGCGCTCGTCGTCCCCAGGTCCAGATGGAGTGACCTACGCTGCCTTACGTCACCTGGGTCCGAAGGCACAACGCTGTCTCCTGGACATATTCAATCAATCTTGGCATGATGGCGAAGTCCCCGACGAGTGGAAGTGCAGCCGACTGGTGCCTTTGTTGAAGCCCGGAAAGTCTCGGCTGGATTTGGCATCATACCGGCCCATCGCACTAGCAAGCTGCGTCGGCAAGGTCATGGAGAGGATGCTGCTGACACGCATGGAATGGTACCTCGAACATTATAACATCTATCCTGATGCTATGGCTGGCTTTCGACGGGGTCGATCTTCAATCGACAGCGTCATTGACTTGGTGACCTCCGTTCAGCAGCAGAAAGCTAAGAAACGGCTGTCGGTAGCACTGTTCTTAGACGTGAAAGGTGCCTATGACAACGTGACCCACGAGGCCGTTCTCGAAGCTCTCGAAGCAGCAGAACTTGGAGGTCACGTCTTTCGATGGGTAAGAAGCTGCCTCACAAAGAGATCCATGTTCGTCTTAACAGAAGATGGGCCTACGAATAAGCATTTCACAAGTCGTGGGGTGCCACAAGGTGGCGTGCTGAGCCCGACTCTTTTCAACCTAGTTCTGGTGGGGCTCACCGAAACGCTGCCACAGACGGCTAATATATCTCTCTACGCTGACGATATCTGCATCTGGGCGTTCGGCGTGACACGGCCTCAAGTGCGCGCAAGAATACAGAAGGCGGCAACATTGACATCTGCATACCTTCGCCAGCAAGGTTTGACTATCGCTACAGAAAAATGTGCAGCAGTGGCATTTACACGCAAACCGATGTCTTTCTACCCAGTGTGCATTGAAGGCCAATCAATTGCTTATAAAAGCAGCCATAGATTCCTAGGTGTCATTGTGGATCGCGACCTAACCTGGAGTCCCCATGTCGCACATCTGAAGAGAAAACTGATATGCATTGAGAACATATTTAGGTTCGTTGCCGGAAAATCATGGGGACCATCCGTGCATTCAATGCTGCAGCTTTATACGGCCCTCTTTCTCGGATTTCTACGGTACAGCCTTCCTGCCCTGTCCAACACGTGCAAGACTAACATCCGTGCACTACAGAGCGTGCAAGCCCAAGCACTTCGGACATGTCTTGGCCTTCCAAGATGCTCATCGACAGTTGCAACTATCGCTATCGCACAAGAACAGCCGGTCGCAACTCATATCATCGTTGAGACGCTGAGAGCGTACATACGGCATTTGTCACGGCTACCGTAACATCATTTAGCGTGTTTGCCAGCGCGGAGGCCCCATGCTTCATTCTGCGGTATTGTGACAAAACACTACGACATATTACCACCTGGCTTCAAACCTGCGATGCGTCCGGCATCTGCGTTGTGGACTCTGCATCAACCTGACGTGTGCTTATCGGTTCCTGGAATCGTTAAGAAGTCACGCATGTCACCGCTAGCCCTGAAGCAGTTGTCTTTGCGTCTGTTGGAAGAAGCCTACATTGATCGCAAGCATGTTTACACCGATGGCTCCACTAATTCCAACAGCTCTACCGGAGCGGTGGTTGTTCCATCTGATGACGTACTGTTACAGTTCAAGTTTTCTCACATCACGACGTTGACAGCCGCAGAGCTCGCAGCGCTTCAAGGTGCGGTCAAGTACATCCTACAGCAGCCACCTAATCGATGGGCCATCTTTTGCGACTCCAGGTCAGCCTTACAAACACTACGGTTTGCTTTAAGGCACGGATTACACGAACAATCCGTGTACGAGATAAGGCACGACTACCACCAAGCACTCGAGGAAGAACATGATATTATATTTCAATGGTTGCCGAGTCATTGCGGAATTGTCGGCAATGATCGCGCGGATGAAGCTGCACGATCGGCTCATGACCAAGATCTGCGGACACCCATACCACTCTTGAGAACAGACGCCGCGTGGCGACTACAATCACTTGCACACCGTATCACTCTTCTGCAATGGAATACGCCGGGTTTTTCCAACGCGCGCCTGTATTCGATTGACCCAAATTTGCAACTTCGTTTGCCATCGGGGCTCTCAAGACGCGATGCAACTTTACTGTGCCGCATGTGGTTGGGCGTGGCATTTACGAATGCGTATTCGTGTCTCATTGGAATGGCCAGCAGTGCGGCATGCAACATTTGCGCCTGCGAGGAGACGCTTGAACACATTCTATGCCACTGCCCATCATACCACGCTCAACGACGTAGTATGGAAGCCAAGCTCCGTCACCTGGACTCAAGACCGCTGACAGAAAAGAAGATCTTGGGACCTTGGCCTACGGTCTCGCATACGCGCAAGGCCACGAAAGCCCTCTTGTGCTTCTTGAGGACCACCGGACTTCACGAGCGCCTGTGAACTAACAGCGCGAGTTCGTGTTGTGTAGTTCATCCATCCCTTTCTTACTCTTCTTCTTTCTTCTTTACCCTTTCTTTTCTATTATTTCCCCTTCCCCCACCCCAAGTGCAGGGTAGCCAACCGAGCCAAAGCTTGGTTAACCTCCCTGCCTTTCCTCTTCGTATCTCTCTCTCTCTAGTTAGTTGGAGAATATGATGGGCCCAGGACAGATCACTAGATATATGTACTCCTAGGTATTTAAATGTCTTAACCGTAAGGTGTTTGTTCTGGCGCACCCAAAAATATTACTAATAATAAAGGATAAAATGGAGGCAGTCTTCAGAATAAAATACGAACAAAGAGGAGAGAATATGGGCAAATTAAAAGTCAGGAAAACAGTACAAAATACATTACGCAGCTCAATAAATGCAGGAGGACAGTAATAAACACGGTCCATACATATACAACAAAGCACAAGGTAGGCTGAAAGACAGAGGCGGAGAAAGGGACTCGCACAATGTGCGACACTGTATGTTAGAACAGGGTAAAGCTCGGAAGAAAAAAAAAATGACTACGAGTGATGCAAAACGCCGAAATCAAGAAAATAAGCGTTATAAAAACTTCGTATCCTGCAGGCGGTCGAGTGTTGGCAGAAACAGGCAGATACATGAAGAGGTATGTGCTCCCCCCCCCCCTCTCTCTCTCTCTGCTCCTTTCCTTTAAATATGAACCCAACTGGAGGGTCAACGTGTATATCCATGTATCTTTAGATACGTGCTCTCAGGGGTACATTTCTCAAACCAGTGTCGCCGGCTGTGTCAAACTAGGAGAAGTGTTCCTAATGTGACTGCGTTTGCTGTAGAGAGCTTCAACGAGACATAGTGGTGACAAAAATTTCACTAAGAATTCCCTCTAGGAGTTGTCAATGTGATACGCGAGCTTCTGCCAGTAATCACCTCCTGTTTCGTCGTCGTATGCTCCTGCGTCGGTGCGCGTAGTGCGCGCTTCGTTTCCGATGACGTCCAGTATCGCGGTCTCGGTATTTTCCCGCGCTTGTTCTGCGTTGCCGCGTTCCCTAGGACGACGTCGTCGGGCGGCATCGGCACGGCGTCTTTCCTCTTCTTTCCTGCGTTCTTCAGCGTCTTGGCGTATAGTTCCGCCAGTGTGTTATGTGTGGACATTTCGTTTGTGTGAATACTTGTGTTCTGTGAGCTTTTCTGTCGAGTCAGCATTCGTTCGTATCGGAGTACTGGGACTAAGTTCGTGAGTGCTCGTCCATGCGCCTAACTGTATAGTTTTGTGATTGTCCACTGCTTTGCGACTAGAACTAATATGCAAGAGAATAGGAGTAGTCGGCGCCACGCATAGCCACCAACGCCTCCTTAAATACATGCAACAATAGATGAAAACACATTCATATGGTTCAGATATGTTTGCCTTCTGCAAGCGTGGGTAAGACACTCAGCCTCTGAGCATAGGTTCATAGGTTGGAGACCCACACCCGACAACGTTTTTTTTTTCTTTCAAATTTACTTTGTTTTATACATTACTTGGTTTACAGAGATTTGTCTTACGTGACAGACATGTTTCCTCGTTCAGAAAGCATATAAATGCTTACGCAATTCTGTCAACCTGAATGAAGGCAGACAAGCTTCTCTGCGGAAACGTTCACATATGTGCAAGAAGAAAGGCAGGAAAACTATACTTATCTCAAATGGGTGTGCAAACTTCGCCGTCAGAATATTTACCTGCATGACATTCAACTGCAGTCCTGTACCCTCCGGCGTTTCCGCAGTAGCTAGCCATCGTGGCTGCCCACAACACGATTTTCACCGCGCCAAAAAGACAGTGTCGTGAAATGTACAATGTACAAGTTTTGCGTTTTCGAGCGTTCGTATCTCATCAGCATGATACGGATATTTCTTCTTGACCTACACCTGATCTTGTCGATAAATACCGTCAAACAACAATTTTTTTTATTGTGGAAAACGTACCTGGATTGGAATCTATATGCGCTTGATAATTGTGCGCCGCGTTTGCGATACCTTTCCACATTAACGTCATCGCAATACGTACTAGAGGATTCGATTTTCACTCCTAGCGTTAACATCCGCCATGACGTCAATCATCCTCATTTTACAGTATGCCGGGTTCTTCAGCGTTGCGATTCTCTACAAGTTGTGGAATAAAAAAAAAAGCTGCTTATCCAATCACTTAAATTTCTCCAAACAAAGAGTTATTCAAGTAAATTTAGGAAGATGGTCGAAAGGGTGGTAGGGGGGCCAGGTTTGTGGATATCGAAGGTTTGTCTAAATAGCTTGAGGCACCAAAGCCGAGGCTTACAACCGCAATGTGTGACTTTTGTCGCAGCTCGATTGGATGCAATATGAGAGTCGAGCCCGAGGGCGGTTAAAACTCGTTCCGCCACCAAAACTTCACGAGAGTGGAAGGCATAGAGATTGCTCCGAGCCCCGTGCCAGAACCTGATGAAATGGAAGCCTCGTCAGCTTAGGGAGCGCGAAATCTGAGACCGGAGCAATTCCCTCGACCGCGATGGCGGAGCTCTGAGACAAAGCAGGGTGCTTCCATTTCGGTAATGGCATGATTCAAGTTGCCCCTTGCTATCCTTAAGCTTTATTTCTTTTTGTTCGTCTTTCTTTCTAGGGAGAGAAGGATAAGGGGTCGGCAAAGAGCGCGCTAGCATGCTGTATTCTCCAATTTCCAGCTCCAAGAGATTCCGCCACTCGGTCCACCTCTCGGACTCGTTGAGGCGAGTCAAAATCTCCGGGCAACATTTCACTTCCTTATGCTGGTACTTTGCTGGGATTCTCCGCCATCGTCACATCCTTTTTTTTTCTCTCTCTCTCTCTCTCTCTTACTTGTTGTATCGGCGCTAGTTTAATGGAAGAATTTTTTTTCCCCGCTCGCTTTATTTGCCACGTGGCGGGGGCTCTCTGCGAATGAAACTTTCCGGTGCGTATCGCGGTGCGCAGTCACTGTTCGCCGCGCCCGAATAGCGTCCATGGCGACTCGGCAAACGCAGAAGCCTGGGTTTCTCGCAAGCTAGGCAGGCGCGAGTGTGAGCTTTTGGCAACACTGGTGCCGCAAGAATTAAATAAATAAAAGAGGGCAGGATATAGGGCAAGCACGGGTCAGGCGCGTGCGAAATCTTGAAAAGAAAGAATACAAAAGTGGATGGAATTAACGAGAAACGCGTTGCAAGAAGTCACGCTCTCTGTTTTGCTGCTCGACTTGACCCGGCTTCTCAGTTTGCGGTCGTTTCAACCCGTGACCGGTCTCATTGCTTCTTTCTTTCGTGACTTTCAGTGCCTATAGCTTGCCTTCTCGGGCGATTGTATTCCGATGACGAAACACGCTTAACGGCTCTATAGGCCTTGCTAGTGTCTGTCCGTCGCTAACCGCCATAAATGCGTGAACCCTTCGCTTTGTGTAAAAGCTAATAAACGTGGTAAATGCATTTATAACGGAAAACTTAGTGTTTATGCGAAGTAGGGGTTAAGCAAAAGAGAGTACCTGAGCAAAGCTTGAATGTGCTGGGACTGAAAAAGAAAGTCTCAACTCCCCCGTGAAGAATGTTCGATATTAGTAGAACAGACATCCGGCGTTGGCGTTTGCAACTATATTCTTTAACACTCTCCTTGTAGCAGATACCTTTCTGCGACACTGCATTCGGCGATCGAGGTATCCACGGTTGCGAAGCGTGGATACCTTAACTGAGTTAAATCTTACCTATCCATGTTTGTTTCTCATCGTGTCGCCTTCAGCCTCGTCAAGATCAAACTAGCGCAATCTCGTGCGTTCACAAGTGGCAAACAAACGTTCTTGCAATACTAAACTAGATTAGTTCCATCAATGACTATTACGGGAACAAGTGACATAATTAAGTTCTAACGTTTCCAAACCAGGGAAGCTACAAGGAGGCGAGAGTTTGAAGAAGGGGGAAATGCAGCGAGGGTAATAAGAACAAAAAATGTGCCGTATCTACTCCTTTCTCTTTCCACTTTCTCATTTTTCTATCGTTTTTCCCTCTGTTTCACAGTTCACAGCAGTGAGACTGTAATACAAGCTATTACAATGAGGTTAATGCAAATGATATCAGAAAGTGCCTGTTTATGAAACAAGGTGTATAGCGTGTAGAGGGAAGCGTCTATATGTATGCGAAGTACCAAAACAAAAGAAGATGAGCAAGTGATATTCAAATTTATTGGATCTAGCGATTACTTTACGAACGCTCCGAATTACCCTTGTCAGCCAGCATAGTTCTGACCGATAGTGGAAATAGGAAAGAAAAAGAAGGATATAATAAGAAGAGACAGGAACGTTAGCTTGCGTTGTTATTGTTGTAGGGTTAAGAAATTGAAATATTAGAAAAGGAAACGTAAGATTTATAAAAAATAACTGCAAGTAAAAGCTTCTTGAAGAGGATGGAAACACCTAAACCTTACCGCTAAGCTTGCATGTTCAAAAACACCAGTGTTAGTCTTCTGACAACGGTCTAGATTAGCACGAAAACGCATGGAGGTGAGATCGGACAAGGCACGCGTCTGTGTGCGTGTTTTTTTTTTTTTTTAAGTAGATTATGTGACTCTCTAGTATGACAAACAAACAGATCTTCCGAGGGCTTTAAAACTTGCACCAGAACGTAAAAGCATTAAAATTTACCACAGCGCTGCTTGCACACAACTTGTGGTTGCAACTAAGCCCTTGGACAGCTTCTTTGCGAGTGATCTTTTTCTTTTTTTACATCCAAACGTTTCCCTGTTTGCTATAATCAGTTAGACGGCAAGTCGTCCTTTCAAAGCAAGATATTGGAACGACGGCCTGGATTGCAGATAATCCAGACTGCCGTTGAGCACCTGCCACTGCTGTTGGTGCATTCTCAGTGCGGCGTGTGTGTGCGCCACATTTTCCATCCACTTTTTCTTCTTTTAATTCCATTTTCTTTGTGTAAGCTGAACAACCAAACCGATCAAAAGACCTAGCCCAGTGGCAAGTCTTTACGGGAAGCGCAATGCGTGAAATCATGTTGGAACTGCCTCGACCATAAAGACGCAGCCATCTGCGCATCGGTTAAGTAGCGGATCGGAACTCAGTAAAGGTGCTTGCAACACCGACGTGGGCGAGGAAGGAAGTACGGAGAGGAGGAGGAAAGTGTGTGACGACATAAAGAAAGGAGAGGACTGAATTAGGGAGAAGGTGGTGTGACGAGAAATCTTAGGAACTAATATGGAATACAGGTGGCACACGACGTGGTGTTTCGGCGCTCGCAATTGGCAGACAGCCAGAGGAGAGAAGGGAATCACGCTGCGATGCGCTTGCCGGACTTAGCTGATTGCCTGTGACGGTTGACAGTTTCAGACATGTCTCATAAGCGTTCGTGCCTGAGCCCAGATTAAAAAGGATTCCGTGCCAGCAAACAATAATATGAAGAGTCGTGCTGAGGTATACGTCGCCAAAAGAAAGCCGGGGTGATGCCACGGCGACGGCAGGGCCGAATCAGAGGAAACCTGTTAAGGCTCGTTTGGCTGCAGCTGCTGAAGCGAAACGCCGAAAGTGTGCTGCAAAGCCGAAGGAGAAACGCCGACGTCACTTAGCGGGAGACGTTGAAATGAACCTGATTAAGCGTCACGTGGACCTGGCGAAACTGTCATGCAGATGCTGATTTACGACGAGAAGAAAATGACGCAATGCGGCGCGGACGACAAAAGAAGGCGGCTAAAGGTCGGGCATAAAAGCAGCAGAAGTGGAGCGCCAGCGTCTCTTGCACACTGAAGCGACAAATGCCTTCAAGCGAGACTTCCCGGGAAAAAAAAAAAAAAACGCTTGGACAAGTTTGCTCCGTATGAGACAGTCTAGGATACAAGAAGCATCTTAGAGAACTACCAGGGAACAAACGGTGCGTACTACCAGGGAATGTAGAACCAGTCAAAGTAACTTGAGACGAGGCTCCAAGAAAACTAGGGGTTTATTTGTTGCTTGATCCGACGGAAATACATAGTGGAACATAAGGCACCAATGCGTTAGACGTTGTTTAGGAGCTTTGTGACGTGTTTTCCAGGCGTCTTCTTGGTTACTGAAGACTTTCGGAAGGTTATTGCTGACGCATTTCCGTCAGATCTACTCTTTGATCGACCACCATTTTTCTTATTCTTT
Source organism: Rhipicephalus sanguineus (assembly GCF_013339695.2). Classification (NCBI taxonomy): domain Eukaryota; kingdom Metazoa; phylum Arthropoda; class Arachnida; order Ixodida; family Ixodidae; genus Rhipicephalus; species Rhipicephalus sanguineus. Next base: position 252,739,597 of record NC_051176.1, read on the forward strand.
TCCTCCACTTATGTTGCTCTCTTTGTCTGTTGTACCCCCTTTTTTTTCGACCCCACCTCTATTGTATTTTTTTGTCACTGTATTCATTCCTGCAGGCGTCTTGGTATGCAGACGCCGCAACACATCGCACCAAATGATTACCTTTAACCTTCGGGACGAGGAAACGGCGTGTGTTTCTTCGCCGCCCGTTCGTGGCGGGGGGAGGGCATCTCCTGCATTTCTCTCCGAGATGCGTCCGCGCACGGATTAATCATCGGCTGCCGGAACGTCAGCAGACGCGGTTCTGCGCGGCTCCCGGGGCACGACGGCCAACAGCGGCCCCGGGGTGCTCGGGGTTTGGCGTCCAGGGGGTGGTGCGCGCGGGCCGATGGTAGGGTATACACGTGCCTCTGCTGCTATCAGCGCCACTCGGATCGATTAGCGGTGGAGCGGGAACTTAAGATGAGCCCGCGGGAATTCTCCTGGCTTTTACTTTCGCCCATGCAGTCGTCCTGCGCGGCCCTTCGCTCCCCGGGTGAAAACAATGGCATCTGTAGACGAGTTTACTCTTCCGTGAAGACGGCGCTCGCTGAAAAGCACGCTTCGCCGAGCCTCCGTCCCGCGGGGAGGAGCCTGTTTTCCAATCGCTGCATTTTGTTTCCCCGGATGTTTGTATTTTCCCCGCCGTCGGGGTGTAGACAAAATAAAACGTGACGCCGGAAATACAAGTAGGGCGTGAGCTGCACTGTTCCTGGCCGCTTTCTTTTCTTTTTTGACTCGACTTCCCCTCTCAATCTACTTTCTCTTTTTTTTTTATTCGTTTATTGTGTTCTTTGCTTTCCGACCTCAGTACACATGTTGTGTCATTCGTTTATACCCTTTTTTTTCCCTTTCGCTAGAAGAGCTAGCATATCTCTTTGATGCCGTGTGTGCTTAGGCGCAGAGACGGTTAAGACGAGTGTGAAACGATGCATACGACGAAATTTACGTTTACGCATGGACGGCTGCCGCATCGCTCGAGTGTTTGCTGCGGTATTCTATTCTTCCCTGCGACTACTTCCTCGTACTTTTCTCGGATGAAGAAACATCCGTGGCTTTTTTTTTTCCCCCTACTCAAAATCACTCGTGCGTCGTGTGCGTCGTGAGCTTGTCGAGTAGTTAGAAAAAATAAACAATAAAACGGGCTCACACGGATCTCTGAACGTCGCTTAAATCGCCTTAAGATGTTTGCGAGGGACGTTAACTTCTTTCTTGTAATTATAGGCGCTAAAGTATCCGAACAGCTTTCTTGCATCAACTATTATTGGCTGATCTCCACCTCACCCCCCCCGCCCCCTATTCGTGAACCTCCTACTGTTATTGGTGCAATCTTTGCATTTTTCTTGACGTACGCCTCTTAGTAAAATAATTATTAGAGAGCATAGTGAAAAAAATATAACTTCAAAAAACCTCCTTCAAGCTGCATTTGGAACAGCATTGGCTGCGAGCGAAGTACTTGGAACATGATTACTTTCAGCTTGGTACTGCCACTCCATTATGCTACGCCTGCGATTATTCCACTCTTGCCCAATATTCTACTCTGCAGAGCCACGTAGGCCAATTTATGGCGGATATACGTATCGCCAGGATACGATGTTCCAAAATTATTCGTGACGAAGCATGTTGGGGTACCTAACCTGGTTCAATAGAAGCACGAAGAGAAAGAGGCAAACATTTTTTTTTCTTCAGCTGTTATGCTCGTTTGATATGGCTTCTTACTTTGTAGTACGTTCCATTTCATACTTCGTTACACTTACAAACATGTTTTTCCTCGTTTCTAAATCTGTAACGCAGAGTAGTTGCGGTTGCTTGATGTTCTGAAAATGAAGCAGCACGTAACTAATTAAAATGAAAGAGAATGCAAACCTGCGACCAGAAGTTAGGGGCTCAATTGCTTACGATGCCATTTAAAGTTAGGTTCTCGTTAATAAATGGCCACTTCAAGTTCGCGTTAAAAAACTTGCAATATAGCAAGGCGCAGATGCTCGACGTCTTATAGTCAAGCCTTTGTTTTCGGCGCGCCGAGCAATCATGACGCCATCGTAATGTAGTGCTGCAGATTATCTTAGCATTATATTTTTGAATTCGTAAAATGGAGTAGAGACTTAGCCATCAAGCGTATACATTCAAGCAATAACGTTTTCCGATTGTTTTGTGAACACCTGTTGCGCCTTTTTCTGCATATTTTTTTGCTGATTTTCGTGATTATGCATATGACACACGATGGGCTTAAAACGAGTGATCGAACAAATACGAGAAAAAAGTACCGCTTCTTAATCCAAGTAACGATTTTGCGCGTCTAATTATCTCTGAGACATACACGACTAACAAAATGCTTCACAATATCAGTGCGAACACTAAGAATAACTTTGAACATTTACGCAACACGCGCACGTACATGACTAATTATGATTATAGCCAGCGCCTCCTCTAGGCGCTGTTATGGCTCGTCTGTCTGTAGAGAATGGACAGACAAATATTGTGATTTCAATACACACTCTTTTTCTTAATTTGCGAAGTTTAGGCATAGTTAAACGAAGCTTATTACGAGGTAAAAGAAATTTCTAGTGCTGCCCAAAATGCGCGCGCAGACGCCCGGCGCTCTGTTCTCTTTTTCTATTTAATAACAGAATTTGAGCGGCGCTCAACGAAAAAGAAATACTCTGGCACCAATGAAAGGACAGTTTAATGAATTATCAACTGCGACTAATTTACTGCTCAGATTAACTGCCTGCAGTTATCATTAAGTCTTATTTCTCTCGTACTATTTTGCGCACATGCGTGGAAGCCAGCGAGGGGAACCCCGGCATGAATTATACGACCCCAAGAGCGAATCAGGCTTAGCGACGTTCCTGTCGATCGAATCAGCGCTCGTGGAAACAATCAGCGACAGCCGGTCTTGACTGGAATGCCACACCCAACTACTTTGTCCGCGAACGGAACTTTTTGCTCTTGTTCTGCCAGTCTTTCTTGGTTATCCCGCGGGCTACGCGCGTCAGAGCGGGCTGCGTCATCCACTGTGACGAGAGTTGGGCTTCATATCGCGGCTCCTGTTTCCTTATTAGCGCGCCCCAGCGCGGGCATTCCCCCCTCCCTTTTCGCGCCAGCAGCCCTCTGCGGATTGATATCCAGCGCGGCAGCCTCCCAGCGCCATTCATTTCCCCCTGGCGTCGCCAGGACCGAGCGCGTGCCGTCTTTCTCCATTTCCTGGCCTGCTTCCTCGGGCGGCGGCATCGCGACGCGGCCAGCAGGCTAAGCCCATGCACTCCCAAATATCATCTACCTCGTCGCGCGAAGAAGAGAGCGTCGTCGCGGCGGAGGAGATTGGACGCCGGCGGTCGGCCTGAGGGAGACGCGCCGCCACCGTCACCGCGTCACTGGGGATAGAGGGGGGTATTCGAGACTCAGCGGAGCAAAAAGCAATTTGAAGCCCGGCGACCCCATCAGAGCGGCCATCCCGCCGGACGACGAAGGCGACGTACCCCAGGGACGACTCGGAAGGCCCGCTTCGGCGAGCTTCGTCGAATGACTCACGTGATTATGGGGAGCAAACTGCTTTCTAATTGGACCAGTTATCGCTTCGTCCGCACCTACAGTGCGCTTCGGACGATACCCGCAAAAAGGGGGCCGCTGCAGCGTATACGGTCGGGCTTCGCGCCCCGTGGTCGGCCTTGTTCCCACGCGAGCCCCTCAGCACACTGTTCACTTCTTTCTTTTTTTGACGAGCATGACGGAACCGTGACGCCGATGCTGCTCGAGGTTTGTTAGCGAGCGTATGGTAAGCCTTACACGCGTTCGGATGGAGAAAAAAAAAAAAGAGTGTTTTTCCAAGGCACATAAATTCGCCGGGGAGCATGCTCTGAGGCGGCAGCCATACGAGCACGCCCTGTAGCGACATAAAGGACATATATACCGAAACGTGACCCGCCTGAGGGTGGCCAAGGGCGTTGTTTCCAAGGACTGCACCGATCGCGCTTGTTTGCTTGCAAAAATATTATCCCAGTTTGCGAAATGAAAGCCACCGTTGCAGTATAGCTGAGACCCCGCTGGTGCGGCCGCGCGAGCTTGTTTTCTCCCCCGCCGAACCGTGCATTTCGCCGGGGGGCGTGGTTCATCGTTTGGCCTTGTCGGGCTAGCATTTTGTAATTAAATATCCGCTACTCCCTTCTGCGCACTTCGTCTCTGTGTAATCGTTCGGTTCATTTGTAAGATCGCAATGACGGCGCCTTCGTTATTGTTCTTGCACACTTCTCACTTTCCAAAAAAAAAAAAACAAAAAAAGATTATCTAAGTGAATGAATTACGTCGTTAGAGCTGGATGAATTAGTTTCACATTTGGGACGCGAAAAGCGGTAAGTCGAGCAGTATACGAAAGTCAGTGGACGTTCTGAGTCATCCAACAAGCACTTTGTGGGCTCAATGAGGGCAGTATACTTACGGGTTCGGCATAGTAGCTTACGATCGCATGCACAGTGGGAACTTTTTACGACTTAACTGAAATAATTGCGAGAAGATTTATATGCTCAGTAATACTTTTTTGCGTGTAAGTTCACGTAAAATTAAGTACTTTGGTTTTATGCTTGTGCCAGAAACATGTTTGCTTTATGTCAGTAATACCGTTTTGCTTACGGGCTCTCTGGATTTCAAACGCTGTAATGCCGTTCCACGCTATAAGCAAGTCGTCTGAGCGCCAGGTGCGGCTGACGGACAAGAGTAAAAATGTTTTGCAAGCTATATACCTTGAAGCATGCCCCCTTTTTTTCTTTTTCTTTTTTTTTTGCAATCCAGACGAAATTTTTCGTCGCATTTCTGTATAGAGTCGAAGTGTGTTAAGATTCGATCGTGCTTTTCTCACATATGCCTTGTGTGCGAGAGAAATCGTGCGAGGTTGAGCCGAGAAGGATGGATGTAGGCTTAATGCTCGCCCTCTTCCCTAACGCACCACGATGGAGGTCACGTGATTAAGCGCGCGCGACTATTAATGTAGCCAGTGAACTTAGTGATTGCGCAGGCTATGCCCGCGCGGCTGAACGCACAGCGAGCATGTCTTCGAGGAAATTTGCGGAGGGCGTAGAGCCTGGGCGAGCCGAGATGGCTGGTTAAGTATGGTGCACTGTCTTCTCGTGCACTTGTGTCGTAGGTCGCGTAATTCGAAGTTTCCAAGACGAGGTGACGCGAGAGGAAGCACGGAGTGCTTTCTCGCCTCTCCCGATACTATTCGCCAAGCCAGTGCTGCGACGCCAAGTGCTTGCGTTCATCGAGCGAGATCATGTTTGCATGTCCGGTGGGACGAAGCAAACGTTTACCGCAATTGACGCATCCATAAAGCTACGGATCTTACTTCGACTATTTATCAGTGGAAAACACGAATTCGTTTAGGAAATATATTTTCGTGGCTTTTACTTGTACACGCTTTCATCAGAACGGAACTCACCATCACGACATTTGTCGTGGCGCGATTGTTCGCGGTTGTTTCTATCTCGTGAAAAAATTCGGCAGATCCCACGCGTTGTGGGAATCGGTTTCATGCGAAGCAGTCAGCGAGTACTTCTACGCTGTATTTTATGGCTTTGAGCCAAGCGTTACGAGGTGGATCGACGTGTTTTTGTAACTGTAGTAGCTGCGTGCACATCGTGGGCTTACCAGGCACGTCGACAACACTGGCGTTTAAAGGGTAACATACGGTGCGACGTAACGTCAGCCCGGACGTTAGAGTACATACGTCAGTATTATCGAAACTAAGCACACTTTACGCTGCAATAATGTGAATATCATACGCAACTTTCGTAATGTATTTCCCCGGGGTCGAGCAATGCTTCAATATAGCTTGCTGAATCATAGGAATACAAATTTAATGCTTATTAGACTGCTATAAAATCGGAGCCAACACTGGAATCACAGACGTTAATCTGATATGACGCCTGTATCGTAGGAGTACATATGTAGTGTTTATTGCTTTCTTCTAAATCAGATAGCCAGCACCACAACCACAATTGACGTTGCACCGACATTATGCCTGTACAGGCTGTTTTTCCAACTACCTTGTAAACCTGGCATGGCTCTGTGGTGGAATACATGAATTCCACGCAGAATGAGAGCAGCATTTTGGGCTAGTTGGTGATCCATGACGTCAAAGAAATTGCACGACGAAAGCACGGACAGAAGAAGACAAGTACAAACACAGCGCTGTGTTTGCACTTGTCTTCTTCTGTCCGTGTTTTCGTCGCGCAATTTCTTTGATGCCACGCAGAATGCTTGGGTTCGATTCCTGCTGGGATCCTACTTTTTATTCTTTCCATTCGTCAGGTCAAGGCTGCCGATGTCGGTTTTCTTAACGCTCTTGCATTTGAGTTACCAATGTCTGTTCTCGCCGTTCCTGGGAAGATATAAACTGTCAATCACCTCTGGCACATACCCGTCCACCGCGGCCCGTGGTAAACGGGTATGTGCCACACGTGTCTGAAGGAAAGGGTTTGACGACGTACGTGACAGGATTTTCACGTTATTCATGTCATGACCCGACAGCCATATTCGCCAAATACTCTAGATTCTCCCATGCCAATTTTGGTCTTCACTAAGTTAAGGAGGCGATCATGAGAGCACCCGGACGTAGGCGGCTAGATAGTCAGCTGCATAAAGTGATGCTAAGAAGGCCGCGTAACAGAACCCTGACCATAACCCGGCTTCATGACGTCACTGTCTCTGCTCATCGACGCGAATCATCGATCTGGCCCGATGTCGTTCTATTCGTGGTGGCACCACTTACGCGGCTGTGGGGAGCTAACCATGGAAGAGCTGGCAGCCTTTAAATAAAGTTCCCGGTGCACCCGAATTGCGACCGCCCACTCCGCGCTCGGCAGCTGAACCATCGCTCTATCTCTTCTATGAATTCTCTGACAAACGGTTTAAGAAATGTCAGCACCACTGCCACCGCTTTAAATAAGTCTGTTTTGCCGAGAGGTTCTGCGAGCATTTTCGTCGGGCACTCGGTCACTATTAATGTGATCCGAAAAAGCGCATGCGCGCAATTGTGTGCGCATCAAGAGGAGGTTACAAGAGAAGGCACAAGGGATTGCCCGAAGGAACTAAAAAAAATGTCGCTGCTTACGGCCGCCTGTATATGACACATTACTTTTCCGTCACTTCTTACTAGATGGAGCTGAGCCAATTTTAGCTTTGAGGGCCGCTAATCCTCAACGTCTACTATAAGCGTTGCAGTATAGAATGTCGTAGCTTCTGCGTTATTATCCGGTAAACCTTGAGCGCTTAAATATTACAAAAACACACCTTTTCGCTTGTAGTTGCATCACTTTTTTGTTGTTGTTTTTTTGCAAGAATGCTAAGCTATGCTGTTTTTCACATGACGAGGTCGATGTCAAATCCTAAAAGCGAGCATATTTTACTATTTTACTCATGCATGAAAGCCTTACGAGAAATAATAATAGTCTTGGGAACACCGATATCGTTCTATCTGAACTTTCTTTCTTCTTTACCCTTTCTTTTCTATTATTTCCCCTTCCCCCACCCCAAGTGCAGGGTAGCCAACCGAGCCAAAGCTTGGTTAACCTCCCTGCCTTTCCTCTTCGTATCTCTCTCTCTCCTCGTCAACAGAAAATATAAAGTGTACGTGTGCGTGCGTGCATGCATGTGTGTTTAATAAAAGTGTACTACAGACTTAAAGTGAAAATTGTGTTTTGAATGAAAGTTGTAACTTTTTCTAAAACTTTAGCTCAAGGATTCGGAACCAAAATGCTCAACCTGCATCTTGCTGGTAGCGTGAGTGATCTAGGCACATATATTTGCGTCGCCCAAGATAACAGAAAAGGGCGAGAGATTTACTCACTACAAGTGTCCGTATTGAAGCTGGCCTCAAAAAGCAGATGCAGAAATTGATTATATATAGCGGTCACGGCACTTGCGGGCACAAAAGTTGATGCGTCCTCCGTGGCAGATGGCTCGACTAATGCTCTCTGCAAATATTTTTTTTCTTTCTTAAACCTTCGCTCTTTCGCTCCATCTCTTACCCTCCGGTTTCAGGTAGAAGGGCGCCACAAGACGAGCCTAGCCATGCAAACTGCGGAGGAAACACGGATTTCAAATTACCGCGAGGCGACATGTTACGTTGCGCCATTAAGCTGTACGTTGTCGGGAGAGAATAATGGCGTCATTATAAATTAAAAGCGGGAGGCTGCCTAATGACAATCTTGCGCAAAGCGCTTTCGGCATACAGTAACGGAAGCAAAGTGAATTGCGTTGAACGAATGAAGGTGAACTGATGCGAGTGAATCTTTTTTTTTTCTCCTGTAAAGGGTGCACCACCCAAAGCGCAGATTAAATAGGAGAAGCCACCTTTTCAATGGGGAAACTAGCATTGGATTTTGGTGAAGCAGAAGTGCTGAGATCAAACACAGTTGAGTCACTGTGCGCTAACGTTTGCTTTATGGTTATTTTACCACTCAACAGCAATTATGAAAGTGAGAAGCCGAAGGATACACGAACAGTGAATAACTAGTAGAAATATTCAGTGATTATAGAGAAAAATGAACAGGTGTCTTCTCAGAGCATGCGGATGCGACATGCATTCGCGTATAAGGAGGTGCTAACCACGACGTTCACTCGTTAGTTATGCGGAATCATAAGCACGCACAAGCATTTAAAACAGAATACGTCTAACAATAGGGTCATCGTTGACAGTACCCTTCAGCTCACGCATACCGTTACTCTCTCACTACTACGTACACAAACTGTCTCGATGTTCTGGTTAATATGTACGTATAATTCGAAAGCGTGTAAAAACGTGGTCGCGCTGAGAAGACATTATTTCATCTTAGGGGCATAAAAGCGACGTCTAGCGCTATACAATGCCTCGTTTGCAGTTCCTTTTTTTTTTAACCCGCTCCTTCTTTTCACTGTTCCGCCTGGAGAAGATGCGCTAAATCTTTTCCTACGGTGTCTACTGCAATTCGTGGTGCTTCCGAGGGCGTGTCAGGTGGAAGGGGGGGGGGGGGGGGGGGAAGGATTGGCTCTCTTTGCTGCCGCGCTGCTCCAGAATCGGCCGGCGACCACTAGAGCCACGGCGAAGGAGCTTCAATGGGCGCGTTCCGCCAAAGCCCCACGTGCCAGCGGTCGCCGGAAAGACTAGATTAATTGCCGCGGCAGAGGTACAGAAGCCCAGCGTCGGCGGCCTTGTAAGTGCCTCGCCCACGCGATGTGCTGGCCGCCACCACCGCTTTTCCGCTTTTCCAGCGACAGGACGGGTGTTCTATTGCTCGGCCTGTCTTGTTTATTTCATATTGTGACCCTCGTGTTTCTCCTATTGGTGTAGCGGCACCGTCCTCTGCGGCGGTCACGCGGCCGAGGCGCACTCGTCTGGCTGCCGCGAGGAACGAGAGCGCGTGCCAGCTGGCGCACGTGAACGTGCAGATAAGCGACGGTCGTCACGCATCGCGTGCCCCACGCTAATGGAGAGCGACGATGGTTGCGCCTTGCGCGCGGAAAAACAAACTGGAGCACCACAACCACGTAACGACCCGACGACGACGAAAGCGAGCGTGAGGCAAAAATCGCGCGGCCGCCGTCGTCGCCGCCACCGCAGCGCCATCTGTCTCCTTCCAAGGCGCCGTCGCACCATTTCTTGCGCTGCCCTTTGTTTATTGTTATATACATTTTTTCCCGTCTCGTGCCGCGAGCGCAATGTCTGCTGTTGCTGCTTGCACCCCGTACTCTCTCGCCATGCTCTTGAAGCGCTTCGCGGCGTTCACTCCCTCCTGCAGCGAGGGCTGTTGCGGCAGTGATGTGTTCTCGAAGATGTTCGAAACAGCTACGCTATTGGATGAGCAAGAAACAAACAAACAAAAAAAGAAACGACAAGGCGAGAAGCAGCGCGTGCGAAGAGCGCTTCTTTATTTTTTTGGAAAGAATATTTCTCGTAATAAAGAGAGCTTTTGTTTATTGCTGCAGTATGTTTTCTACGCTTATTTGTGATGTTCATCATCCACTTACCGAGAATATAGCCTGCTTTTTACTTTACTTCTATTCTTCTATAAGCTTAACTGCGGTCATATCTGTGCATGGCTGTTTATCCTTACTAAACCTAGTTAACTATCATAGGAAATCTATGGTGCATCAGAATGGTGTTAGACCCGAGGTGCTGAATTAACGTACAAGCTACGCCACAAAAATACGGATACTTGTCACAACATACCCGGAGCAGTTGTGCTTTGACATTTCAAAGTTAAGCAAAGTAACAGTTAAAGACACTGGTGTAATTTATTTTTTTTTTGCAATGATAGTTATATCGACATTTCACGCTAATTTTCGGCGTTGCGATCCTCGTGACGTGTCGCATAATGTAGAAGTTCTATAAGTTGCATAGCAGCCCTGTAAGCGAAGAGCGCGGCGGGGAGGGGGTGAAGAGAGCAAGGCAGCTGAGCGCTTCTCACGCGTGCTTTGTGATGAAGTAGAGCTTTTGTTTGAGTTGGTTGGCGAAGCGCACTGGTATAGCCAGCAGTTTCACAGTCCTGTCGATGTGTGTTCATTCGTCTCTCTTTTCTTCGCTCCTATACAATAGCGTTGGGGGTCATGTTGTCTGAGAGTTTTGGAGACGTGTGAATGACAAATTTCGCGCCGCTGTTCATCACGCCAGCGCCGCGAAATCGGCTCGTGTTTGCCTGCGCGCATGACGTTTGTTAATTTAATTAATTCATCAAGCTGTGGTGCCTCTACAGGGGGTGCTCGCGTTCATCGAGCGAAATCTGTGCGTGTTTGCCCCTGCGCGCGTAGCAAAATGTTTAGTAATTTAATCAGTAACTGAATGTTTACTACGATACGTACGGCCTAACAAACTACGAGCCTTACTTCGCGTAATGAAAGGAAAACTGCCATCTACCCGTTTTGTAGCACAAAGATAAAAAGAAATCCATACGGATTTCTCACTATGAAAGCTTCTTAGGTGACGAAAAATGCGACCTCTTCCGGAAATATAACCTTCTATAACCTTCCTAGCTCGTACGGCGTCGAACCCTATGGTCGGTACGGGTTAAAGTAAAGATCCGTCAAGCACGAGCGGAGTTACAGAGATTTGTCGCACGCTTCAAGCGCTTTCTCTCTCCTTTCGTACTTGCGAGCCCGCTGAAAACTACGCAGGGAGGGGGGATGACAAGGGGACAACAAGATGCGTCCCTTCGTCAGCGCGCGTCATGGCCGTGAGCCCCTTTTTTTTTTCTTCGAACGCCTGGCTTACCTTCAGTGTGATCGCGAGCGCGCGCGGGGGCACGTGGCGGCATCCCGCGACGGCCACGGTAACTATGCAGCTCACGATGCTCAAATCAGCTACTGGCCGTGGGCTTTGGGTTTATGGCGCGGTCATTTGGGTTTATGGCATCATTTGTCGAGAGACGACGGAGCGATTTCCAGTTGATTTTGAGAATTGACTGTAAATTCCAGGCCGCGTGTTGCGCTATGCTGTTTGGCTCGCGTGTTCTCAGGAGCCGAGCCTCGACTACCGATCGACAGCGTTTTCTGAGCATGTGAAAAAGTGTTGCAGGGCCCCTTTAGGCATATATTGACAATTCGCAGGGTGTTTCTGTCGATTTTTTAGTGGCGCGAGCACCAATTGACAGTCTTGTCTCTCTTCCAAGCACTTCCGATCGAGCACTTACTTCCGTTATTCGGAATATTCACTAAAGGTCTTCAAAGAATAAAACCGGTACGAAATCGATCGTTCTGGTTCAAGCTAAGCTATTGGATACATAAGATATTGTAGCATAAGTTTACTTAAGATAAGGGCAATAACAGTCGGGATAATAAATGAAAATTAATTGATTGATTTTATTGAAAGATTGTGAGCAGCTGGGATCGTTGCAGCACCTGGCGGAGCAGATCTCAACCACGCGCTACTTTCTACGTAGCCTCCGAGGTCCGCTTCGGCAGCGCGCGAAACGCAACGTTAACCAAAGGAATACGCCAGGGCAGACGAATCCCAACATGCGAGTTACACTATCAGACCACTAAGTCAAGCCTTAGGCTCTCCTCCTATTTTTTTTTTATTATTTAATGACAAGTTTCAATGGCGGTCTTACGGCAAATTAGTCGGTGTTGAAGCCATACAGGCAAGGTTGCTGCAGCCTGCGGAATGAGATTTTCATCTACCGCGATTATGTGATGATATGCGCCATGAAGTTTAGTTATACAAATTGAACTGTCCGTGCTACCGTTCTCGTTCGCGCGCCTGTCAGATTTTTCAAATATGAAAAAGTTGCCCGCTAGCGTTCATCTGAAATATTTGCTGGTATATCTCCCGGCGCAAGAACCAGATGCTTGTTCGCGTAGTCATCTTAAATCCAAACATCCGTTAACGCTGAGCCTTGCTTGCGCGTATTGATTAAAGGCCCCTTCTACTTCCGAGCTTCCATCATGCATTTCCTTACTCGCCTCCTGGCATTATTTGTGTTGCCCGCCGTCGCGTCTCAAATATGCATTCGCACAACGGATGATCAATGAAGGGCTTTCATCATTGTCTAGCTCTGAAACGAACTAATAAAATATATCAAATCATTCGAGCCGTACATGTTCGTGCAGGTTTTCCTCCACGTTCGGTCAGTGGCACCGGCCGTGCATTAATCTCATTCGCTCAAGAGCGTACATGAGCCCTTCAATATCGCTTCTAAATTAGGGCGTTAAACATGCCGGAAGGTTAAGCGTACGCCTAATCTGATTTGCAAATGGCAGCTGTCCTCCCGTTGTTTGCGCCATGAACAATACCATTGACGCTCTCGATTTGCTGCATTGCTGGCACTGACCAGTGTGTTGCTGTTTCTTGCCGAACGTTCGACGGCCACTTCCCGTACTAACACGACCCTGCCCTATAAGTTTGTGCTACGTAAAAATTCTTTTATATATTGCTGAGTTAAAAATACGGAGAAGTCAAGGCCTGACCTTCAATTCCTTCCCCGCACGCACGCACACACACACACGCACACACACACGCACGCACACACACACACACCACACACACACACACACACACTATATATATATATATATAGATATATATATAGTGTGCTTCTCTTTAAATGATGTCACGAGTATTGCGAACAGCCAGAGTCCATCCGATATTAGCAATGAGCCGAAAAAGGGGAAATGTGCAGAGGATGCATGTAAACAAAATATGCTCTGAGGAGCTCTCATTTATCTGTCACGCTTTGCGGAGGCTACTAGGCGCATCGTAGACAAAACTACGCTCCGCGACAGTATACTACTGGCACGTCATTAGCGTTTTCGGCATCGGCACCTCAATACCTTGGCTTATGTTTGACAAGTAATCTGAGCTGGACACGACACATTGTTCGCATTGCTAACGAAACCGACAGCGTTCTAGGCTATCTCCGTCGCAATATGCGCCTTGTGCTAAATCTTTAGCCTTTCTTACTGTGGTGCATCCCAAAGTAGAGTGCGTATACGCAATATGTGCGACATATTTCTAACCTGTCCAAAACTCTTGAATCTGTTCAGAATCACGCAGCTAGACTTCTTTATTCGATTTTTTTTTCTTTTAGACTGCCGTAACAGAAATACAATCACGCGTTAGCCTTTCCAGCTTACCATCTAGGCGTAAGACTTGCCGACGTCGGTTATTGCACAAAACACGTCATTCACGGTTTGGCCACTGAATAATTCCGCCAGCTCATCGCAGTTCCTGTCGCAGAATCCACTCAATTAAGAACTATATCCGGCGCACTCGCACTTACTCGCGCTTCCGCCCATCTTCGATTCTTCTTTGCACAAACTTCCAAGGGTCTGGAACAACACATGGTCCCCGCATCCAAGGTCCCCACATTATGCTGCATTCTTCCATTTTTTTAAAGACTATTGACAAAAGGAAATTGTAGGTTTACACACGTCATGTAATACACTTTAATCAACTGTCCTCGGAGTACCCAATAAACAAAATAAAATATGTGGGTGCGTTTCATCGCTAAGCGCAAAAATGAAGAAACATTTCCACCTGTGTGAGTATGAGAAAGAACGAAGCACGATTGTATCTTTACAAAGACATGTCCCTTTAGAGGACCTGTAGAGTGCATTCTTCAGGATGAGGCTGTTGAGTTGCTTAGCTTGACGCCAAGTGAGATAAATCGTTTGGTGTCATTGTTGACGAGGTAAACGCAAGATGCCTCATGGCGCACAATACGGCTTCATATACCAGTGCTCATCAGTATACTTTCATACGATCTGATATGTTTTATATGTGCCACTCGTTAACTAACCCGCCAGCGCGACACCGCTCAGACAAGAATTTCGTCTATTCAATTTTGTTCTAGCCATATATAGCTCCTAAATTACAGTACATAAAGCAAATATGAGCCACGAGCGAAGTGAATGGGTAGAGTCATGGTTTGAGTCATTACACACACGAAAAGCAATAACCGAGCGAGAAGAGAGAAAGCATGAAAAGCAAAAAAAAATGGGGAGGAGACAAAACAAAACAAAAAAAGAACACCGCACCGCTGTCGGGACGCCGAACTTTCCAGCTCCTGTTTCAGCTATAGGCTCCGAGACAAATTAACAGCCGTGACTCAGAAGAGAAGATCGTCGTTTTTCACGCCAAGCAAGCTTTGCGTCAGCGGGTGTGCGTTACAGCGCTCATTCACTCTTTTCAAAAGGAGAGAGATAAAATGAAACAGAGCAAGAAAGAGATGTAAGTGAAATAAAAGGGGACGGAAAATAGCGCCACTCGACTCAAACGCCGGGCGGCGTCCACAGCCGCCACTCTGGGGGAGACGCCACCGGGGAGCGGGGGGTACTCGTTCCGGCCTTTCCCACGTCACTGCCGCGCCAGGCAGAGCGTATGGACACCCGCTGCCGACGCTACAACGCCGACCCTATTCCCCGGCGCCATCCCCGCTTTGCCAGACGCGACGGGTCCGCTCCTCTGACCCGTGATTGCTTTCCCCGCGGCCGTATGCACACCCGGGGTGTCGCTAAATGAGCTTCGAGTGCCGAGAGTACCCCCCCCCCCTATCTTTTCTCGACTGTATCCTGCTATGGCGCAGTGCATGGGTACACTGTCCTTTCATCGCTGCGAAACTTTTCTCACGGCAATTTGGCTCCCCTCTTTGCTTGACACTTCTGTCTCGCTATCTATCTATCTGTCGCGTCTTTTCTCTCTTATTGCATATTTCTCAATCTCACACCCATCCTGCGGCTTGCTTTTCTTTCCCGGCTAACTATTTCACCGTGCGCGAATATTGTTCGCTTCGCATGCACTTTATCCTTTCTTACTGATCTTTTTTCTCACTCAAGGCAACGCTCATCACTTCATGTCAAGCTTTCCTCACACGCAAGCTTCATCACGAACGCGCGGTTACGTAGCGACGCAAACACCGATCTGTCAACATGACTTATCTCTAAGCGTTCTTGATTGCAAGAGCATGCATGTTTCAGTGTTATCGGTGCGTATGGCGGCGTGCATTACGCAAGTTTGTCACATCAGGTCTACGTGACCGACGCCCTTCCGGCACGCTCGTTCTATCATCCGAGCTATAACCAAGGCGCTAGCAGATGGCAACGTGAGGCCAAGCTAATCGACGACTCCGAGTGAAGGAACACTGCACGTGTAAGAAAATCAGTGCTGCGGAAATCTTCCAGGCAGAGGAAGTTCTGCGAAATAGGAATTTTCGCTTTGTCGATGTACTCTGCTATTAAGCATATGACACTGCTGGCCGCTTTGGCTTGTAAGTGCTTTTCTGACACTTCCAATATAGCGTAGTTTTAAGCTTCGGCTGAACTACTGTTCACTCCGTTTGGAATGAGGAAAGAATAGGACGAAATCGCAAGCTGAGAGTTAAACTATACGTGGAAATCGTGTTGGCAATCGTTCCATCCTGTTTATCAAATGCGGGAGACTCTTATTACCTGACGAATAGCTTTCTTTTATACAACTGTCAACAACAGATGCGGCGAGACAGCATTCCTCAATTGCTCGTTGCATCCCAATTCGACGCTGGAATTCACCGGATTTCGCCAACTCTGGACTTGCGACTTTGCCCTGTCATCCGGACTTTCCCGTTGCGAAAAAACTTTGTAATGCGCTGCCTGTTGGTTGGCTGTCGCAATCCAGTGACACTTGTTCATTCCTCGTCCTAATTTCCAACAGAGCCGCGTGTCACTCTTGCAGATGCATGAAAACATGGAGCCTATTCAGTGGCACCGTCCGTATACGTCCACCCTCAACGATAGGCTATGCTTACTACTCTCAGGTGCCTAGACGACACAATCTTCACGGAGAGAGAGAGAGAGAGAGAGAAACGAAGAAGAAAGGCAAGAAGGTCATTGGGTCCCGTGGTCGAATAAATCCAGTAAGCGCAGAGCCACCAAAGCGCTAAAGCGTGTCTTGAAAGCAATTGACCTAGACGAGCGCTTGTGAGTGTGCGTGAGTGAATATTCATCTGCGGGTATGCGCAAAGTGGCACGCCATTTTCCTGTTTGTCATTCTTCTAACCCTTCCATATGTGTAGAGTAACCGAACGAGTGCGACTATGCTTAACCTCCTGCCGTTTGTGATTGTCTTGCTCTCTTTGTTTTATTAAAGATATTCACGGATATGTGCTTTTTTCTCTCTCTCTCTCTCTCTCTCACTTGATGTTTTGTTAAAGATAGTCAAGAAATGCGAGAGACTGCCAAAATGAGCTTATGTATGTGTGTATGGTCTTATATATGCAGATATAGGCGCAGACATTTGCATTCGAGCTTCAGATGTTTCCCGGTCATAACTTCGTCGAAGACTGCAATGCATAAGCACCTGTCACATCGGAGTACTTGCGCCTGTGAGGTTTGGCAGCTGCGAAGTGTACAGCCCTTGCGTTTACACGTACAAAGATGCACCAACATCAGATCACAATTGATGACACAGCTGAATCATGCGTAATGTATGACATATTTTTTTTAAGTAATAACACACCGTAATTTTTCCCGGTCTAAGCGCGTGACGCTTTTCGTGTCTGAGCTAACCATCTTCGTACAAATGCTTATATATGTTGCAGAAATGTTGTGGTGCCCGTCGGAAAGCTCATTTCTGCAAATGTAAGGTACACATTTAGCACGATACTTGCGATAGAGCTTATATTAGATTATGACAAGCATTCGCTCTTTCTGCCTACGTATGTACATCAGAAAGCTTACAAGCGCAAGCACTGCGAAAATGGAATGTCTTAGTCTGCTACGCTGAACTTCCACTGAGAGCACGATTTCGGACGAACGCATTTGCCCAGTAGACGTCCGGCTCTTCTGCGAATCTCTGAAAGTGTACCTTCCACTAATGACTCATCGGAAATGCCGCCCTCTATCAAAGGCCGGCATTTCGCGTCTTGACAGCGTTTCTTCGTAATACTAAGTTTGAAAATCAATAAAATTTTCCACATCGACCAGGAAACATAATAAACGGCCCCATAGTTTGAAACTATTCGTGAGGCAATTCGCTATATATTGATGGATCCTTCTCATGTCTCGAATATATTTTGTGACGCGTAGACATGTTGCTTGTGTATATTAAACGATGATTTTTAGCGAGAGCATGAGTGCAGCTATGGCGTGTGCGTGAACATTCTTAAATGTAGGATTGAATTACTACAAATTTGAATTCATTGGAACATGGGAAAGCCAATGTACCAGGGTACAGTGCGGGAGCCTTGCTCTATAAATCACGGGGAATTCTATACGCCAACAATTGCGACAGCCATTCTCATCATCTAGGAAGCTAACGTCGTTCGTGGTCAATGTATCATGAGATAGAGAGAGGAAAGCTAACGACGATTGCGGTTAATGTATCATAGCGAAATTCCATCTAATCGACCCCAGCATTTCATTAGTACACGTATTCTCTTCCCTTAATTGCAAGACATGGGTGCGAACTTATACTCGAAGAGACGAATAATAAAAAAAGCCTCCTTCTTTGCTTAACTTTAGCGGATGGCGTTAGTGCGACTAGAATAACGCGGAAAAGAGGAGCTCCAAACCTAGCGCGTAATTAACCGCAGAAGAGGAAACCACAACACTGGCCAAACTGCAGCGGTGGCGAGAGGCAGAAAAGAAGTGGCTAAGGAAGGCGATATTCAGGTTTGATTTGCGGTGCCAACCTCGGTGCAGTCACGTGCGACCCAGTGGGACGACACGCGCCATGGAGACATTCTCCCCTTCGCGCTTCTACTCCACCTCCATTCCTTCTTTTCACTCGGGTCCCGCACGAGAGGGCTCCCTTTTTATTTCATTTATTTTTTTTTTCCTATGTTGCGGGTCTCCGCTCTTTCGGCACGTTTCTCGTTTTGTGGGTTTGGTTTCGCGCCTCCCTGGCTTCGATGGGCTGTGTGCGGGCCCTGCCCTTTGGTGGCATTCTCTCCGTGTTTGCGCTCCCTGTTCTCGTGGAGTCTGCGGTTTAATTCGGGCCGCGGCGACGACGTGCGGGGGCGCCTCCCACAGCGCCGCGCTCGGCCCACGGGTGCCGACGCGCCAAGCGCTTGTCACACGTTTGCCTTTCGCGCGCTCTCGCCTCCTCCTCACCTCGAGTGCCGACGCCGGCGTAGTTTTCTTTTTCTGTCGTTCTCTTCATTCCGAATCGTATACGGGGGGGCGGGAGATTCGCTACGACTCCCCCATCTGTCCCATGTCTGCCAGACTTGTGCCTGACACGCTCGCGCTGCCACGGCACGCCTCAATTTGTTTCTTATTTCTCTGGCTACTTTATTTTACGCATTTTTCGCTCGGCCATACTCGTCATGAATATTTGCATTTTCCGCGCT
The DNA here is from genome assembly GCF_013339695.2 of Rhipicephalus sanguineus. Classification (NCBI taxonomy): domain Eukaryota; kingdom Metazoa; phylum Arthropoda; class Arachnida; order Ixodida; family Ixodidae; genus Rhipicephalus; species Rhipicephalus sanguineus. The sequence goes on from NC_051176.1 coordinate 252,758,409, forward strand.
TTTCTTTTTCCGAGAACGCTGCATGAACGTTATGAGTCGGACTGAATGTACTCGTGCATGCGAGTGCGTGCCTCCTTCCATCCTTCTCTTCCTCTCTTTCTGATCTTTTTTATCTACGTGCTTTTCTTTCGGGAATGCATTCCACATTTCATATTCACGCGTTCCCCAAGCCGGAACGTCGATACTGGCGCCAGCTGAACGCGCGCATAGAGCGACGACAGTAGCAGCAGCAGTACCAGCGGCGGCAGCCCAGCTCTGTGATATGGCCGTGTCCGTCCCCATAAAATAAGCGACTCTCCGGGTGCGGGGAGAGTCGTGCGCGAACGATTGCGAGCGCTGGAATCTTGCCTCTTGTTGTCTGCAACTGCGTGGACAAGGCGGTAGCTATTGCTACGATAAAATGATACAAACATAAGAGTAGAGGAAGCCAGACATATTACGCGTCAATGTCTCCCGAAAGAAGACGTCGGAATGCGCAGCTTTATTTCTTTTTTACTTGTAATTGCTGACTTCGAGCATATGGCGCAGAAGCTGTATCTATAGCTCTCTGAACGAAAAAGTTGGCACGCATTGTACGTTGACCATGTAGTCATAAGACATCTCTTTGAGCTCCGTTGATTAAAGGCGCTGTCGTAAGAGTGAGTAAATGTTAGATAAATGCTAGCGTCGTACAGGGCGGTTTTATGGTGTTAAATGTTTTTTTTAATGAGCTATGACTTTTAAGGCCAATTTTACGGCTGAGCTGCGTTACTCAAAGCGGAAGACAATGGTGACACCAGAAATCAAAATGCATAATTGACTCATTAAAAAATTTTCACGATTCAACTTTTTTGCCTAGATACTTTAACACAAATATTGTGATATACGAACTCAAGGCAGTGATTACACAAAGACCGTACACTTCCAAAAAAGTTGACATTAGCACTAGTTTTACGATGAGCGCTGTCAAACGTGTGGCAAAAGTTCGCTGTCATTCTACTTAACAATTTAAGGGGACATTTGAATCCTTCAGCGCGGCAAATATAGTTAACTGCGCAAAAGTGTCCACGAATCAACAATGCATGGGAGTACGCACCGAGCGTCATTCGCAAATGCAAGTTCCTATTTGCTGCTGGCATGCCCGACTGCAACGTTGCAACAACCACTCACAAGTTCTACTCTAGGGTACATATACATCTATCTCTCAGAATCCCCGCGTGCCCGTTTGCCTACCGACGTATTCGAAAACGGAGCGCCCCTAAGACAGTCGCCTTGCAGATCTGTATTGCGCTAACCGGATGCGTTCATTCCGTGGCCGTGGAGGGAAACGAGCCCAACCAGCCACGCTCGGCTCCCAATGCGAAACCGGACGCGACCATTCCCACCGGAGGCGCCAGAGCTCGTATCTCCAGCTTTCGCAGCCACCGCAGCTGCACAGGCGTCGGCCATGTCATTGTGCAACAATGTAAATGGTCGCCGCCAGCACACCCGATAGAATGTCTTGCGAAGCGACGCAACTTCTACCGGACAGTCGTTTTATGGTCCTGATAGAAGGAAACTTTGGCATATAGCTAGTATGCATTTGGAGACAAAGGAGCCTCAGGGTGAGTTGCCGCCCTCGCGGATGTTTGCAACTACGGAGCCATATAGGGTCGCGCAACAAGGAGTTGTGATATGGAGAAACGCAACCACGCTAACTCGAGCCCCAATACCCAGTAAACAAGCATCGGTGCTCAGTCCACGGCTTTTTTCTTCGTCAATCCTAGTTGCCATTGGTAGTGTGCGACCGCCTTCGTTAATATTACATCCGGACAGCATCGTGACTGCCTGGCAGCAGACCCTACGAATTGTGCTGGTGTAAGAACACATTTACACATAGAGCCTTCTTCCCCCTCCCTACCGCCAGCCGTCAAGGCAAATGGCCTCTCGAATTCTAGCACGCACCGAATTGAGCAAATGACGTGAAGCGTTGCAGCACTTCCATGTGTGAGCTCGCTCGCGTTTATTTTGCGCACGGTATAGCACGGTCTTGCAGCCAATTCGGCTTTACTCCCACACAATATCCTAGGTTAATCGCTTATATTGGGTCACACTGATATATGCACCTGTCCTGAATAGAAGCCACGCCGTCTGTGTGGCGTAAGGGGTCTTACGAAACCACAAAAAAAAAACCTAAATGGTTAGAGTAAACTGATAGACTATACAGTCTACGTAAAAAGAAGCATAGAGGACGAGAGGCACGTCATTTTTTTTCTTTCTTGCTTTTTTGTGCAAACATATAGGAGAAAAGAACACAGTGGATAATCAAAACGAGAAGTTATCCATCCTCGCCTTTTACGGAATGGTATAAAACCATCTTCACGTAGAGGTTTCTCACACGCTGGGGCTCGCATTCTATTCTTTCCTCTATACTTGCTTATATACTCGCCACCCTTCACTTCGCAAAGTACTGCCATATTAATGCCGCGCTATATTTTTAGCAATCACGACTGTTAATGTTTCGTGTATTACCTTTCTACTTCTCGTATGCTGTTACGAGGCGTTCAAAATTGCCAAATAATTTATAATGATGATGATGAGCATTTGTTTCAACTTGACACGTCGCAAAGAAGTTCATGCTATCACCTGGATTATATCCGACGTTAAATATTACAGTCTTCCCAATAAGAACCTTAAAGACGACGCTGTCTTCACAGTAAATTAACCCAGCGCAAATGCTGAACTCTCTCTCATGCGTTTTCTTTTCGGCGAAGCGCCGACAGAGAAGAGCCTTCCGAATATGCGTAATCTGATGCTCGCAGAGGAACCGATGGCAAATATTTCTCCGTTGTAACTGTCTGTGTGTATGCGGTGAACATTGATGTGTGTGCGCGTATTACTTGTTTCATCTTTCCTCCTCGCTATCTCTATTCTTTTTTCTCCCCTTCCCCCTCCCCCCGTGTAGGGTAGCAAACCGGGTACAACCTGGTTAACCTCCCTGCCTTTCCTTCGCTTTTATCTCTCTCTCTCTCTGATGCTCCGAAATCGCGGTATTAGGAAGCTTGTAGAATAAATAAATAAGTAAGTAAGTAAGTAAATAAATAAACAAATAAATAAATAAATAAATAAATTCTGTGGCTTTACGTGCGAAACCACGATATCACCGAGGCACGCAGTTAGTGGGGGGCTCCGGATAATGTCGATCACCTGGGGTTCTCTCTAGCGTGCACTGACGTCGTACAGTACACGAGCCTCTAGCATTTCACTTCTATCGAAATGCGACCGCTGCAACCTGGATTGAACCAGCGTCTTTCGAGTCAGCAGCCGAGAACCGTAAGCGCTGCGCCCCCGCGACAACATTAATTTATTAGTACCACTGTCAAAAATTTTCCATTGTAAATTCCCATAGAATAGTCTCTGGCTGAAGGCGTGTTCTAAAGATAGCTATGCAGCTTGAAAAGCACCACTTCTGCTTATATCCCACGAATAACGCTTTATTAGGTGTCTTTTTTTTTCTGGAAATCAATCAGCAAGTATTAGGAAAGGCTTTCATATCTTTGTCATGCCTTTCATATCGCAGTCGCTGTTATATGACTGCGACTAACAGATATCGGTTCCGTCGGTTCCCCTTCTTCTCGTATATTTCATATCTTAGGCTATCGTTATCGAGTAAACAAAACAAGCACATTTTTTTTTTAAGTTCGCTGAGGCTACAAAGCCTTTTAATTTCAGATCTGCCAGACCATGAAATGTTATTGAGACATAAAGACATTGACAACAGCGTTAAAGCGGCAATGAAGAGACGGCATGATCAACGTTATATATCTTTACTCCCTGCTCTCCCTTGCTTCATACTCACACATTACGATCCGCGTTCAATACATCAATGCCGCTACGCAACGCGAGAACACCGTACCATTGTCCGAGGTGTGGTGGGCAAACACCGCGTCTATGATTTATACAACGAGTGCGGAAATATATGGAAGCACTGTCTGGATTGAGGTCGACGACCCTCAGCTTATAATGAATGTAGCACCGTATCTTTTTCTTTCTAATACCACGACATCATTTCATGACGTGCCCTGCGTATTCGTGAAAGGAGCAAGTCTTTTCTTTCTCTCTTTTTCTTTCTTTTTTTTTTTGTTCTCCAAAATTCTCACATTTGGAAAAGCGCCACTGGGGTGCACCAAACATCCATGGCTTTGTTCTTGATCAGTACTCCATGCCCTTTGTTTAGTTATTTTTTAGCAAGCAGTCTCGCGACGTGAGGAATATGCGACGAATTACCCAGTGTTCGTGAAGCAAGATGTACTTGTGTTAATAGAACGTTCGCAGTTTAGTGCACTTATCACAAATAAACAACACTCGCCGGCCTGATCACAGCACCGTCTCTGACAGCACAGCCCTCCCTTTGTTTCGTGCATTAAGTTCTTTTAGCTATCTCTAACTGTTCAGTTGTGCAATTTACTTTCGCGTTTGTCTATTTCATAACAATGTGACGTCAATGCGAAAGCCGAAACTGGAAGGCCGTGCCTTCAACGAGAACCGCCTTCTCGGAGCTTAGTTTCGAAACAGCAACCAACGTTCTCAGTACCGATGTGAAGAAAGGGCCAAGTTATCCCAATTTCTTCTTCTTATATCGCTCCAGCCCACGCATCGCTGATATTCGGGCCCCGTCTGATGGAAGAACGAGGGCCAAGAGAGCCAGATCATCGGCTTATTCTCCCACCCACGTCAGCTTTCGTCTATATGGCTGATGTACATAAGTGCAAATAAATCGTTAGCCTGGTATGACAATCTCTCAAGAGCAAGAGCTGTGTCGCTTTATTTTCTTTCATTTTTTTTGTTATACAATTATAGTAAAACAGTACAAGTGGAGCAAGTTTGCCTTTATAAGAATGATGTCGTGTAAACACGGACTTCCAAGTTCTCTGGCATCGCGTATCGCCTAGCAACACAGAGTCTGCAGCAGTGTGCTCTTCACTTCTTTCTCTCTCTCTCTCTCTTTGCGCACTGCATTAGAGACAACTCTTGCTTTACAAGGTCGAGAACCTTCTCCTTCACTTTGCATGTCTAAACTCTCAATTCTTACAAGCCATCTAAAGAAAAAAGGATTTTCTAATACGATTCCTCGTATGACGAGTGTTCATATGACCTCCCAGATTATCATTCTTTATTCTCCCTTTATGTCTAGATTTTTCTTTTTCAGATGCGAAGCACTCTTTCCGTTGTCAAAGTAAGGTTAAATTTTTTTTTCGTCTCTGGGTCATTCAAGCTGATTCAGTCATTTGTTGTAATTTCTCTGCCAGATAGGATCTCGGGAATGGAAAATACGTTGTAAAATTGTGTCAATAAAACGATAACGAAGTCGATATACTAATTTGCAACTCCCCTACAGTCTTGAAGGTTTGATGCCAAGAACGTAAAAGACAAGTCCTCCCCCCTACACCCCTAAGATATATCGAGTGACGGATGGTCCGATGTATCCCATAACCTAAACTAGCCCATTTTCTTCAAGGGGCCCTGCAACACTTTTCCAAGTAGCCATCGAATGGCTTTATTAAAGGAGTGTATTGCCTCACGAATCGACCGTCGCAAAATTTTTTCGAATCCGTCTAGTACGAGCGGAGTTAAAGGTGTTTGTCACACGCTGTAATTGCTTTCTCTCTTCTCTCGTCCCGACGAATGCGCTGGAAGCTAAGCAGGGAGGGGTGGCACGGGGGAAAGAAGTTACGTCACGCGCGCTTCATGACCTTGAGCACTTTTTCTTTTTTTTTTCTTCGAACGCTCGGCTTACTTTCCCCTCACGCGGGCACGTGGCGGCCTTTTGCGGTGGCCGCAGTAACTATATGCAGCCCACGATGCTCAAATCAGCCAGTGGCCGTGAACTTGGGTATATGGCGCGGTCATTTGGGCATATAGCATCATTTGTCGAGAGAAGATGGAAAGATTTCTAGCTGAATTTGAGAATTAATTGTATATTCCAGGCCGCGTGCTGTGCTACAATGTTTGGCTCGCGTGTTCTCAGGAGCCTCGACTACCGATCGGCAGCGTCCTCTGACCGTGTTGAAAAAGTGTTGCAGGGCCCCTTTAAGTTGGGTATTTTTAAGTACTTATTGTCCCTCCCCTCCAGTACTGAAGGCAATAAAAAATAACGCATTAATAAAACAAATAAATGTACAAATAAAAATGACGCCAAGCATTACCAAGCCAAACCGAAGGCTCGTTGTAGAGCTACAATGTGTTCTGACGTCAGTATGGCGCGAAGCCTGTTTTATATTTGAAGTATTCCTTTGCAATAAAAATCATAATTATTTCACGTGTTGGTGAAATGAACGCTTCGCATCAAACGTAGTATTCGATACTTCGCTTAAGTGGTGTTCTCCGCCATCTTTTCTGACAGCGCGGAGCTACTTAAGCTGAGCATTGGTCCGTGACGGGGGAACACAAATGATCATCATCATGAACCGAAACGCGCTTTCTTCGTCATATTCTGCTTAGCTCCCAGAACACGTGCGTCGATTTGTCCAGCGTAGGATGCAATAACCCTGATGGGTGAGAGAACGAGTGTAGAAAGAGAGAGAGAAAGATAGAGATAGAAAGAAACTGAGAAATTATTGGCGAAAACATTTCTTGGCTAGGCGGGATTCGAACTCGCATACCCACGACCCGGAGGCGACCATTGTAACCACTCGGCTATCCAGTGTGTCTGCGCATGTCAAAACTCGCTATATATTGCTACGTCTTTCACTGAATAAAATGAGTTGAAAGTTTACCGCCCGTGTCGTCGTACCTCCCTCTGTCCTCGTCTTTTTTGTGCGGTCAAAATGTCAAACAGTAAGCACCAACTAGGCCAAACGCAAGTTCTCCTATATCCAGGTACGCTAGCAGAGCATAGCAGAGCCTAGTATAGTATATTATACCAAGGGGGTGGGAAACAGAGGTGAGGGCGAGGAGGACAGATTTGAAGGTGAGCAGGAGGAAACGGAGGAGGGGAAAGAGTAAAGTATAGCGTATAAAAAATGAGAAAGAGAGATAAAGAGATAAGCAAAGAAAGAGAGAGAGAAAAAAAGAAAGGAAAGAAAGATAGAAAGATCAAGAAAGAGAAATGAATAAATAAATAGAAATAAACTGAGAAAAAAAGTAGAAAAAACAGCGAGAAGAGAGAGAAAGAAAGAACAAAAAAATAAACAGAAACAGAGAGGGCCGCCGAGCTCTGCACTTCTTTCAGGCTTGGCGCGCCACTAGTGCGAAGCTGCCTGATCTTTTTTTTTTTTCTCTTTCTCTTTCAGAGTTGGTTTATTATAGATGATATCGTGATCACTGACAGCTAGGTATCCTGTTTTTTTCAAGCTGTAGGTTTAATGATGGACGAATATGTTACTTCTTCCCGCGTAATAGAACTGATGGCTCATTTTATTGTCTCCGCTGCGTTTATTACACAGCTCCGTTGCTTGAAGACGTGACCTTACGAATGCCATCCATAGCTGCTGAGTTCTGGACCAGCAAGGCACTAATCGCAACCCCGAGCGGTTATATTTTCTTCTGGAGAGATCCAGGCTTAATTATTAAGCGCTGTGTCGTATCGCAGCAGTCCCGTGATGGCTTTCTATTTGTCCGGCGTCGTCCCTCATTTTCAAAAATATCTTTCATCGCTCGGTACCCTGCTATGATATTTCGCCCAGAACGCGACGTGAAAAAGCACCCGCGAAAAAATCGCGCGCTTGTACGTCGTGCCTTTTGATGTCGGCTTACAGAGTAGCGATGTCCTTGAATCTAGTCCTATAGTTGAAGCCTTATTGAACGCCTTTCGTCACATACCGCCGATGGCGCAACATCTAGCACCAGTAATCTTCTCTCGCGATCGCTGAAATCCTTCGCGTCAGCCCGCGCCGAGTTGAGCACGCATTGTGTCACAGTGCCTGCAACGATTCGAAGAACGTTGTTTTGTGTGTCCTTCCCGCCAGCGATACAGCTCGCGTCGATTCCTCGCCTACACAAGATCCGCACGCGCGTGGCTTGTAGCGATGATTTACAGCTCCCTGCGGTTTGCTAAACGCTTTCCCCATCGCACCAGTCTGGTCCATTTCTCACTGCGTTTCCGTCCCATTCTGGACTCCCGGTGCATATACTACAAATAGACGAATCCATTTTCCCCGCGAAAGGGGGTTCTTTCTTGCCCGACCGTAGGGCGTACAAGCAGCTCTTTTTTTTATCGCATGCAAACTCACACAACCGAACCTGTCGCGGGGAGGATAAAAGCGCCTACAGAGGAGAGGGAGCGACTCGAAAGAAAGGAAACATGCGAGCGAAGAACAAAACCGTCCTTCGAGCGCGCGCGAAAGAGCGGGATAAATGGCGTACGGAATGGGAAGGGATTTGGGGATCTCTGTGCGCGGCGCGGCGGATGCAAGGAAAATGAAGTGCCGCGCCCTCCTCGCGCTCCCCGGTCCAAGGCGGCTTAAATGCGTTGTGTTCGGCGGCGACCTCCTCGGTGTCTCGTCGGCCCGTGCGCTTCCCTTAGTCATCGCCTCATCCGTCAAAGCGCGCGCAAGCACACCTTCTTCAACCCCCCCCCCCCCCCCCAGCGTACCCCTGTTCCTGAACAATTGCCGGGCCCTGATTTTTTTCCCCTTTGACGCGCTCCCTACGAAGCCTCGCGTGGCTCATGAAAGAGTAGGGCGCGTAGTTTCAATGGAGCTTCCCCACCACCCCGTTTGTTCCTTTTCTAGATTTTTTTTCTCCGCTCACACTCGTTACCCCTCTCACAGACTAGGCGTCTTAAAGAATGGAGGTGAAATTGCGCTCTCTCGAATGTGTCCGTCCGCTCAAAGCTCTCGATAGAGTGTCACATAAGCGGAATCGCTGTCTCTTCTTGCCTTTCTGCGATCTCGTTTGTCGAATGGTGGGCTAAATGATATACATGCGGGAATACGGCTCCCTTGAGTTTGCGAAAGCTAGAAGAACTCTGAAACTGCGTTGGGAGAAGTTGCGGTTTCTTTGTATCTGAAGCTGTCCTTCCTTATCTCGCCACGTAGAGCCCTCTGAATGATGCAAGTGCAGGGCAGGTGCATTACGGCGCTGGTGCAACGCCCGAAATGTTCGGTCATTCATGCATGGCGCAACCATATCACAAGTTTAATACGTTTCCTTTGTGCTTATGTTCAATTGCACTCTTGCGAACAAGCTATATTGTTATATATGCAGGAAAACAATGTCTGTGCTCGTTTAATGTACTGCTATGAAAAAACAAGAAAAGGAGGTTGAAGAACCAACGAACGGCAGCAAAGGCTTAACTGGTAGCCCTTGAGCTTAATCTACAAAAAAAAAACACGCAGAGAGACGAAGGGCACAGGCTCCCATTTTCAGACAACGCTTAATGCGAGATGCTTTGAATGCAATGTTTAACTCTCAAGAAACCGCAACAAAGCGATCAAGACGCCGATTTCAGTACTTTTTAACACTTTATTTTAAGAGTGACTCGCGAGCATACAGATGTTATAGTTTCTTGAAACAGTTCAGGAGGGTTCTCAAACGATCTCTTCATGCCGGACAACAACTCTCCTTCTTTTCTTCCGCAGAGCCCGAGCGTACAGAGGCATTAAGACTTGTTTTAATGAACGTAGCTTCTTGCGTTTATCTATAGCAGCGTGTTAAGTAGTAAGTGCATCCACTTCGAGTTCGTATGTATGTCTTCCTAGGAACTTCGCTTTGTTTCCCTTTCAAATTAAGTTTTCTTGACGAGCCAGCGACGTCACATATACATCTAACGACTGCGCGTTCACTACAGAAACTTGGAAGGATAATGAGCGCGCCTTTACATGCGTTCCAGAACTTTTGCGCGCTCCTCTTAGATTCAATGTGCATTCGCCAGACTTCCCCCCTGCTTAGCGAGTGCGGAATGAAAAACGTCCTCTTTAAAACGTGCGAACGTCTTCGTCCCCGATGAGAACCATCTCTCCCACGCAGGCACGCACGCCAAATGATTGGGAATTCTCGTCCGAGCGTGCTTTCTTTGGCACCAAATTAGCGCAGCAGGCTTCCCACTAAGACGGCTAATGATGTTTCGGCAAGGGCCTTAATTGCATTCCCACCAAGCGGTAACGACTCGTCGGGCATCATTTCATGCTCCGGCGCGCGCTTCATTCCCGCGGGTGGCCCGGGCCGTCACCGCTGTTGTGGGCGGGTGAGGATGCCTCTCGAAACAAAAACGCCCGCCGAGGCGCGTCACGTCGTCAAATCGGACCACAGCGAAGAAGCAAAAGAAGCGGCAACAGCAGCAACGGGAGGTGGCGAAATTGCGGTTGCTCAAGTGCGAGATCCGCTCCATTCATTTGCGCGGGCACACTCGCGCGGCGCGTAGAGTAATAGAGCCAAGAGCGAGCGGCAGTTTCGAAGAGCAAGTCGCGGAGCGAGATCAAAATCGATAATTCTGAATTAGGCGTCGCAGAAGCGTGCGGCCTCGCGGGTGCAGGCGGCGGGGGTGGGGGAAGAAGGCGTGGACTCTTGGTGCAGCGGGACGCCCTTAATTGCTACAAATGAAGCCACGATTAGGCAGGCCGGACACACCGTGGCCGTGGGCTTTGTTATGCCGGCCGGCGATCCGCTTTCTCCCTTCTTCTCACACCCGGCGGACGCCTTCATTACCTTCCAGTGTGTACGCCAACGACGGCCGGAGGAAAAGGAACATGCCGAACGAAATATCTGTACCGTTCCAGACCTATGCGCATCTCTCAAGATAGATTTTTATCATTCTTTTGCCCGCAAGCGCCTTCGTTGCGATCATTAGCGGGGTCGTTTGACCGAAACTCAGTGGCCTTAATGAGCGCCTTACGTACCGCCACATTGTGACCGAAGACAAACCGGGAACATTACTTTTTTTCTCTCTGACGTATACCATGCGCGGTCCGAATCGCCATGAAAAATTGCTGCTATTCGTATTATTATATGCATGTGACCCAAGGATGCATACATTATGCAAACGGTCGCTCCAAAGTGGCGCTTTGGCGCTCGTGTATTGCGGTCTGTAACAACGTACGTGTTTGTTAAGTAGAAGCTTGTCCTTCTTTCCGATACCATTTTTCGCGCTTATTGTTCTCAACCATACAGTGACCGTATGGAATTATTTATTTTCATTTTTTTTTTGCGCATCCTTGCAACTTTCATGTGATCTCGTGCAAGCCTCCAAGCTACGAGAAAGAGGTCATTCCATGTGTAACTGATGTCTTGAGAACCGCTGGTGGAAATACGCTCCAGCAGAGTGAGAGTTGCACGAATCGCGATCATCTGGGTTCAAAACAACTTGCGGTTTTGTTTATGTGGAACTGTTTTACTTGATTGTATGGAAAGGCTGACGTGTGCTTTACATCTATCTATCTATCTATCTATCTATCTATCTATCTATCTATCTATCTATCTATCTATCTATCTATCTATCTATCTATCTATCTATCTATCTATCTATCTATCTATCTATCTATCTATCTATCTATCTATCTATCTGTCTGTCTATCTATCTATCTATCTATCTATCTATCTATCTATCTATCTATCTATCTATCTATCTATCTATCTATCTATCTATCTATCTATCTATCTATCTATCTAATCTTCCATCGCGTTTACTGTGAAGCGTGCTTCGCCTTTGCAATCATATCTATGAGGCGAAGCCCAACTTAGGTGTGTAGTGCAGTATGAGGGTTAGTAAGGCGAAAGCCTCACTTCGAGTCAAGAAATTTCGACATTTGGCGAGGCATCGCGAGACGGCGGCGACAACACTAACGATGCAAAAAAAGAAAGAAACTAAGTAAAAGAAGCCGGTCAAAAATCACGTGATACCCAAGTGCATGTATGTGGGCCGACGGCGTACTGAACGTCTCATGACCTCAGCGTAGCATGACGCCATCAATGACGGCTCCCTGTGACGTCATCATAGCGTCACAAATCGCCAGAACTTGGGGCGTTACAGTGGTGCAATCATCAGTGGCGTCACGTGATGACGTCATCACACGACCATGGCCGCGACACGGCCTTGTCATGAAAATATCCCTTGGTCAACAAAGGCGGGCCGATCACGGAGGAAGCGCAAAGCCATGTCAGGAGGAGAGAGCTTTGAGGGAGGGGGGATCAATGCAATTGACTGAGAAGAACAAGAAGCAGAAGAAGATAGCTTTAACCTTTGAGTCGTCCTAAGCGAATGCATAAGGAACCGTGTCGCTTTTTTTTTTTTTTTTTTTTGACGCTCGAGGGCATTCCTTCAAGACAGCCCGTGGACAGCCACAGGGCAATAATACTAACTGTTAAATATTGGGATTTACAAAGACAAGGTACTCAGCATGATAAATCAAGGATAACAAATAAGAAATAACGAATTATTCAGCAAGGCGTTAACAAAATAAATATCTGATCTTTTGCCTGACCCTTACTGAAGGAACCTCCCTACTTTTGCCAAAGTTAGATATACGCTCCAGTCTCTTCCCCTCGGAAAAGTTGTCCCGGCGGTGTCATTATTCCCATTAAGAGAAATCAACATGAAATACGCAGTTTGAATAAGGAACTTGTTCTTCTCTGAGGCGCCACCGATGATATTACTCAATTACAATATCATCAGCGTGCAACATTCTGTAATTAACAGAAGCCCTGCAGTGCCTTTTATCGGCTATTCGTCGTTGGTGTTGTGATCAATTTCCATAAACGTACCAAGACGTGACCTCAAGAAGAAACAACATAGCGTTTTTGTGGCGTCTGGGTTATTGCGGTTTCGCGGTACCTTGGCGTTAAAGCTGCTCGAATAACACTCAAAGGAACAAATTTTGCTTGTGTACTTTTATCATGGAGAGAGAGAAGAAATAGTAGAGAAGGAAAGGCAGGGAGGTTAACCAGTATAGGACAACCGGTTTGCTACCCTACACATGGGGACAGGGTGGGGGAGATTTAAAGATGGAGAGGAAAGAGAGAGAGAGATAGAAAGATAGAAAGATAGCACATGACACAGCACACATAGAATCAGTCGGTCACTCTTGCGTGGTAGCATAGCACACATAGAGTCAGTCGGTCACTCTTGCGTGGTAGTTGGTCACTTTTGCGTGGTACGCGACATTTCTGTCACAGGCGCTTGGCCAAGTTCGTCGCTCTCAAAAACCTCAGCAGTGCCTTCGTCGCCTTCAGTTGTGATGTCTTCTGTTGACAACATGCAAGTATTGTTTGAACAGACATTTGTCTACTGTCAAGGCGCGCTAGAACGGACGCCAATGACTGTCTCTGAGCATTATATACCGGACAGTCGCACAGGACGTGGTGTAGCGTCTCCTTAACTGTAGCTTAATTGGTAGCTAGGCACCTGAGGAAGCTAGCACATCACATGAAGATGCGTTATTAAGAAACACTCAATTTCACCTATACTTTCGTTGGCATCCACTCGATCCTTCTCTGTAACTTCTGTGTAAGAAACTTTTTTTTTTCGTTTGCGGATGGGTTTTCCATTCACCAACTCATACTTATTCTCGATAGGAATGACTGACTGCGCCTTGTGCAGGCTGGTAGCTGCGAATAAACTGTAGGACACCACCTATGCTCTGTGTCCTTCGAATATTAAAGGCTTGCCCCTCGCAGCCTTCTCAGTGAGCCCGACGGAAGTTCTTTCTCCCGGAACAAGATCTTGATATCACTGTCTCGTATGTGATAGCTGCAGAAGGCCACAAAGGTGTTGCTGCTACTATTCTTACAGACAACAGGACTTATCGAAGTTCTTTGGCACAACGCTGTTAACCTCATAACGTAGGGGTCTGGTGCGCGCCAACTATTTACCAAACACGTTTCCTTTCCCGGAGCACACGCGACGTGGTAGCCAACCGTAATCAGCCCTGGTTAATGTCCCTGTTTTCATTTAAAATTCACTCTGTGTGTCGAATATTTAATTCGTAAACACATGTGCTAATACATATTTATGACTGTACTTGGAATCCCACGCTCCTAATACTGTACAATTATCAAAAGACAATGCCGCAAAATAGAGTATGCAATTCGATGACTTCTCGTCGTACCGTTTTTGGCACGTACATCTTGCTTTCTTGCATTAAGATCCCGCAAGTATGCGCACGTGTGTGTGTGTGTGTGTGTGTGTGTGTGTGTGTGTGTGTGCGCGTGTGTGTGTGCGTGCGTGTGGGTGAGCGTGTGTGTGTGTGTGTGTGTGTGTGTGTGTGTGTGTGTGTGTGTGTGTGTGTGTGTGTGTGTGTGTGTGTGTGCGTGTGCGTGTGCGTGTGCGTGTGCGTGTGCCTGTGCGCGCCCGCTCACGCATTAAAAGTCGAAAATTAGGCTTCAGGGCAATGCAAAAGCACTATAACAAAATCAATTATAATGCTAATGCATTCGTTTACAGAACGCGCCCATTCTTGTACACAAACAAACAAACAAGCAAACAAAAAGCAATCGCTGTACTCTTTTGCAGTCGTTGTTTCATAGTGTGCGTGCGGCCGTCGCGCGCCCTCCATAACTCGACAGCGGTCTGAATACACGAAGAGATGCCATCTTCTCCTCGGATACTTTCGTGCAAGTTCAGCCATCTTTTCTTGCCTTTTTTTTCGTTTTTTACATGTATTCGGATGTATATGTGCATCTGCGAGCGGATTTGCCGCGACAGCTGCGTAATCCGTTTCTGAAATCTTGAGCCTCAAGAAAGCGGCTTATTATGCGTGACTTCATCTGCGCGTATGTCTGTGCACGCGCTGATACGCCGACGTCGCGCCGCACCCAGTCCCTCTTTCTTTGTCTCTTTCCGAATCTCAGCCGAGAATCGAATTTGTAAGACACGCTACAGCGTCATCCGCGGTTGTACCTTTCGCTGCTGCGCTCCCTTCCTCCTATCGTGAGTGCACTTTGCAACTGGTCTTGCATTTTTTTTAAGCTTTGAGGGCGTCGATGTTGTTGCGTCTTCCCCTTGTTCTTTGTTATCATTCTATTGAACTCCCAAAACAATGCATAGGAAAAAGCCGACATCTCTAGCACCTATCGGTGTCCCCTCCACCTTTATCTTCCTTCCTATCTCCTCGCCCTTTTATTTTTTTACGGCGCTTTTGGTGCCGTGTAGGCCCGTAGCGAGAAAATTAATAGTTACAAAGCGAGAGACACAAAACAAACAAAAAAAGACAACGTGGATGAGGCACAAGCTGTGTGCAGCTTCCGCTGCAGAACCTCACTGGGCTTACACTGACCAATGACAGGTATAAAGCGCTGGTAAGTTGTTCTTTTTTGTTGTTGTTGTTGTTGTTTTGTTTACAGTTGCATCCATGACGCCAGAAAGAAGTTGCAAAAGTGTGTATATATATATATTTTTCTTGTATTCATTGTTGTCGCACCACGGCAGCCAGCCTCGATTATTGCTTCGCCTTAGTTGTCGTCTACGTATTTGTCTGGGGGAACGCTATAGTGTCGCCACTAAGCTCACTTAATTTCGAGCACTTTATTCGTGAGCGTCTCCCAGGTCCAGTGACCCAAAACTCGAGCGTATAAGTTGCAGCAGCACATCTTCTGTGCGGCAGGTGCTAATACGACCCACACTGAATATATGATGTCGCGCTTTGCAGCCGCTTTATATTCGCGAGAATAATTTTGCCCCACTGCAAAAGCTGCGCGGGCGGGGATTCGCTCTTGGTATTGGCGTCATTTATCTTGGCGTCCGCGACAACAATACGCACGTGTCCCGCAATAAAAACTTTCATTCAATTAGAGCTAAAACGCTTGCTGTTCTCAGGAGACTGCGAGATGGAGCACGAAGACGAGGAGAAATAAAAGCCATTCGTGCGTGGAAAAAAAAAGCACTGATGTCTCGAGTTTCTGATTCGAGAAGGCAGACTCTCTGCGTGTGCTTGCAGTTGTATGCCGCGCCGGAAAACCGCGACAAATTGGGACCCTTCCGATTCAGCAGCGAGGTAACGGCTGCGAGCGAATTGCGTTCCGCCGCACAGCTGTTAACTTCCCCTGCAGCCTTGCCGCTGGCTGCATTAGCGAGCGGAGGAACGCTGAACAGAATGGAAGAGCGTGATTGCATCATTTCCCGTGAGCACTTTCGATCGAGAGTGAGCAGGCAAGAATAAAAACACCGTGTCGTGTATTTCCTCTTCTGTCCTTCGTTCTTACGTCGTTCCGAGCAACGACAACAAAAAATTATGTCGTGGTGGTGCTAAGCCCTCACTCGGTTATGACAGAAATTATATATATATATATATATATATATATATATATATATATATATATATATATATATATATATATATATATATATATATATATATATATATATATATATATCGGGGTGTTTATTTTTGTGGGTACAAGACAGGCGAGACAAGGCCTTGTTGCTACATTTTTTGCACTGGCAATCTCGCGCCCTCGCATGTAGCCTGCACGCCTCCTTCGTGGCAACAAAGCCACTAAATTTTGCGTCGGCACCGCTGAAACAAGGGGTGGGTAAAGCGTATACTTGCATTAGACCTCACAATGTGTGTAAGAAAACATGGCACGAACACAACGCGTTACAAGTGTTATCGGAGGAAATTGCAGAACAGCCCTTATTGTTCCTTATCCGCAAGTTGTTTTTTTTTTTTCATTCCTTTGTCGCTTTTCCTCCCTGGACTACCTCGACAAGCAATGCTCGCGGCGCGTGGCTAATTTACCTGCAGAGAAAAGAAAACCAGACCAGCCAGGGAAATTGTGACGTTCCAATCTTTCTGCTGTGTAGAAGGTCTATTCGCGCATAGTGAGGAGCTACAAAACAACATTAATGGCGCCAACCACTTTATGAAGGGGCGCAGCTGAAAAGCTCCTTCTTCCAGGCAGTTTTCTTTCAAAAACAGCTCCATGCACTTTCTTATATTTTTTTTTTTTTTGCTCTTGCTACAATCTGCAGTAACCGATTATCATGAGTATGACAACGTTTATCACCAGTCTCTCTCTCTCCTCGAATACTTATATCAGCGCCTTTCTAGGATGTTGTGTCAATTTGTCGGGATGAAAGAAAGTGTTCATAAAACAAAAACAGGCATTCATCGTTCTACTCAATGATCTGCTCACTGTGGATACTGTCACGTGAAGGGGTGCAACGATCATCTAAAGAGCCTTGCTTTTAGATACGAAGCAGCTTTTGCTCGGGCTGTGTCCGGTGGCGGTGGTGGCGTCTGCGCTCCACTGCGCATGCGCCTACACTCTCTCCCATTCTCCTCCTTTACGCAGGTGTTCGGTCGCCTTCCTCTCCTCCCCCGCGCTGCAGCTGCGGCGCAGCCTCTCCTCGCACGTGATGCAGCCGCGCCGCAGCCAAATACAGCCTGTAACCCACTCTCTCCTCTCCCTCCCCCATTTCATGTGATATATAAGCGCGTGCGCTCGGTCGGCTTCCGTCATTCTCGCTTCGCTCCCGTTCAGATGAGTTGTAACGTCAACGTCGGCGCCAGTTGCAGCAGCACTCCAACCTCTGCCGAGATCGAGGTCGCCGCGGAGCAGCAGCTCACGGCTCGCGATGCCGAGCGCAAACGGCTGCGCAGGCAAGGTGACCCCGAACTCCCGGTCAGAGAAGCGCAAGCGAAACGGCAACGTTGAGCTGCAAACCCCGAGGCACGGAACGCCGACGTCGAAGCCAAGCGTCAGCGTCGGAAAGCGCTAACGGAAAGCAACGCACAAACACAAGGTAATGATAACACAAACATTAAATACAAATCTCAGACACTAACGGAAACGCTGAGTGAACATAACGGAAACTTGATGTGCACCCCCAATGCTGCTTCGCATCCCCTCATGGTTCCCTCGAATGGGGGAGATGGTGTAATTTTTCCCTTGTTCATCGCGTATCGTTTGCTGCCGCTGCCGTCCGTCGTGCGTGGAATCTGCACGTCTACGTCATGCGCGCGCATTTCATCATGACCCCTCACGCAGTACCAATAAAGAGTCAGGTAAAGCGATCAAAAGTTGAGGCAGGGATTCGCATTGGCTACACCATTTGTAGACGATATATGTTACTGAACTGGTTCAGATTCTGTGAGAAAATGGCTGTGACCCCAGATTGGTCTGCCCACAGCCATATATACCCTTCGGGAGAGTTTGGCGATTGTTTCATCTCGCCGCTCTCCGAGCTCCGCCCCAGCGCCGCCCTCTTCTCGTGACGTAATCCCTCTCTCCTCACCGGCGGCGGCGGGCGGCCGTGGCGACAGCGCGGCGCGGAGTCCGGCGCTGCCGCGACGGAGAGACGCCGGCGCGCCGCACTTACACGATCGCTGAGGAGCGCGCGTAGGTTACGAAGCTCTTGTGCGAAGCCGCGCGTATTCAAGCGTGAATTTGTTGCGTGCGATGGGCTGCTGTCGCGCGGGTGGCTGTTCAAACAGCAGCGCGCAGGGTTTCCGCCTTTTTAGGCTTCCGAAGGAAAAGAAGCGACGACGCCTTTGGATCAGGAACATCAGACGCAGCAAATGGACCCCGACCGACTGCTCCGTGCTATGCGAGATACCTACTTGAGTATTTAGTTTGAATATTGCTGGTATAATAAACAGCGTATCATTAACACAAACTTATTATTTGTTGTGCAATGGGGCCCTTTCAGGTGCACAAACTTTAAAAATAATTTTGTCACGCTGAAAAAAAGAAGTTTTATGGTTCGCGTTTCGATCGCTTGGGCAGATTGAAATTTTGTAGCGATCACGCTATAAGTGTCAAGCGTGATGTGTTGCATTTACATAATTTAACGCGCGTTCTGAGCACGAGCTTGGGATGCTACCGTGATGTTGTGAGGAAAAGATTTATTTCGATATCGCATGTTACCTGGCATGTGTTGTACGTTACGTGGTCTGCGTTTTTGTGGCTGTCAGATTGTGGTGTCATTTACCGCTGTGTGGCCGCTTGTGTACATGCTACCAGTTTCACGTTTAATTCGCGCATGTAAATTAATCTGCGCCTCTGTGCTAAGCGAATGTGCCTTGCGCTTTTTAGTCATGCACTTATAGTGCACGATGTCTGTGCTCGTGCAGGAAGCTCTTCCACTATAGCAAGGGGCCATTATGTGCTCGATTAAATTTCGTGATTAGGAAGTATAGAGCGCGAAGAAGTTGAGCAGAAAAATGATTTTGTAAAGTAAACCAACAGGATGTCCGCTATCAGAATAGCTGAACGAGGTATTGTTTCCATTTAACACGCGCCTACTGGGGGCCCTGCACCTGCTCTGACGAAAACCTTAGATGCCTCAGCAAACGCGAAAATTGACCGCCGGCGTCCGCAGCGTCGGCGTCCCGCGTCGGCGGCGTCAACAGGAGGGATGTCAAAAATCATTACGTAATGACGTGACCATACGACTAAAGCTTGCGACGTCATCATGACGTCGAATAACGTGATTTCACGCCATGACATCAGCACATGACCAGATGTGGTGTAGAAAGATTGCAGTGCCTCCGATCTTGGAGGCAGTGCAAAACGGTGTTAGGTCGCAAAGCTTTCGAGGGGGGGGGGGGTGAGGAACAACACATCAACTGAAGAAAAGGAAGACGGCTTTCGCCTTCGAGTGGTCTTAGGCGAATGCATAAGGGACCCTGTGAGTTTTTTTTTTGTCTCTTATTAGAGAGTTTTAGTGCCGGGGACTCCAAGCCGCTTCCTTATTCACCCTCTTACGTTCCCTTGTACTCTCAGCCGCACCCATGGACTATACAAAGGAACGTAAGGGGCTTACATACGCAAGGCTTTTGGGATCCCGGCACTAAAATTCTCTAAGAGGGAATTTTAGGGCTCGAAATCCCTAAGCCGCTTGTGTACACCCGCTTATGTGGCCTTAATATAATTACGTGCGCTGGTATCCCTGTTTCCTTTAAAAGCAGAGCTGTTTAAGCTTGGAGAATCCCCGTTAGTGGCGAATAAAAATTGTCATCATCATGAACCGGCACGCAATCTGTCCTCTTCTTTATCTTCTGCTTTGCTGCCAGAGCACGTGCACAGACTTTACCGGCGTGGTATGCAATGATTCTCACGTAACACTTGTCACGTGACATGTTTCAAAAATCACACCTGTTATATATGCTCGTCACAGAGTCACATCACGCAATACCAATTTTGGTGTATATCAATCTGGCGGAACGGCCGCCATCGCACCATGAGCGTGGCACGTAAGTCATTTTATACATGACACGTGTGTCATGATTTTCGTATTAACTCCCGTTATTTATGTGCGTCGCACAGTCATGTCGCGCAATACCAATTTTGGTGTATATCAAGCTAGCGAAACGTCCACCAGCGCACCATGAGCGTGGCACGTAAGTCATGCTGTACATGACACGCGTGTCATGATTTTCATAACTTATGTTCGCCATACACTCTTGTCAAGCCATACCAATTTTGGTATATATCAAATAAACGAAACGGCCGCAAGAGCACCAAGAGTGTGGCATGTAAATCATGCTGTACATGACATGCATATCACGATTTTCATGTTATGACCAGTCATTTATGTTCGTCATACAGTCACATTATGCCATACCAATTTTGGTATACACCCCATGAACGAAACGGCCAGGAGAGCACAAATTCGTAGGCGGCTAGATAGGTAGATAGACAGATAGATACGCTCAAAGTCGCAGAAGTTCGCTAAGAAATACTTTGCATTTAAAAGAAAACAAGATAGATGCAAACCCACAGCTCTTCATAGCTCGAAAAGTCACCGATGATCACGATACTCCCTCATGCGAATTCTGAGCGCAGCTTTGTGTTGAGGGAACGCGAACTGTGAATTTCTGGCTATCCGCATTGGAACATTCGTTACATATTACCACAGAAACTGCCAGTGCTCGAGTGCTACGCACGCCACTCTGTGCATTGCAGGCGTCATCGACATTCCCGTCACGACAAGCGAGACAGTAGCAGCGCACCCACTAGCCCTGCATGCGCACGAGCTCCGACCGAAGGGCGAGCACGCATGACGGAGGAAGAAAGCGATGTTAGAGGCCAGTGGCTCGTGATATCGACAGAATCCACGTTCACTGTCTTTCGTCCTCGTTCGCTCTATCGGTTACGCCGACGACGCCAACGGCGATGCCGAACAACGCAGCAACAGGCGCCTAAGAGCTGCGCTCTAAAAGCACAGCGCGTATCGTAGAACGTCGTGGACTCGAATCTGCGTGCACAACTCAGTTTCACGATGATTTTGGACACGTCTAATTCACTCCATATTTTTCATTAAATTTGTATAACAATGTTTTTGCACAATTTCACTTTCGCAATTTGTTTAGGAGCGCTAGATTTCACGAATGAATAGCGCGTACATAGCCTCAGCCGGGCGCCCGTCGCGCGGAAAGACTATATATGGCGGACGCCGCCGGAGCGGAGGCGTGGCGGTGACGTGAACAGCGTCATCGCCGCGCCGCGACGTCACTGCCCCGCCCATTCGCCAGACTCTCCCCATCGACGGCTCTGGGTCTGCCCTAACATGACCGACAAACACTCGATTAACCGTTCAAACTGGAATCACCAAGTATGGGATGTGATTACCTTTTGTCGATTTCGAATTAATTTTCTCACATACATACATACATACATACATACATACATACATACATACATACATACATACATCACCATCATCATCATTCTCGGCCTACTTTTTATGTACACTGCAGGACGAAGGCCCCTCCCAATGATCTTCAATTTACGTTACCTTGCGCGAGCTGCTTCCATTTTATCCTTGAGGATGTGAACCAGCCAAAAGACGAAACACCGAGAAGTGGCATAAACAACGACTGGACTGTCGACTGTGCCTTAGTGAAAACAACCGCCTCCTAAGAAAACCAGGCGGGCATGCGCAGCTCACGAGCCTAGCACACACCAAACAACTTTAGTAACGAGACAGATGAAGCGGCAAACGCCAGTGTGCTAAGCAGCTTCGTTCCGTCTTCGTCAGTGAGAGAGACGCTGTGTTTATGCAATTATCCCCTTGCATGCTAATACGATAATCGAGAATGTCTTGCTCAACCTTCCCTTGCCTCTACCAAGAATTTCAGCATTGGAATATAACAGGACGCAGCCGCAGTTACGAGAATGGCGAAATCATGGTCCTTTGACTCGCCATTTTCGGGAAAGCAGTTACAGTTCAATACCGTAAATAATGCCTCATAACTGTCCTTCGCGCTTGGCTTCAATAAGTTGTATTATATATATATATATATATATATATATATATATATATATATATATATATATATATATATATATATGTATATATATATATATATATATATATATATATATATATATATATATATATATATATATATATATATATATATATATATATATATTTTACAGTATGTGTGTGTTTTTCGAATCTGCGTGAGTGGCCCTTTAAGTTCCATTACTACTTTCAGGACTCTTGCTTCTCTTATTAAAATTATCTGTAAATAAAAGAGACAATTACGGACGGCCCCTCATTTCACGAACTTCAAAACTTTTCATTTCCAGGGTACGAGTGCAAACACGTTGTTTCGTCGCGAGCATAGTTGCGATGTGGCATTCTTCCAAGGGGCACACTTTCCGGAACATCGCGAAGCGGCGTCCTAGCAGCCTCGGCGCTAACGTTTTGCTGTCGGTACCCACCCACTTTCCGTGTCTTTTCCTTTCTCTTTTTCTGGAACTGAGGAATGCGCGGAAGGCGTTCGAATGACTGAGTCCTTTTCGCAAGATTGTGAATTTGTGACGAAATCGCGAACGGGAGGAAGGAGAGAAATGAAGTCAGGAGGGTGAGAGGGAGGCTTCCCACGGAGTTACTGCTGGGAGCAGTTGAGAGGCGACTCTCTTGTCGGTGGGTTGTCGGAAGACGGCGAGCAGCGGTGTCCCTTTACGGTTACTGTTGCGACTGTTTTCTTCGTCCCTCGCTCTCAAGATGGATTCAGAGGTGCGCGTAATGGTACACCGCCATCTTGGCTTTGTCTGGCGCACGCTATCTCTCGACGGTTGGAGCGAGCCGAAATGGAAAGCACTTAGGGGCCTCTTTCCGCCTCCCTTTCTCGCTCCCAGAAACCATCGGCACCGCGTGGCCGCCCATACAAAGGGAAGCGAAGAGTTGAGCGAAATAGCCGCGTCAGCCACGGCCGGGAAGAGAAGGCGCGTGACGCGGAGAGCGAGAGCGCGTCCGAGGGTCTGGCCGCCAAAGTATCTCGCCGCGTGGCAGCTGCGCACACACGCGCTCACAATGGGTCCGGGCGGATATGGCAGCTTGGCGGCGCCTTGTCTTGGCCCGGTTTCAAGGGGATGGGCCGGCGACTGGGCTGCACATCGTGTCTTACACTGGCCCCCGCGGACTCACTCGCGCACCTTCTGGCCGGGAGACAAAAGAAGCGCGCAACCGAGAGGAGCGCTCGCTGCAGTCGCGGCCGCCCTTATCGCCAGCGGGATAAACTCCGGACGATGGTTTGGCGGTGGTGCCCGCTTCCGGCGCTCACTTGTCGCAGATAGCTGAGCGCGCGAACGCGCCCCGCCGTGCTGGCGTTTCTTTTCTCTACCGGCCCCGGCTTGATGAGATGTTCGTTCGCGCATACTCGTGGGCTAGAACTGTACAGTAGCGGGTCCACGAGGCCCTGCTTTGAAGGAGTTCTGCCGCTCTTCTCATGCCTATACGCCTCCGCCACCCGCGTTTTCTTCGCCTCATAAACCTCATAAAAGGCGAGGGAACTTTTGCTCGCTCAGTCGCCTGCTTCTCCCAACGCTTTTGTCGTTAAACTTCTTCTTTTTTTTTTTTTTTGCAGGATCACTTTGTTCTTTGAGTGCACCCTGCCAATATGGGTTTTGGAGTCTCTCTCGCTCAAGGAACAAAGGACACAGTACAAACCCATAAATGGTATTTCTTTGGCCCCCTTACATAGTAAGCCCGCTAGCCGAATCATACAACTGATAGCGCGACAATGTAACATGACCAATGCAACACGATGCGGAATCGGCAATGTTCGACTCACCACGCCAGGATAATCAGCGAGTAAGGTTCGCCCCTGCCGGAAACCAAAGCCTACGTCCATGCCTTGCGAACGGAGGCGCATTAGGGAGAACAGGAAGGATCCCGCGGAAGGCGATCCGCGGGATCGCCCCCGCGGATCTCTTCAGTGCCCGCGCGAAAGTCGACCGCGTGCGACAAGCTCCAAAGTGTAACTCGTCGAAATGATATACCGATATTTTGAGCAACAGTTGTAACCGTAAAACTAACGCCCCTGATACTGCGCTTTTTTGCGTAATATACTTTTGCTAAGTGTTCACTAACAACCGTTGTTGAAAATTTTCTGGCTGGCTCACGATGTTTTTGAGCCTTTCACGCAAAACGAAAGAAACTATGCGCGCACGCGTTTGAAAAACTGCAGAACCCCATTCCTGAACAAGCTCTTACGCGGACTGTTCGTAAGAGCAGCTATTAGCAAGTCGCCATTAAGGACATTTGATTCGCGAAGGCGGCCGGCCAATCGCGAAGGTCACATCAAAATGATAGGCTTTTTAAACTAGGCATCGTATTTTTTGTTTTTGTTTTTTGCGGTTATACGCTCATTCTAGCTCGTTACTTCAATCAGGGGACACTTTGTACTTTATGACGCAGCCGGTGACAAAATAAAATATTTTGTTTTAATTAGAGCTAAATAAAAGATTCGTTGGGACGCGCTCTGCTGTCACTAATTATGGTTTCATGCGCTTGTTTTAAAGCGATAAAGCGTGTACGTACGAATTTGAATAAACTAAAAATTGAACACTCGAGAAATGACAAAACACGAGTGTAAGAAGAAAAATAGCTTCTCTACTGCGCGTCACGTCGCGCTGAGCTGACTGGCGAATAACTAGACTGACCAAGTACTCTTCACGAACATATTTGAGGTGTAACGTTAGAATATATGCGTGCCTGGAAATGAGCCCATCGAGCACCGATGGTTTTGCTCTACAAACGAGGGCAACAGCTCTGTTTCCTGCGTTGCTCAGACGCTGCATGTACTTCGAGTAATAGCGGCGGCGTGTCTTCGTATAGCGTGCATTCAAGACACTATGAACATCAATGCTACGTTCGCTATAACACGCGTGGCAGAAATTATTGTTTCTTTTATGTTAGTGGCGAGCCGCGTTACGCTGACGTGACGCTCGTTTAGATTTTGTTCTCCCGTATTGCCCATCATATACACGTAGAGGTAACCACAGGTATGCACGCGTGGTTTAATTGTCGTCTAACGCTGGCCTCGTCCACTTTCTTTTAGTTCTGTGCCTCTGTTCTGTTTTTTTTTTTTTTTGTCAGCCATTCTGCATGCTGTTCGCGTGCACAACTTGTGAAGCACAGTAAGCCTATCTAAGGCATTTTTTCGCCGTGGACCTATGCAATCGTTGTGTTCTCGGTATTTCTCGGTAGTTAACGTACACACTGCGAATATTTATTGTTCACACACTGCGAATATTTATTGTTCAACTACGCACAAGCAAAATCTCCCACCGGCACTACATTGCATGTCAAGATCCAGTGCCTATATATACGGGGTGGCCGGTGAACGGTTGTGCAGAGCGAGCAGTCGGTTTTTTCAGTCAAGAAACTCGTTAGCAGACGCTGCCTGCATCGGCGTTGTCTCTCGCGGGCGAGGGCGCGTTCTCATTCATTGCGAGCTGGTAGTTCAGCGTTCATCGCAGAAAGAGCGTTTCCACAGTCAACGCGCGCCGTTCGCTCTCTCTCGCCACACGGCGAGCGCTGAGGCGGTGGCGCCCTCTCTTGCGCTCAAGCAAATTACCGTCCCGACAGCAGACGACGATGTACGATGAAGGCCGACACGCCGAGACCTTAAGGTGCTTCGCCCCTGATTGAAAGGCTACCACACATGCACGAGTACGCTGCCTGAAGTACATGTAGGTCAGGGAATGTACGTGCTTGGTCGCTCGCTTAAACAGATGAATGACAGATCTGTTTTCTATCACCTTAAGAGGTCTTTCACGGCGCTTCACATTGGGTCAGCTTCACGCGTGACGTCAGCCAGACGTCAGCATATGCGAATCGTTATAGCGTAAAGCTGCGCATGCTTCTTGCGTAGAAGAAAATGGCCGATTGATTCCAGTATTTTACTCCATCTCGCTATGCAGTCAGGCAGGTGCGATGAAGCACAGGGGGTTGTCACTGGCGACTCGATGAAGCGAGAGCGTTGGCAAGCGGCTGGGCTTTGGAGTATGCTCCATGTTTACGGTTTGGATTTTCTCGGTGCCAGCGCAGCTAAAGTTGACGCAATGCCTTGGAAAGCGCACCACTGCGGGCGTGAAATGGGAAACTGGGAACGGCGTTGGCCGATGTACACATACGGGTTTTTCTGGAAGCCGCATTTGCGGCGTTTCTTGCGTCCCCAGCGAAATGCAGGGATATTCTTTCGAAGCACCAGAGCCGCTCGTCGCCTTATACGCTCCCACAGAAAACGGTCGCGGCTTTCGTTCGCATCTCATGCTATTTTCAACGTCTATAAAGAGGCTCACTGCAGGCACGCTACCCTATTATTGAGATATATCTTCCGTTCAGTCGGCTCACGTCTCGCTTCCTCGAACGCTCTCTAAAAAGGTGTAAATGTTTATTCTCCCAACGCTAAATCCTTCTGCAGAAGATTGGCCTCCACCGTGTGTCTCAGCGTCTGATCGTCATAGGCAGCCGCCATGGATGGCAAATTCTATGGGTATTTACTCGGGTCGTTTCTAAATCGGTTCCAAAACGTTTCTGGAAACGAAGACAAAGAGTGAAGCAACGATGACAGCTTTCATAGCGCAGCGGAAACGGAACCAGCACGAAAGGTATTTCCGGCGATTTTTCTCTGCATGGCCCGTCAACTGACTAGCGCGATAGCCACGCTGTTGCAGTGGCATTGTCGATGCGCCTACCACTATGCATACGTTTTAAAAGGTCAACGAGCAGAACACATTCCGTGCTGCAGGTTTCAGCGTGGTCGCCCACCTGCGTTTGCAAAATGTGTGCGACGATCGCCAGACAGCGTCACACCTAAAATATGTCCTCGATGTATTTGTCTTGCCGACGTCCTTCCAAGGCTTTTTGCCTCCTGTAGGCAATGCGGTGCAACCCAGAGTATAAGAATGCTACACTATAAACTTTTAGACCAATCGGAGTTTTTGCAGCAATGCATTTCGTTTGCTTGACTGCGCGTAGTTAAATTTGGGTAATCATATCTAGGCCTACATGCTCCGTAGAACTACTGATGGTCTCTCAGCAACGCATCGAACTTTTTCTGTATTTGCTACACAACTTAAACGGACACTATGATTTCGCTCGTATCAGTAAATTACCTTTCCACAATACTAAAAGAACCAGTCACGACGTGAGAAGAGAATGTTCCTGCCAGAAAACGCGCAAGCAGAAAGTACAGCTGGCGATGCGGCCTTAGAAATCCCGCACCGACTCGCCGTGATATCATAGATTTTGACAGCATCTGTTATAGAGCGTACATAATTTTTTATCGGTAAAGGCGGATTACATTGTTTTTCAAAGCGACGTAGAGACTTAACGTGGCAAGTTTTGATAAACTTTACTGCGCCAATGTATCCAAAATACGAAAAGGCACCCCGAAGTACATAACGTTACACCGACATTCTGTAGTGTTTCGGAGATAAATATAAGAGAATAAATATTTGACCTTGATTTTCTTTTCTTATAATGAATCTACGGTCTCAAATTTAACGACAATATAGATCTCAAAGAATAGCTTGTGAGTGTAGAACTGATTTAGTGTTTTCACATTAGCGGCTTTTTATACCGTAATGTGCCCTGTTTGTGCCTGTTATCAAGAATGAGCCACGTTGTAGCCATGCAACTATGCTATTTCCCGGTACGTGTCGGGTCGATACCGTGTATAAATATTACGCCTAGCGTATCGGTTACGACGATTCTCCTACTGCGTGCAACGTTTCTCGTGTTTATTTTTTTTATGCTTTCATCATCAAGCAAATCTCGGCTTTTCTATGCCAAGTTGGGCAATTAATTGCGTGACACTGATTTTTTCTCCCACTTGGGAACGAATACGAAGAATCAGAAAAAAAATAATGGCGTTGGGGGGAGGGTAAGTGGGGAAGCAAGAAGAGGCCCATAAATCACCTTCAGCTCACACACGCAAAAAGAAAGGAAGCTAGTTCAAAAGCAATTTGCTTTGCCCTCCCGCCATGTCCCTAACTGCATAATGAGAGTTGTTCGTTTCTTCTTTCGCAGTTTATAGGCTTTTTCCGGGGGAGCGGCTCTCGGGCGCACGCCACGTGAAAGGGTGTCGACACCGAGATAAGCGCCAAAAGAGGACCGCGTGCTCGTAAACACGGAAGAATCGGCCCTCGACGCCAGCCATGCATTTTTGACACGGGTTGATAACGGCAGCGCTCCCACTTTTGCTGCTCGATATACATGCCGAGGCCTGGTTGTCGCCCGCCCGCAGGCCCCTCGCCGCACAAAGAAACACCTATATGCTCGCTGAAAGAGTGCGAAAAAAAAAAATCCGTCATTTGAAGGCCCTCCGCGGGGCGGTTCGCAACGACAAACAAATGCCATTGCGGTGCCTGTCTCTACGTCATAACGACGCTTACATATTTATGGCAACGATTCGGCATCGACGTGCGCTTCTTTTTTTTCCCCTCTCCTTCCCAATTTCTCCCACTAATGCATTCTTTATTGGGTTCTGAGCAGGCGTTCTCTCGCTTGCCCTCCATGAGGCTGCTGCCGAGAAAAATCCAGGGGACGGCTGGGTGCTCGGCGGCCTGCGCGGGGTCGCCATTACAGTCCTATCACGTCCGTTGACAGGCGCGCGCGGCGCATGCAGCACGCGCCGATAGCGATAATGATTAGAATTCCGCGTGTGGCCGTGTTTCTAGGTGGCATGCGGCTCGTGTGTTCGCCAAGGGCGTTTCGTGGAAGGAAGAGAAAAGCTCGGGCGAATAGGGTGCTTCCCCCGAAAGCAAGAAAGATGAAGCACGCGGCCGCGGCACTGCTTTTCAAATTGCACGCGCCAGGCTGCAATGCCGCCTCTAGTCTACCGAGTCTCGCTGCCACTGCGCAAGCGCGCGCACGGCAGGCCCCGGAATGTAAGACGCGAACAAGCGGCAGCGCAAGAAGCTTCGTGATGGCAGCGTATAGCGGCCGTTTTCGCGGGATTCACAAAGAAAGGCCGCTCCTTTGATCGCCCCCCTGAGCACGTCTCTAGACGGTACTCGTGCTTTGAATAGTGAACGAGATTTCTTCGGCGAAGGCGGCCTTAAGAGCTTCGCTGTTTTCAAGAAGACTATCGAGGAGGGAAGAAAGGGGAGCATGCAGTCGGTGCGCTCAGATCCTTTTCTTTCTGTCGCCTGGAATTCTCGCCTTCCTTTCGATGGTGCGCGCCGGTATTTTTTCTTTCTTTTCTGCCAGCTTAAGGTGCGTTCCTATTTATTTCATACCAAACCGAAATTGAAGCTTTTGAAACATGAAGCATGTCTGAGAGCGTACTTGAGTGTATGTTTGTGATGATAGTGGAACGACACGTCCCCCCCCCCCTCTTCAGCGCTCGTAATGGAGCCCTTAATTCTCAAAGCCTAAGTGACCCTTCCATGGAGACGTAGCTACTTGGCGAAGTATCGGGAAGTTTCCACTGTTACTAACTTACCTTAATAATAATACTACTACTACTAATAATAATAACAATAATAATAAAAAAGGAACTCCCTTCTTTTCGTCTCCTCTGTCGCGCTGCCGAAAGCGGCGGCAAACCGGGACGACGACGCGGATACGAAAATCCTCTTATCGACAGATTAAAATTTTGTGAACGCTTTCTTGTTAGACAGTACAGGTATACAGCCTCCCACAGGCACAAGATTAGAGGAAGTACACCAGCCTGCATTCGAGCTAGAGGTGCTTTCAGAGGAGAAGCTGGAAGTGAAGTCTGCTGTCGTGGCGGCCACGTGAAGGTTGGCCTGCAGGCGCACGCCAGTTCCTTCCTGCAGCCTCGCAACACATGGCGTGAGATGGGACGGCGCGGTTTCCCTCGCCAATCGGGCAGCGTGTTTACTCCTCCGCGGTGGGCCGCCATGGCAACTCTTCGCTCGCTCTGTCTTTATTGCGCCAGTTTTTATCAGCCGTGCTGTCCATCATCGTTTTAAAGCGCGGCAGGAACTCCTCCGGGCACTTACAAAGCAGTTCCTAAACATTCTGTCGGCGCTTTCCTCGCGCTCTTGTCCTCTCCGTGAGCGCAGACGAGCGTGTTTACGTTTATCGGCTCTAATAAGCGCCCGATTGCTTTCTTTCCTTTTTTGAAAAAACACTCAGCTCGTTAGAAGTGGCCATTAAAGAGATAATTAGCACACATTTTTCGTTAATAAGGTAGTAGGGACCTGCTACCTATGTATTGGTAGTCGTCACTTTTCTTGTGCAGTGCATCGTCGAAGGCATATATTGGAAGAAAAATACCGTTCAATATTCTTACCATGTTTTTTTTTCTTAGATTAGTGGAGCGAAGGGAAGCATCCTGTACAAGCATTCGCGTCTACTTCATCGGTACCAGGTTCGTGAGCACGGTGATTACGAACTCTTTATTGGCAATGATGTCCTCTGTTGTTCGAGGAAATATAATCTTCAGGATGTAACCGAAAGAGAAAAGTACGATACTTGCTTCGACATTCTTTTTTTTTTTTCTTGAAATGCGCGGTGAAAGGGGAGAGCGTGATAGTGTGAATCAATTGCTACATGTCCTCTATTATGTACTTAGGCCACCACTTCACTATTGCACAGCGCAAGCGCACAAGTGGCCGCTTCGCTTCTTCGTAGTAGCTTGGACGCTACCTGTTTCCAAGAGTTGTATTACTCCGGACCTTTCTGTTAATAGTTGAAGTCATTACAATGTCCGCGTGGTTAAGTGCAAGTTGTGTTGGCATTGTGTTGCGCAGGTTATTAATGACTCCAATGCCTGTATCAATCTGGCTCGTGCGCTCCATTTCTACCGTTAAGGCCATGCACGAGGTCCAGTACGTTGTTGTTCGTGCATGAATTGGGTATACATGGTTCAGTGCGCTGAAGCTGACAGCTTTACGCGTCGAAGGTGCATCTCCTCATCGATTTTGAAATGGCATTTTTTATTTTGCCCTTTACTTGTGGAGGCGACGCTGAAGCACATTGCCCTCTTGCTGTTGCGAGCGGGAGGCCGCATATTGTTGGTCAAGTTTCTGACTGAGACATGCACTATACTGTCCATTAGTCAAGGCACTGCGTGTTTCTCAAAGTATTTACGTGTATTTCGTACTTTTGAAAACATATTTTCTTATGGATGCCATTTCCATAAGCCACAGCTCGCGTGGCTCTATTTTCTCCACCTAGCTCTATCATCACCCCACTCCCACCTTTTATAGCTCCACAGCTATCTCTTTTCATTCCACAAATGACATCTCACATAGAGCCTCCCGTAAAGGGATTACCCGCATGTGCTGGAGCATATGCCTCGTTCAGAAGACGATATTAGCATAGATTCTCGCTTATTGCATGCGATGAGAGATTCTAATAATGAGAACCCGAGAGCTTAGTGTTTAGTCACGCATAACCACCATAGACGAAAACAACAAACAATGACTCGCGTGCTCGAAATGTTACCTTGAAACTTAAATGCATATATTTCTCTATTGTAGTTTTTTTGTGTGTGCTGCAAATTGTATACTTTCTACGTCGCGCAAAATGACTTTTGAACTTACAAATCTCGTTTGCTTCTTTACTGCCGTGCTAGTCGATGTAAATCGACTTACTTCTGCTCTTAGCACATCCTCTGTCCGTCCTAAGTAACCGTGTTTGTAAACTCCCCATGCTACGGCCGTGTAATATTTACCTATATACTCAGCCTGTCTGTAACACTTCACTGTAATGGTCCTATGGGTATATGAAAAATAATTCGGAAAATTATGATTTATTTAAAGTATATATCGATCGGATGATCAATTATTTATTTGACCAAGCTAACAGCGCGATAAAATCTACACATTTTAAAGAAAGTCAAAGAGAAATAACATGGAATGGAAAGGAAAGCATCGCATCATGTGGGAGACAATCTCGTAGCCCTCTCACTATCAGATCAGTAGTCTATCGATATATATACAGTAACAACTCGGAGCACGTTGGCGATGAAGAAGGTGACCTTTTTGCACGTTCCTCGTCTCTTTATGCCCTTAAAGCGGACAAGTTGACATGATCTGTGCCGTTCAACGGCCTGAAACGCGTGCTGTACTTTCGTGGTCGCAGACAGCCGGAGGCGCGGCCGGCATGCTGCAGCCATGGTGCAAACGGCGGCCTGGCGCCTGGAGCCCGTGCGCCAGCCGCCGGTCTCCGCGGGCCGCGCACGCTGTCCTGGTGGCGGCGGCCGCCTGCTCGGCGTACGCCTCGTCGCTGGGTGTCGGACTCGTGTTCGACGACCTCGCCGCGATCAAGGCCAACAGGGACCTCAGACAGAGCACGCCCATCGCCAACCTATTTTTCAACGACTTCTGGGGAACCCCGCTTCGGAAGGTGAGATGCTTCATTCGTTGCAATCCAAGTAAACAACAGTGCGCGTCTTTGTGCGTTAAAATTCGGTGATTTTTTGTTGAACAGTTATGTAGTTTGGACATCTCGCTCGTGAAAGCCACATCCGCCAGGAACAACATAGCTGAAGGCGTACATGGCGCCATCTGCCACACGCGATGTTAAATCAATATCTTCTTACATTAAGGGAAAAATCATTGATGTATACTAGATGTAGTTAGTTAGTTAGTTAGTGCTGTCGGCCCTGCGGTGCATGTACACAGAAGTACCAAATGTAACGTTGACGACGTTCGGCGCATCATCATAATAATAATAATATCTGGGGTTTAACGTCCCAAAACCACGATATGATTATGAGAGACGCCGTAGTGGAGGGCTCCGGAAATTTCGACCACCTGGGGTTCTTTAACGTGCACCTAAATCTAAGTACACGGGCCTCAAACATTTTCGCCTCCATCGATAATGCAGCCGCCGCGGCCGGGATTCGATCCCGCGACCTTCGGGTCAGCAGTCGAGCGCCATAACCACTAGACCACCGTGGCGGGGCGACGTTCGGCGCATCGACTTCGGAATAAATACGTCATCGATTGCACCTCCTAATTGATACGTCAGTAAGTGTTATTTCGGGTGGAATTGAACTTGTCATGCATACACAAGTTCTATTACTGAAATGCTTCCTCACAAATCTCCTCTAGTTATAATGGCACAGCTGTTCAACCTTTTTTTCTCTCCTCCGCCATCCGTCCCGCTATGTCAACTCGATGTACGCCAAAGGCAGAGAAGGAAGTTAGAAAGATAGATCCTCGAGCTGCATTTGAGCGACAGTATAATGCAAGCGTTTTGTGCGGATCCCCACATCCACAACTTTGACGGCACTAACATCAAAATTCTACCTCGTTACAAGCCATTTTAAAAAGCTTGCAATGACATTGACGTCAGAATGCGATCCGCCAAGTCACCACGTTCGATTACACAATCGCCGGGTGTCGGCCCGCACTACTCCGTAAGGCACATGCGACAAACCAGTTTCAGAAACACAGACAAAGCAAGCTACTTGGAAAACGTTTGGAAAAAGGAAAGTCGTAATAAGTGGTAGCCATGCTCGGCGCAGATTACCTTTTTAAGGCAGTTTGTTTGTTTGTTTGTTTGTTTGTTTGTTTGTTTGTTTGTTTGTTTGTTTGTTTCTTTCTTTGTTTGTTTGTTTGTTTGTTTCTTTGTTTGTTTGTTTGTTTGTTTGTTTGTTTGTTTGTTTGTTTGTTTGTTTGTTTGTTTGTTTGTTTGTTTGTTTGTTTGTTTGTTTGGTGAAGCTTCGAGGAAGCTATTGCGTAAAGCGGGCTATTGGAGCTTGTTTGCGGGGTGTCAGTGCCACACTGAGCAAAGTAATCTGCGCTTTGCGGGGATCGCTCGAGGATATCCTCCCAAAAATGCTCATGGAGCGATGATGTCTGCGAAGCTATAGTATAAACCCGCGTATGTAGCGTCATTGTTAACACTGTGAGTGTTAAACGCCATAAAATAGAAATGATGAAGTGTAGCTAGTGCGAATAAATTCTTGATATGTACAGTTTGGCGTTTCTTTCTTTCTCCGCCGCAAAGATGTGCGCAGCAACTGCCGAGAGCGAAGCCAATTTGGTATTGCCTCCACTAGCACCGCGAAGGCCTCACGGATTATCGAGAGGATATATAGCGACGCTTACAGAAAAAAAAAAACTTAAACCTAAGGAGCCGAGGGAAAATGGCATGCCCCTGAGTCGTGGGCTCTCAGAGCCGTATATGGTGTCAGGGTAGGAAAATGCGGAGGGGCTCCGACTCAAAAATGTACGCCGGGAGGGCGGAACGGGGCAGAAGCCGCGAAAATGCGCTCGACGGGGAGCGCAGTGTGCATCAGCGATGCACGATGGCTCTTCGCCGAACTACATTCAATTCCGGAACTCGTGCATGATGTATCACTCCGCTGCCTCGCGCATCTCCCGAAGAAAGTTGGCTCTGCCAAAGGAACGCAGCGCCTCTATGCATTTTTAATGAGACGCATCGCTCCCGCTCGCCGTTTCCTCTGTGGCTCCCATCACTTCTCCAGCATGCGCCGTTGCTGAGTTTAGTTTTTGTCTCTCCACTTCCTAATTTCTTTTTTTTTTTTTGCCGTGGCCTTCCCTCCTCGGGGTCAGGGAAGCGTTTATCTTTTCTTTTGTTCTTACCCATCGTTACCCTTTCTTTAGTTCCTTGACGTTAGCTATCTGCCCATGCTGAAATGACAAGAAATGCGCGGTGCACCCTGCGCGCCTGCTGTGGCGCAGTAGACAAGTGACGGCTCGCCTATAGGGAAAAAAAGAAGAAAAAAGAAGAACAGTATAGGACTGGCGCCTCGTCATTTTGTTCGCTGTCGTTGTTAGTCAGCCGACACACCACGTTGCCATAGAATCTATCGTGACTGCTGAGGGTACACGCACTTATAGTAAATACACGTGCCTGCATATGAAACGATGAGTGTATCGACTTCATATACAAAAACTCAGGATTGGTATAATCGGCTAATGTACTAGTCTACAAGTAGTGCAGGGTGACTAGTTATTCGATTGCACTTCTCGGCTGTTCCTTTTCTTTTTTCACGTGTACGCCTCCTAGACGGACGATAATGACCGTATTGTTTGCGCTCCTCAGAACTCAGCGCTGCCATTAAAAAATCCATTAACCATAACCGGCGTGGAGACTCAGCGGCTATCGCGTTGCGCTGCGGTACAATCTGTCGTAGTTTCCATTCTCGGTCGTAGCGATGGCATTTAGATGGAAGCGAAATGCAAAAACGGTTGTATATTTAGATTTGGGTCTACGTTAAAGAGCCTCAGGTGGTCGAAGTTATTGCGGAGCGCTGCACTGCGTTGTCTCTCGCATATATCCCGTGTTTCACTGGGACGTCAAACTCTGCTCAACCGTGCTCCATTATTCTATCTGTCGTGGCGCCCCCCAGGGCGGTGGGCTGGGCCCCGTGCTATTCAACCTCACGCTAATTGCTCTCGTTGATCACTTGGTAAGCACAGTTAGGCTACAATATGCACGGCTGAAATCCGCGTCTGGACGTTAGCAGCAACACTCCTACAGCTGCGAGTGAGAAATCAAAGAGCTGCCACTCAAACTGCACTTTACCTTCATGATCGATGCCTGGAAATGTCTTCTGAGAAAATGTGCACTTGTGGTATCTACGCGTGAAACCATTACAAAGTGCAGCGTAATAATTAACGTCCGGATACTACAGTACCGTACTTGAAAACGGTACCGTACATGAAAACGCGGTTCCCAGGTAACTGTCACATTTTCCAGTTTCATGCTGGAAAGACCTCGGGAATGTCCACAAGTGCTATGTTACAACCACGTGCACACAGGGTGCTTTTTCTCGGCTTCCTGTGGTACAGCTTACCAGCATTAACCAGTACAAGTAAAACAAGCTTACGCATGATACAGTGTTCTGTCCCAGGCGTTCCGGATTTGTCTAGGACTGCTTCTGAGTACTTCAACCGTGTGAAACTACGGCGATCGCGGAGACCGCCTCGTCACTCAGCCTACACATAAGGCACTTTGTCCGGGCTTCCCGCTACCACTTCCCGCTACTACTTCCCGCTACCACTTCCCGCTACCTCACTGCCTGCGGACAGACCGCGTACATCATTCTGCCTAACGGTAACCGCGCATCGGGAACCATTACCATCTTGCTTCACTCCTGACGTAAGGCCGCTGACTGCATCATGGCGCCTCACCCGGCCAAATATCAACCTGACAATACATGGCGCTCAGAAACATAAAAAAGCATATCTGTCATCACCAGCTCTCAACCAGCTCACCTTACTTTTATTATACGAGAAGTACTGAAATTTTATATATGTATACACCAACGGCTACGTCTCGCCAAAGAGCTCCACCGTAGCAGTCATGTTATTATCGAAAATCGTCAAATTCAAACGCGTCACCTAACAACATCAACGGCAGCAGACCACGCTGCATTTTATTTGTGGTCAACAGACACACGAATGAAAGTTTTTAACTCGATAGCGTTATGCAGCCCGTGTCGCAGAAAATGTGGTGTCGGCGTCGGCGTAGGAGGCGTTGGTTGTTAGAAAAAAATCGGCGCTGTCCATGAGCGAAAACTGCCGCGGAATGCAAAGAATAAAAAAAAAATCAGGGTTCGAGCTGGGATCTAATTCAAGTACTATGCATAGCAGTCAAGTATTTTACCACAGAGCCGCGCCAGTGCTTGAAACGGCTTCGCAAAAAGATCCTATACAGTCAGTCACGTGCAGCAAAGAGTAGCGTTACTATGGGCTGAGCTATAATTCCTGATCCCCATCATCCGAGGCATCAACAAAGTGTGCAGCTACGTGGGTGCGCGTGTTTCCTTACAGACACGTAGTGGGTTTACAAGGAGAGCTTAC
The DNA here is from genome assembly GCF_013339695.2 of Rhipicephalus sanguineus. Classification (NCBI taxonomy): domain Eukaryota; kingdom Metazoa; phylum Arthropoda; class Arachnida; order Ixodida; family Ixodidae; genus Rhipicephalus; species Rhipicephalus sanguineus. The sequence goes on from NC_051176.1 coordinate 252,795,306, forward strand.
AACGGCTAATGTCACGCGCACAGGCGTTCCTTCCCTAATATCACGGTTAAAGTGTGCACCGAGAATCGTAGCGTGGCGAGCGAATGAAAAGGCGATGCGAACGTGCCTGATGACTCTATCGCTTTGCACTCTTAAAGGCGAAGCGACTCAAAGGCGGCACTACAGTGTTTATTGCTAGGCTTACGCCGCGGTCCACCCGAACAGCCGATGTTTGAGTGCAGAGGCGATATACCACCTAACTGAGGAAGGACATTAAATCGCTTTTAAATGGCTACCAAGTAGCTGTGAGATTATCGGCAATGAAGGGGCCGCTCTCCGTTCAACCAGTAGAGAAGCCCATCAAATATGCTCTGCCTATTAGTTGGACATTGCCATAATGGTAATGACTTTGTTGCGCCGTCGTGAACCCTTTGCCACTTTCGTTCTTCCGTACCCCCTTTTTCAGCATTGATAGTGAGAACACAAGATAAATCTGTCGTTTTGAGGATCAAGATTTGGAGGTTTGTTTGTGCATGGTTCGCGTCAGCATCGTACTACTTGTCTAGAACAACACGCTGCTGCTAATGAGGGTTGCCAAGGTACGCGGCACGGGAAATGGGGGGGCAATAGTTAATTTAAGTATATTGTATTCGAACATGCAGATCTCTTCCAAGCTGAGATCACTAGCGGCAGAGGAAGTAATTAAACAGTGCTGTTGCCAGATTTCAAAGAAGTTGTAGCAATTGTCTAGTGTTTACCTTGACTATACAAACCCGTATTCGGACATTTTAGCCGCGATGTTGCTGTACTCCCGATTTTCATATGGAGATGTAGCCGGGCTTCAATTTAATAGGCCCTATAGTTGCTTGATTGCAGGCCTACCTTTAAAAGAAAAGCACAAAAGAAGCGCTTTTTTTAAAACTCGAGTTTAAAAGCGGCAGACTGCACGGGGGCGCGCAGGATCAAGCGTGCGCTTTTCTTTTGAGGCATTTTTGCTCGCGGCCCCGCAATAATGACGACCTCCCCAGATCTCGTGAAGAGGGCAGCGTCCGAACCGGCACTAAAGTGTCTTGCCAAGCGCAGGTACTCATTACCCGAGCTTAGCGCCGAGAAAGGATCGCTAAAAATTCGCGCGTGCCGTATGCGGGGTCGTTCGGGTGCGCAGCACGGGGCGTTCATTAGAGGACGACGAAATACTCATCCGGCGCGAACTGCGCCGCGAGGCTCGTGCAGCAGCAGGCGCGCAAGGAAATGCGTGCGCGCCCCGACCGAGAGCACATGTGGTGCCTGGCCCTCTCCTCGTCGAGCTCATCGTTAGCAATGCGTCTTGCAACTCCCCGGGGAGTTTCAATTCGCTGCGTTCGCGAAAACTTCTCGCTTCCTTGTTCTTCGCGCGCGCTCTTCTAGCGCCCGCGTCGTTCTCTCCCGCTTCGCGCCGCACAAAATGCCTCATTGATTCCACCCCCCCCCCCCCCCCCCCCACCCCCCACTCCTCTCTTCCCAGCCCACCGCGAGCGCTCTCTCAGGAGGACGCCGAACACAACCGCTGCTTCGACTGCTGGGGATCATTCCCCATCACGTTTTGTTTGCCGTGTTGCGTGTTGTGATCTGGAGCGCCGTTTGTAGGGGAAGCTGGCACGCCGTAATGATCAAAGGAAGACGGCATCCTTGCTTACAGGGACGCCCACGCGCGCCATCGACCTCTCATACAAGAGCGCGCCGGCGACGAGCCACCTTTGTCGTCGGCGCCAAGCTTCCCCTTCCACTTGGTAGAGCTCGCCCGCCCGTTTGTTTACGCCGGCGCGCACTCATTAGGACAAAAGCCGAAGGCCCCTCCATCGAATTGTTCCCCATCTCATTGCGCTCTTGCTGTTCGCCCTCCACCCGTTTTCCTTTTCACAAACGAGCCGGGCACTTGGAAGCCGTTTAGAGGATTACAAAGTGCAATGCCCCGTTCTCCTCCCCCCCGGCGTCGGCTCGATGAAGCCCAGCAGGAATAAGCTCCTCCGCGCGGACACCACCGCGTCGAGCAATTCGGCCAACAACGGCGCCCCCTGCCTCTCGCTATATGGCCCTGCTGTTTGGTAGAGCGTCGCTAGATTACTTGCCAGGCCACCGCGTTTCCCTCGTTGAAGAATGTTCCCACAAGGAAACCTGGAGCACGGGCATGGTGTAAAGCGAAGCCTAGCGTCACAAGTAACCCGCAGACTGCCTGTTTCTGCCCCAACAACGAATGTAACGCCTTTTGCTCGGCGAGGACGAGCTCAGAAGGCCGTCTGTTCTGACCGACGCCCAGCTCATACGCGGTCAACGGATGGCGCCAGAGGAGAGTCCTTATTCTTTTATTAAACGTGATTCGACAGGTCTGTTATGTTTAGGATAGACTAAACAGGCCGTTTGCTTCGCATCTCTTGGGTCCTAAGGTCCATTATCAATAACCCGTTTATGGATCTAAAGGAAAATGTCTTCTTTACGACATTACTGTCTGGCGATATTGATTCTATAACAGCAGTTTTTCTACAGGGTATCTTGAATCCCGATGTATCGCCTGCTTTCTTATGACCAGGATATGTCTGGTCAGAAGTGACCAATGTTTACTCAGAGTTATGTATTACTCCTAGCCGCAAAAATTATTGTGACGATTAAGTAAGCTAGTTACGGTGCTTAGCGAACACAACACAGCGCAGCAAGGAAGGGGAAAACTGGCCGAGGAGGCAGAAGAAAAGCCTCGAAAAGTTCCACTTCCGCGGCCATTTATTCTTTCTGTTCATTGCTATAGCGCCGTGTTATGTTCGCAGTGCAATACCATCTCGCCCAGTCTTCAACACTCGAGGACTGTATAGTAAGTGCTCTCCGTGGTCAACGTTCCTGAAGTAGCAGATGGCCTATATCTCCGGACCAAAGACATTCGCGAATTAATTGAACAAGGGTGAGCAAGGGATGGGGAATTGCGCATAGTCAGAGGATATCACCGCAGCCTCAAAGCATTCCACTTCTTTTACAAGTTTCAGATTCTCTTTCAAGAGCTATGAGGTTTTTTTTAGCTAATATCGCTTTTCTACAGATCTCAAACATTGCCCACCACGATCCATCGCTGGCGTTTTTCAAGAATACAATAATCATGTGTTTCTTACTTACCGTATTTACATGATTGTAGGTTGACCCATTCTATCTGAATTTGAAATCCGAAGTTTGAGGGGAGGGGGGGGGGGAATCGACTTACAATAGAAACCGAAACTAGTTACGCCAATTACGGCGGGAAAAACGAGAAATCAGGGACACTGTGGCATGGTTACAACATCACGTTTGCGTTCCGGCTCTACCTATAACATTATTTTCTCGCGTATAACCCGCGCTCTCAGCAATGATTCGCGGAATTTTTTTGTCAGTCATCCCGGCATAATGCCGCGAAGCTAGCTTCCCTGCATAGCTGTAAAGCTCTGCCGTGAAGCCACTTTTGCACCCCGGAATTTGTGTTTTTTTTTTTTTGCTTGACATTACAAAGCACGTTGAAGGGCTAGTTGGTGGTACATTCCTACTAAAAATATTCCAGCGCTACTTTTAACAAGTACAGGACAGAGAAGTGCGTATGACGGGCGCTGACTATATAGTCAGTCAACGTGTGGTCAGTCCAGCGACTATGTAAATAGATTTCCTTTACGAAATGCGCTCACACGTTATTTTTTCTGCCGTGCTATTGGAGGAAGGGGGGAGGGTCGACCTACATTCGAGTCGACTTACAATCGTGTAATTGCGTAGATTTCCCGATGTTAAAGAGCAATATTATTATTATTATTATTATTATTATTATTATTATTATTATTATTATTATTATTATTATTATTATTATTATTATTATTATTATTATTATTATTATTATTATTATTATTGGAGTTTAAAGTCCTAAAACCAGCGACATGATTATGTGGGACCCCGGAAATTTCGACCACCAGGAGTTCTTTAACGGGCAGCTAAAGCTAAGTACACGGACCTCAAGCATTTTCGCCTTCATCGAAAATGCGGCCGCCGCGGCGGGGATTCGATCCCGCGGCCTTCGGGTCAGCAGTCGAGCAACGTAGCCACTAGAGTATTGTGGCGGTTTAAACTCCAATGTAACGTCATCATACACCCTTTAAAAAAATTGTAGTATTTATTAACTTTGAGGCAGTCAGCGCTTGTCACAGCATTCAATGCCTATGTAGTAAATGTAGGTAGTAACTGCCAAGTTAGTAACTTTACTACCATGACACTTGCTGCTTACAATTAGTACCCACAGGGAAATAAATATACAAATACAGCAACATTGCTACCATGACAATCACTACCTTGTTGGTTCAGTTACTAACACTAGTGAACTACAATTACCTGACAATAGGTTTGGGCCTATTTGGTTTATTTGAGATGAAAATGCCGTTGGCATTTTCAAAAAAAGAAAAAAAGAAAAGGAAAAGCTCAAATAAGAATAACAGCCATTCCTACTGCTATCTGTTTTTGTTTTTTTTTTGTTGTTTTTTTTTAAGAAAAGTAAGAAAAGATAACTGGTACGAATGGTTGGTTTATGGGACTGAACGTCCCAAAGCGACTCAGGTTGTCAGGGACGCAGTAGCGGAAACGACATTGTCTTGCTACACTAACTAACTGGTTTCTATACCTTACTACATGCATATAGGCTTACCATGACGAAGCACAACACTGGTATTCCAACATAGTCAAGTAAAGCTTACCTAAATTTTCCATAAGGCTGTCGCACTTACACCATAACACACTATGGTCACTAAAAGTAGTGACATTTGCTACCGCGTCACGTACTCAAGTAGTAACCTTTACTAACACTGACACGCTGAGTTGAACCCTCATGACAACGCTTACTATCTCTCATATATTTCTATAGTCGTAAATCTCATCTGCCCACCTAGCTTTCTGCATGAAAACACATGTCCATACTCAATAAACAATGTGCCGTAATTTTGAGAACAAAATGCAGCCGCCGGGCAAGTCTTCTTCATTGATATTGTATCACCAAATAATAAGAACATTACTTTTTCAGTCATGTGCGGCAGGTGATAACAAATCATAATGCAAATAAAGATTATATATGTTTTTTTTTTAATTCATGTTTGCTTGCGCGCACGCGCGCAAGCATGGTATGTAACCGTACACCGAAATCACTTTTCTGGGGGACAAAAATTTGGTAGCGTTAAGCTAAATTTTCTTACCTTTTCATAAAATTAAAGGCAGAGCTGAAGGCGTTCAGCGGAAATCGATATTTGTCGACGTGGTCCTTTGTTTATACTCCTGAGAACATTGTCATCGAACTGTTTTTCTTTCTTTTCTCTTTCTCGTATAGAAAGTGCCGAAGATGCAAGCCTGCTGTCACATTCTGAACTTAAGAATTCATGTTGTGCTCATGTGCCGGCTTGGTCCGTTAATTATGCAAATTTCTTCAGCTTATGCAGATCACTCTCCCTGTCCATCCGTTTTATTTTTTTCCTTAAAAATAACTTTTCGGGATGTCATTCGCCGAAGCTAGCGCGCGTAAAAATATCGCATTATAATAGATGAGCCATAATTATGCGATAGCAAAGCCTTGTGGCCGTCATTCTTGCATGGATGTTCTTGCGAATCGATTATTCTAAGCAGTGAAATATATATAAACGGGGAAGGGCAGGAGAGGCGCGTTTCGTAACTTCTGACTTCTGGAAAAGAATGAAGAGGGGACATAATGGTGATATCGGCACCGATCTAGCATGAAAATGTACGGAGATACTTCCAGAGTATTGATTAAAGTGCGGTACGCACATCGCTCTTATTTAAATGTATTTATGCGCGTGTCAAACGAGTGTCCAGTTTCAATCATGTTTATAGCGTGCATGTTTTCTTACTGCCGCTGTTTCACTCGAACACACGCTTGGGCTTCGTGATTTCCGTTTTGTCCCGCAGGCAATCGGTAAATGCGGTTTTTGTCGGCGACAGGACGCCATAGATTTATTCGGGCTGTTTTCCCGCCATTGACGCGTTTCATTTTTTTTTTCTTTCTTTCTTTTACCAAAACGCTCCACTGATTTCGCGCATTGCGCTGACAAAGCGTTTTGAATAAACCGATAATCAAAAGCAGCGCTCGCACTTCAGTCGACCGCGGCTATCGTACGACCATCCACGGCACTAAGCTTGCCAAAACTTACGCTGCGCTTTTTCTTTATTTTTCAGGAACAAAGTCACAAATCCTACCGTCCACTGACAGTGCTGACGTTTCGACTCAACTTCGCTGTCCACGGCCTCGATCCGTTTGGCTACCACTTGGTGAACCTTCTCTTGCACGCTCTGGTGTGCCTCCTCTATCACAGGTGAGATCTGCACACGACGCATTCTGGTGGCGGCACTGTTTACTCGTTTCCCGAGGAGATGATTTTGAGCGCTTGCGGTCGAGGTTGACTCCAAACCAACGCGCGTCAGGTTACTGTTGAACTTTATGCATGGGGCGTGTTTGGAAAGCTCGTTTATATAACAAGTGTGGCGTGAAGGCTGCGCGAAATATGTTTGCGCGAGAGATACATTTTGTGTTAACGCATTACTACTGCACGTAGTATGGTTATGGTGCACATGTAGTAGCTGGATGTATAGACACCTGCTGTCTAGTCCACCCTTTCCTTGTATCTCTAGTATTTGCCCTCATGGCATCGATAAGCATAAGACTGCATACACAGGCACGCTTTTCTCGCCTACCTTCTCTCCTTTCTCTTCAACGAACCCTCTTCCTTCTCGTTTGGTCGATTGCGCTCATCTATTGTTGTTGTTTAAACCATTATACTTATATCGATATCTCAATAAACGATTATATATAAAAATTGGCCACCGAAGACCCAAGTATCCCAACAATCAAGTATTATTTTCGGCAGGTAAAGAACGTAGGCACATAAAGAAACAAACCAAAGAAAGAAATACAAAGAAAATATCACGAAATAATAGAACTTATGCAGAGCCGTGATGTACAATATGTATAATCAGAGCGCACTGTTATCGCCTGGTTGCGAACAGTCAGTCGCAGCGCGCGTTACGTGTTCTTTGGTGCATTGCGCCACGCCCACTTGTAGCGCGCTCGGGTATTCGAATATTCTGTATTTGTTTGCGTTGTGCCGATTCGACACGTACTTCTATGTAGCTGCCGACGTTTATTTCGTTGAGTGTATACGCTCGCCCTTTTATATCTCGCACTCGCTCTCATGAAAGCTGCGCAGCGCAGACAAAGACGCTGATTCTATTTACCAATCACTAACTATAATATCAGGGGAATGGCTTGTGATTGCCAGTGTCCCGTGCGAACGCTCGCGCTAATAAAAAAAAAAAAAGAGAGCGAGAGAAGAAACCCGTGCTGGTGTACCACTTTTTATTAGCGCAATTTCTTGCAATTGAAACGTTTCCTGGATGATTACAACCCTTAGCGTGGCTATAGTTTCTTCTGTTTTATCTCACTATTACCTAACGCGAAAACTTGTATTTTTTTTTATTTCTTTTCATTACTTAGTAACCAACGGGAAAACCCGAAGCAGCCTTGAAGCAAACGAAGACACGGATTCCGATATTTATTTTTCATCTCTGAATAAGATAGCGCGCGCCCGCTGTCGTTCGATAATCGCACTGCGCGTGGCGCAAGTTATACCGAAAGAATGCGCCCTGCCCCCCCTTCCTTCTGTGATTCGTCCAGTGGTCTTATAAGGTGCGTAGCTTCGAGGGCACTGTAGGGTTTCTGTGACACGGGAGAATAAGAGCCTCCTGGAAAATGTGCAGCGACGTCCGTGGTTAGCTAAAAACTTACGCGCACGCACCGACGTATACACGCACACTTGCCGCGTGCGGTTGTTTGTCACCGAAGTCATATTTCGTTACCTTCAATCCGTAGGCGCGTTTGTAACTTGTAATTGGTATCACTGGCGAATCAATTTCACTACACATTATTAATAGCAGATTTGCGCCCTATTTTAGTATCTGTTGGTGTATTAGTCGTAGAAGATTTATTTTCGGGTTAAGCCGCTACCAAAAACTTCCTCGTACAGACAACTAGAGCTCAGGCCAATATTTTCGGTCAGTTATCCAGCAACCTTAAGTGCCCCCTGCTACGCTACATCAGCAACTACATTGTTTAGTCTTTAGTTCCCGACTTGAAAGCCCAACGAAAGCTGAGATAAGAGTGTGAACAAAGCGGGAACGTGTCTCATCTATTAAAAAAGGGGGGAATTATATAAGAATTAAGCTGAGGAAAGAAAGCGAATAAATTTTGCCCAAAAGCCACTCCTCATTAATATGTACAAACACTACGTGTGGACCGTGACCTGAACTAAACGAGCAAGGAGCGATCAACTCAACGAGCATTATGTGAACCTAAAGGCTTGCTTAGAGCAGTCATTTAATTTTCATGAATTCCCTCATGACCGAAAGCTCCTCACCGATAAAATTATCGATCGCTTAAAAGAAAAAAAGAAAAAGAAAGCGCGGGCAACCGTTGCGTCCCCGCGTTAATGGAAACTCCACGTAAAACAGTGCCCGAGATGTAAAAAAGTGCCTGATGGGCCGAAGTCAAGCTCATTTATCACATGGCAATACGCTCAAGCGGAATGGTAGCCCCCTTAATTTTTTTTTTTTTTTTGCTCGAGAAAACAGCTTTGTTCTCGCTGGTTTAAACGTGTCGAGGTTATTTTGTGCGCGCCGGCTGACAAACGGTATAAACCGCTCTCTCTTTTCGCGCGCGCGCGCGTGTGTGTGTGTGTGTGTGTGTGTGTGTGTGTGTGTGTGTGTGTGTGTGTGTGTGTGTGTGTGTGTGTGTGTGTGTGTGTGTGTGTGTGTGTGTGTGTGTGTGTGTGTGTGTGTGTGTGCGCGTGCGTGTGTGTGCGTGTGTGTGCGTGTGTGTGTGTGTGTGTGTGTGTGTGTGTGTGTGTGTGTGTGTGTGTGTGTGTGTGTGTGTGTGTGTGTGTTTCCTTTCCAGAATTGTCATTCTCATTGCGTTAAAACTGACAGGAAAAAAAAACGATGGCTCGTAAATATTGCGCAGCACTTAGTGGCCACGTTTTATCAGAGGCTGCTGCGGATCATTCTTTTAGCGGATTTTTACGCTTCAAAAGCGGCACCATCCGAAATCGATAAGCTTTATTGCATATAGAAACATACCGCGGCAAAATTAATACAACACGCCGCCAATATCTGTATTTATAAATGCACTCACCGGCGTTTGCATTCACTGCCGCGCTCACTCACACTCACGGCTTCGGGGAAAGTGCAAGTGTACCACAGAAGTGTATGCATGCTGACCACTACCGGCCTGCATTGGCCTTTATATTGTCTCGTCACCGTGACGGTGAAGACATTAGCAGGCAAGCCATTAAATAAAAAGTGGGCTCTTTATTGGGCGAACCTGTGTCTAGCAAAGTTAACACTAACAGTACAGTGATAGAGATGTGATAACGTTCGTCGAAAATCTTTATTCTTCGGCGAAACGCGTCGGCCCTTATACACACGTCATCATATACATACCAGGGTTATCGCTGGTGCTAACGTAGGTTCCAGAATGTATACACGGCTGTTCGCGTTGCACAGCCAGTCGGGCTAGAATCGCTGATATCATTCCAGAGGTTTCCTGCACATCGAGGTTTGGCTTCCACTGGGCGACAACTTATCTAGCTATTTAAGCTGGTGTAACACGGTCAACATGGAAGATAAGCAAACAAATACGTGTCACTACGCATTCATTCAAGTTCACACTCCCCGCACCCCGCATATTCACCGATGGCGCTTGCTATCACTCAAAATTAACCCGGGGTCTCCTACTACGGCGCGCCTCATAACCCTTGTTTTTCGCACGTAAAACAATAGCAGTTATTATTAATACTTTCCCTCACACATCCACAAACACGTTGCTGGGGATTATTGCGAGTGAATCTGTGTGTATTTAATCTCTGTGAACCGCTGTGTGTGAATAAAACCTATCGCCGAAACGTCTGTGTTATTTTTTAAGTGTTTTTGGTCGGCGTCTTCTTTTTTACCTTTTGACCAAGACCTATTACACCTGAATTTCGCTGTAAGAAACTAAAGGAAAGGTAAACAAAAAGGGAGACAAACTTCTTGTACGCATTTACCATCCAAGTAAGTGCTTGCGCAAGAATGCACAAAGTGCGCTCAGCGGATTGCTCTGCTTTTGAGAAAGAACTACGAGAACATCAGAGATATCAGAATGCTGAACAGCAAATCACAAATAGTTCAATTATATGTGTAAAGTATAATCCCATATTAAGCGCATTCTCCGTGGTGGCGAAATATGGTTTTGCAAGTTTGGCCGAAGATACACGATAGGGGCGGCGATGGAAAGCTTCTAAACGCAATAAAGGCAATTCCTGAAATTGCTTTAAACAGCCAATCGACCGGCCGCGAAAGTGTGCTGGAACCACGGAACGTAACGAAAAGAAATAAAGATGGGGTCGACGTATCGTTTTATTAAAGTGAACAAACTTTCGGAGCTGCCGTCGTAGAAGGTCTTTAATTTCATCCCATTTGTTTTCATCAAAGGGAAATTACGTAAAGGATGTGGGCTTCGGAATATAAGCAAGCGCGCTGCCGCAACAATTCACTTTGGAAAATGACGAGTGATGATATAACCAAAAGATGACGGAGCAGTCGATGACGACGAAATGGCGAGGAATATCGAGCCAATCTTTAGCAGACTGAAGAAGTGGGTGGATCGGTAAGGGAATGAGGGTGCTTTAAATGTAACAGAACATATACGCAAGTAGAAACCGTGACGAAGGTGGGTTGGGTATGTTGATGGAGCTGAATATGGGGAAAGCTATCGAGCGATGAGTAAAAAAAAAATTAACAAGAAACTGTGCCACAGTAAAAGTGCCAGAAACATAATAATATGGATTCTGTTTCCTGTAATAAACGCTGACGTCACACGAGCATGATGGATGAATGAATCTGACCACGTTATATTGAAGAGCTTCAAGGTCATCTCTTGGGCTCGCATTCGGTTAACTGCACCAGGCCGATGCGTATGTTCTATTTTTGGTCTTATAAGTGATTTATACGAAATTATTTTCACGTGATTAGGGTATTCCGCAAGTAGCACTTGACGAAGTCTTTTGTTTAATTTGCCGATGAAGCGACGTTGGTGACATGTACATTGCTACTCAGTGCACTATATAGAGTGTGACACCGAGGTTGTTTGATAGATGTTGCTGATTCAATGGAATAGTTTTCATTTGCGTTTTATAAGAGCTATGTAGTCTAGCCGTTCTTGATCGAGCCTTAATTCATGCTGAAGGGTTTTTGATTGGATGTATTATAAACTGGATATTAGAGTGCGCATTCATTAGCCGGCATACTTAATTGGCTTTTTAGTATTTATTTTAGTATTTATTTAGTATTTATTTTAGTATTTATTTAGGGGAAGCAAGGGCTTAGAACACAACTTTAGTATATACACCTTATTCTTCGTACAGGAGATGGGAGCACGAGTTATTTGCAAATATTGACTGATTACAGGTTGTAAAACTTATTCAGTGCACTCTAACAGTTAGGCCCGTGTTGAATTGTCACAGTGTTATTATTGGTCACTGATAGGGTACTTTTGCGAAAAATTTGTGCATTAGTGAGGGTGTTTGCCTCAGTATGTAGGTTCACGTAAACTGAACATGCAAGTGAAAAAGGCTAGGGTAGTATGCTACGTTTTACAATAATGGTTCTTGCGGAAGATACCCGCCACGGTGGTCTAGTGGTTAAGGTGCTCGACTGCTGACCCGCAGGTCGCGGGATCGAATCCCGGCGGCGGCGGCCGCATTTTCGATGGAGGCGATAGTGGTAGGGGTCCGTGTACTTAGATTAACGTGCATGTTAAAGAACCCCAGGTAATCAAAATTTCGGGAGCCCTCCGCTACGGCGTCTCTTATAATCATATCGTGGTTTTTGGGACGTTAAATACCAGCAATTAGTTCTTGCAGAAAGCGCGCGAAGATGGACGAAAAAAAGAACAGGCCACTTTACGTCAGATTAGATTACTCGTTTTATGATTTTGCGCGGGAAGCCTGTGAATTATTATGGCGATAGTTAATAATAATACCTGCGTTTTAACGTCCCAAAACCACGATGTGATTATGAGAGACGCCGTAGTGGAGGGCTCCGGAAATTTCGAGCACCTGGGGTTCTTTAACGTGCACCTAAATCTAAGTACATGGGCCTCAAACATTTTCGCCTCCATCGAAAATGCAGCCGCCGCGCCGGAATTAGATCCCGCGACCTTCGGGTCAGCAGTCGAGCGCCATAACCACTAGACCACCGTGGCGGGGCTATTAGGGCGGTAGTTCAATTAAAAATTCCTGCTACCATGTAGCTATTTGTAGGCAGGAACGAAATCTCACTTTTTCAGTCATTCTGCAAGCTACAGATGATGTCCTTGAATGGCAAGGTTTAATTTTGTAGTATTTGCCTGTTAAGTAATTTACATTTACTATGGTTTTCAAATAGGGCTGTTGTATCTAGCATCGTGTTTTCAAATGCGATCAACAAAATTTGGTCAGACTATCACCATGATCTCCCAGTGGTCTCTATTTGCCTTATCCTGTGTGAGCTGATTCCATTTTGTCACTGCGAACTTCTTGATTTCGTCGCTCCATCTAACTCGCCGTCGTCCTCGTCTGTGTCTCCCGTCCTTTGGTAAACATTCCGTTTCTTTAACTGACCACCGGTTCTCTGTCCTACGCATCACGTAACCGGTGCAGGTCCATTTCCTTCGCTCACTTTGTCAACTAGAATATATATGCTACCCCTGTTTCTTCCTTTACCCATTTAGCTGTTTTCCGATCTCTTAATGATACGCCTATCATTTTCCGAACGGATTATGATAGGCGGTCAGTGTGTATAGCGTCGTATACGTTAAAGAGACACTAAAGAGCAAAACGATTTTTCTCGTATTAGTAAAGTACCCTTTCACGATACCAAAAACACTGCGAGGAGACGCTTAGTAAGCGTGAAAACGCGCAAATACAAAATATGGGTGGCGACGCCACTTTGACGTTTCCGCACCATTCGCCGTGACATCACATGTTTTGACGGCGTAGTTCCTAATCGGTAAAAATGAACTACATTGTCCTCTGAGGGGGCCATAGACTTAACATACCAAGTTGGGCTAATTTTATTAAGCCAATGGCTCCAAAATATGATAAATACACTTTGAAAGCGGTGACGTCACGCGGGGAAATTTCGGCGCGAAATTCGAAAATGAAACTTTGAACTTGATTTTCTCCTCTATTAATTAACCTATGATGGCGAAATTAGCGACATTAGAGTCCTCAGAGCACAATTTATCGATCTAAACCGATTCATTGTTTCTCTTTAGTGTCCCTTTAAAACAGGCGAATTTGGCGATATTGCAGAATAATGGCGCTTTGCTGAGCTAGTTTGTGCGTCGCCCTTAAGGCGAGCGGGGCAAAAATACTTAATACGACGACAAGTAAAAGCTGTCCTTTTTGCGCTGCTCGCCTCAAGATTGCAGAATCACGACCCAAGTTCCGGCGAAACAAAGAGAAGACAAAGTTCGAGAACAGAGACGCCGCGGTGCCCCCTCGGTGTGTCCCTTGTTGCCTTCTCTCAAACTATTCCTGGCGAAGGGGCGCTTTCAGCTCCAGAGTAACATTTTCCCGGCGACCCTGCGCCCTTCCTCGGCGCCTCGCGAGCCGCGCCGAGCCACAGCTGTCGCACCCGCTTCCACGGCGTTTAATTCAGGGCAGCTTGCATTTAACGCTGTGAAATTAATATCTGTTCGCTATAAAGTTATTCTTAATTGGTTATTTTAAGCGTACTTCTTATCAGATATAAGTGGCGCACACTCTTAAGTGGAAATGTTGAACCCTTTACTTACAGCCGCAATTCTAAAGCTTAAGTGACTTTTTGAAAGAGCGCTTTAAAGGCTCCCGAGGCACTTAGTAGTTTCAGGCGGCGCCCACCACTAATACCCACAGCTTTCTAATCTCCTTTCTTTTTAATGAAACGATGACTAGGAGAGCTTGGCGCCTTCAGGGCACCACCGGCTACTCCTTGTCACTTATCAAATACAGCAACAAATACGGGGAAATAAAAGCGAAATATATAGCCAAATATGTCACACAGTATGCCGCCAGAAATGTAACACAATACAATACAACTGTACGTTCATTACGAAGTAATGTGTATCAGTTCGGGTAAGATAAGTACATATGTGCATATATGAAGACAAACATTTGGACGAGAACATATAAAACACGCGAGCGCAAGCGCAGTTGTGTCCGTCTGTTTTCTGTGTTCTCGTATTGTTCCGTGGAGCCATTTCAACATAATAAATCCGTAGCAACTCGCCCACTTGTCAGCCTATACTCCAGTTACGAGATGTCCAGCTAGCACATACTTGTCAATTTTTCTACGAGGTTCAGAAGTGCGGCACAACTTTAAGATCTCTCGGATATGTTTCCCTCGATGCACAGTTTATCAAATACCAAGCTTCGTCTTCCTACTCAGTGCAGTTCTACAAGTACCTACCGCTGAATACTTTGAGGAACTGCCGAGCGTTAGCTCAACGAATTTGTCCCGAAGTATTCATTGCGCCTAGTCACGAGGATAATGTCGCAGCGAAAACTTAACTAGAAAATCTGCATGGTGCTATAATGAGTTCTATAGAATCACGGAAGAAATTGCTGCCAAACTCGCCGAGCAACGGATTATTTATTTCCATTTAGATATTTACTTTCAAGCGTCAGGTTGGTCAATGCCATACGATAACCATACCGAGGAACTCAGTCGTTAACGCCTGTTCATTGTTGCTACTTCTCGGAGATTATTCTCAAACGTTATCAGCAAAGCCTCTCGGCGTTAGGCTTAGAAATTTTCGACTGTCCTCTGGCCAATTCTGCATTTGCCGCCTTTTCCATGTCCGAAATGTGTCAAGTTGGTAAAAAGCCTTCAAATAAAATAAACTTGCGGTTTACGCACGCCACATGGCATCTGTCGTATTGCCAAACGCTATCAATGAAAGGCTATCAAGGCGAAAGCCTTAGATGCCTCATCAGACGCGAAACTTGACCGTCGGCGGCGTCGACGTTCCGCGTCGGCGGCGTCAACACGAGGGATCTAAAAAATCATGATCACGCGATCACGTCACAGATTACCAAAATTTGTGACGTTATCACATGACATCGTCGCGTGGTCGTAGGTGGGCCAATCCCGGAGGCAGTGCAAAACCGGATGAGGTGCAGAAAGCTTGCAATACCTCCGATCCCGGAGGCAGTGCGAAAAACACGTTAGGTGCTGAAAGCTTTAGAGGAGGACGGGGAGGATCAATAAATCGACTGATAAGAAAAAGAAGACGGCTGTCGCCTTCGAGTCGTCTTAGGTGAATGCATGAGGGATTCTGTTAGACTTTTTTATCGCGCACATATCATATTGAAGTGGTACTTCAATGGAAAGCTTCAACAAATCATAAAAGCCCAATGGCGGCATTAAGTTTCTTTCTGCGTTCTTTTTGTGCGCTGGTTAACTTGTGACCTGGTTTAGAGCTCTGCCCTGACTCTTTTCGCTTACGTGGCAATTTATCAACTCATCACACGAGATACACCACAGACAATGACCGCCCAATAATTTTTACCACCCGTGATCCTCTAACGTGCACCACAAGCGAGCTTTTTCTCGCATTTCAACTCCATCACAATGCGCCGTCTCGACCAGAAGTTACTTTTGAGCCTCCTTAAGAGTAATCGGCAGCACTTAGATGTTTGCTAAACTCCTTTCGTCCATCTGTATCTAATCGTCGTTCCCCAAGCTTATCTTTATTAAGAATTCGTCTCGCGTGGTAACGTGTAGGTATATTTAGCATTTAATTTACGCTATTTAGCTTTTTCTTGCGATATTAGAAAGAGCAATAATTGTTTAGAATGTCAAACCTAATTACCGGAGTGAAGTTTTGTGGTAAAACTATAATCTAAGGGCATGTTCGTAAGTATGCTGATTAATTATTTATGCTTTGAAAACTAGGTAACAAAGTCACTTTATGTCGTCTAGACACTTAACAGCACGCAGGAACACTCCGAGGCTAGCATGCAACAATGCAGAACGACAGCGAACATTAAAAGAAGTAATCAGATTTAATAACGAAATCACATCGAATTGACCAAAAATTAATGAGCGTTGCGCCCACGCTGGATTAACGACTACAACGCTTTATTCCTCTCTACTATTCTTGGGATAAAACTGTGCTCCTCGCAAGCCGCGCTGCGCAGTATCGTACAGATAGAACTGCACGGTCGTGCACTTCTTAAGCCCACTCACTCACAAATGGTATACGCTGACAGATCATATTATTTTTTTGTGCCTTTAATAGCGTTTCAAACGGTAATGTATAGGGTTCTAATGCATTCCGGTGCAATCTTCGCATCACACAGGTAAACCACAAAGTGAACTAACGTACTCATTTCCACGGTTATTTTGGAAAATTAGCTCGTTCACAGCAATTTCTGGTTAAATATTGACAGAAAATGACTACTTTATTTAGAAAATCTTTCCTAGAGAGGCTATCGAGAAACGTTACAAACACTTGTTTAATGGTACGATACGGCGTTTTTGTTAAAGCATACCAAGAATTGATGAATTAGTGTTAGGTAGCCGTGATGTACACGTTCACGCAATCCCCCATTGTCCTTTGCGTTTCTCGGCGCACACTTCATACAGGCGCAGTTTCAATCCATTTCGAATACGCATATAAGCGTCCCAATGCTGAAAGCTGGAGCCCGCGACTCCAAGAACGGAGACGCGCGCGCGTGCATGGCTTTCCCTTCAGCTATACGTGTCTCGCACGTATGCATACAGGAGAGGTGGACTGGTTATGCACAGCACTACTGAGCAGCTCAATGGTCCCAAGGCGCCGAGATTATGCCGCTACATTTTGAGTCGCAGGAAACACGGAGGGAAGGGAAGTACATCGGCTGCTTTGACGTCTACCCGGGAGAATAGCTGGCATAGCGCGAACATGACTGGGCGCTTATTCCCGAAACGGCCGACGATGTATTCTCTCCGGCATCATGCCTCGGCGAGAGAATACTCGAGCGGAGATATCGCGTCTCCGTGGCGCGCCGGACGAGTCCGCTCGAGCTGAAAAGCAGCCGCCGGCGTCGCGCAGCGTCGAGAGTCCCGCGAGCCGTGCTGCCGAGCCCGTAGGCCGCATTGGCAAGGATCGGACCATTAGTGCAGCCGCGTCGGGAGATCCACCTCGACAGAGACTGATGGCCCGCACTGAGCCTAATGGTTCTTGCATGCGTTACCGGGGCGTCCTGAGAGAGCCGTTCCATCGTCGACGCCGTCGAGAGCCGGGGAGACGAACGACAATGCTACCGTTCCGGCGTCTGGCTCGGGGACCCGCTGGCTTCCCCCCTCGCGTTTTACAGCTACCTCTTTCCTTGTTCTTGATGCCCGTTACCCGTGTTGTCTGTTGTTATTGGCAGATGCTTCGAGCGCTGAGACAGGGGAAATTCGGTTCAAAGTTTACGCCGCCCGACGCACCTGAATTTCGAGTGTGGCGCTCGAGGCGCGGCTGAAAGACAACAATAACAAGAATAAACGTGGCCCGCAGAACTGCCTGCCGCGCCGAGTGCTATCACGCTGTCGTGTCACCGTCTAAAAGAAATACTTCCATTGATTCGCTTCTGAGATCGTTGTAATGCTCTCGCCTCCTGCGCTGCTCCATTTCGTGTGTGGACGAAAGGGTCGAGAAAGATGGCCGCGAACGGTGAAAAAGAGTGCGAAGGCAAACGGGAATCGGCTCGAAAAATGGACGACTGAAGCTATGCCGTCGCGTGGTGCGCCAGTGTGATTACGTGTGGCGTATAGCAGGCGCATTAGCGGAATTTTCGGCGCCTGGCTCTCGTCAGCGCCCTTTAAGAGCGCATTCGTCATCTTCGCGGGCCAATATCACCCTGCTCTGTGACGTTTTTCTACAATCATTTGCTTTTCAACAAGTAAAACCGTACTGTGAAATTGTGGGCATGTCGAATATATTGTGCTCTTGAAATACATGGTCGCGTAAATACACGTGTCCCTGTTATTGCCTTTACTAATAGGGCGTTAGTGCGGGAAAAATATACATTACTGTTGAGCGTATTTATAGCCCCTTACTCTGTAACAACCAAGTGTGCAGATAGCGTTTGCACGGTACCGGAAATCAATTGTTACTATCCATACCACATTAAAACAAAAAAAAGAAAAAAAAAACAAAAAAATGAAGCCCTCTTATAAATAAGTAAACACTAGAAGGCAAACCACTGGACAATACCGAATTTAATATGTACGTAAAACAACATAAACTTATTTCACAGAAACAATTATCGTGTTATATACACTGCATGGGGTTTCTTTCAGGCAATACATATTATTTAAAAAAAAATGTTCTGACAGTATGGCACCTGCCTTCTTCGCACACGAACTCTACGTTGGCGGGAAAGTACCTTGCCGCCGCTAAAGTTACTTTGAAAATACTAATCAACAATAACTTGTTGATTTACTTTTTTCATGGTAAGCTTGAGAGCAGCTGTTTATATGACAACGTTGTAGGCCGTAACAATTTGTGAAATATTCATCTTTAATTTAAAGAATTAACGTAATTTGAGGTGTTCATCTTCGAACTTCAGTGGCGATATCGAAACTGAACCATATTAATCAAAGAATATTAAATCTTAATACATAAAACTAGACCTCGATTAAGACAAGTAATTAGTCCCACCTCAACACTTATATGTACCTAGTACTTTTATTGATTCTTATAGCTAACCGAATTAGGCTGTTTATCAAATCAAATCCGCATGGGAGCGAGCTAGAGAGGGGAAAATTTCGCCACTAGTGTTGAAGATATCCCTAATAAATATAAGTGAAGGTGAAGGCGAAACAAGCAGAAAGAACGCGGAATCGTGCATCGTAAACGGCCATATATTTTGCCTATATTGCCATATATTTTCCTCTTACGGTATATTAACCGCTGCGACGCTTCACAGCCCGTCCCAAAGCTATCGAGACACGAACACGCTACAGTGTTGTTCCCGTCCACTATTCTCTGTCATACTTATTATTTACCGGATGCGAAATTTATTGGCTGTCCTTCAAAGCTCTCCGTGCGGCGTTTGTTGCGCCGGCTATCAATAAGTTGCGCCGCTAACCCCAACCGAGCCAGTACGTTAACTACTAGACACGAACGCCGGTTCAGTATAGCTACGCTAGGCGCAATCGTATTTAAACCATCACTACGCGATCGATCGGACTAATGGTCTCCCATGCGCGCATAGCTATCCGTTCACTGTCGTCCTTTATTTGCTCACCAACTCATATTGATGAAAAGCGTAAGCATATATCTCGCTGTTCATAGAGGAGAAGGCATTTTCTCGCGCCTGTTTCTGAGCATTGTGTTTTTTTTCTCAGGATGTGCCTGATGCTCCTGCCGGGCTGGACGTCTCTGCTGGCCGCGCTGCTCTTCTCCGCACACCCTATACACACTGAAGCTGTGAGTGAGAAACAGTGCAACTTCTTTCTGTCGTTGTCGTGGAGGTGTTCGTGCGTGACGCGACGCTTTTTTTTCCTTCGACCGCAGGTGACCAGCGTAGTGGGAAGGGCGGAGCTGCTCTCTGCAGTATTCTTCTTGGGTGCCTTACTTTTCTACATTCGACACGGAGCCAGTACTGCTGTCTGCAAGGAACAGAACAATGGTAAAACTGAAGCTTTTTTGTTTACTTTAAGCTTCGTTTCGCTTTTGGTTTGTGTCTCCGAGTGTTCAGAGTCTGCGAGGTTCCGCCACTGTTTTTTTTTCTTCTTTTTTTTTGTTCAAGTGATGTAACTTTTGCGAGGTCGCAGCAACAAACCCATCAAAGGAAGACGCCCATAAAAATAAATAAGGCATATTTTACCGCTTAGATAGAACAGTGAAAACGAGTTTCCGTTGTAGATTGCACTCGAGAGCCATTTTTATTCTTTAAAAAAATAAATTAAAATATTAATTAAAAATATAATCAAGACATACGACTGTGAACAGTGTACTATATCACACGCGCTGTTGGAAAAATCAAGAGAGAATTCACTTGTTTTCTTTGGTAACGTTTGCTCTCAACGTTTGTTGTTTTGTTTTGGTCACTACTGGTACTTGCACTTTTTTTTCTTACGCTGCTGAACGCACAATACTCGAGGGCCGATTTCAGGACGATCTTTATTTGTGAAAGTTCTTTGTGAATGACCTCCTCCCTTCATTAAGTTGTCCAACATGATGATTGGTTCGTTCAAAAGAATAATGAATTAATTGTCACCATAAAATATGGAATACTGCGAGAAGCGCCTCGACGGAAAATTATTGACCCTGAAAACCAGCGTTTTAACGCGATAGCGTTAGAGAGCTCGTGTCGCAGAAATTCCGTCGTCGGTGTAGGGCCCGCGGGGACCGTTGGTTGTGAGCGAAAAATCATCCGTGAGCGAAAAATCGAGAAAGGCAATGGACAACTATGTCCATCTAGCGGAAAACATATCAAGCCAATGCCGCCTTTTCCAGAGTAGGCGTTGATCAAGCAAACAGCGAACGCTAGATAATGTGCTGCCATCTGTGAGGCATTGTGAGACTCTTCATGGCCTCCGAGATGGCAAGCGCGCGGCGTGCATCTTGGAGGCCATGCGACTCTTGCTTTAGATCAAAAACCTGTATGTACCATTCTCGCGCGCGCGCGTGTGTGTGTCTGTGTGCGTGTGTGTGTAACAATACACATTAATAAGTATGCACTTAGTGGTTGAAGTGCGCACCAGGGGCCGGATTTCGCTATTGCGTTCAACTCTTAAAGGCGAAGCTTAAGGGTCCCCCAATTTTTGATTACCCTTGAGGCAACTGGCTATATTAGTTTTCTTTTTTTTTTTTTTGTCATCGCTTTCATTTTGCATCGCCAAACATATGCCATCTTTACCTATTCATCCACTGAGATTTGAAGTTTTCCTGCCGGAGTTTTTTGTTTGTATTTATTTACTTAAAAAACTTTTTTGGCATCTGTGTGGCTTGCCTTCAAATGTGATAACCTGTTTTTTTTTTTTTGTCTTTGTGAATGACAACAGTACGTTGTTGAAAGAAAATGTAGTAGTAAAATTTCTGGAGTAGAATAGTAGTGGTATTAGTAGTAATTTTTGGCAGATGATAAAACAAAAATCTACCAATGCAAATAGACTAACTAAAACAATAAGCCCCTTTGTTTTCCTAATTATGCTCACTGATTGGGTATTGAGCGCCTGTGTTTCAGCTGCCTCGATGTTATACAATAGCATACGGCCATTAATCGGCCCATTGCCTATTCTTAAGTTCGCTTGTTACGTGACAGCTGTGTTTAAAATGGCGTTCTAAATCCGCTGTCATCGATGTGAACATTGCTGGTTTAACACTCCCACGGTCAAACCTGATATACACACGCATAATAGCCAGGAAAGCGCACACGGGAGGAAAAACCGACTCGGTAGCTCAGGTCGCATTTTGTGCCTTTTTCACTCCTATGCATCATTCCGTGCACCAATAATTAATTTCGCCTGCTGCAATTCGTGATTTCACTGGAAAATTATCGACGGCGCGTTCGCCGCAGTGGTAGTTAGGGTGCTTAGCTGCTAACCCGAAAGACGCGGGTTCGATATCGGCCGCGGCGGTTGTATTTCGATGGAGGCGAAGTGCTAGAGGACCGTGTACTGCGCGATCCCAGTGCACGTTAAAGAACCCCAGGTGGTCGAAATTATCCGGAGCCCTCCGCTACGGCGTCTCTCATAGTCTGAGCCGCTTTGGAACGTTAAACCCCATAAACCAAAACAGCCAAACCTATCAACAGCGCGCCGGTTAGACAGCACTTTTGTGAGTGCTTCTTTTACTTCAAGATTTACAGAAAGCCGGTGCGACTTCTTATTGCCCAATGCGGCTATCAACGATTGCACAGCCTATGGCACCACGAGGTGCATGCGCTCAATTGTGCGTAGCTCTTCAGGCTTGAGCACAAAGAAAAAATTCTGCGCTCGTTAACTCGCGTATAAGCCTTGTACTTTTTGTGCGATAGGACATGGTCATCAAAGTTCACCCCTTCTTTAGTTGCGCATCGAGATTGCTATATAAAAATCGTCGCGAATGATATCATTACAGGTCACAAACTTTTAAGCAGCATCTCTTCGCAAGACCCATTTTTCTCTTTTTTTGAAGAACAGTAAAATGACGTATGAAGACGAAAAGCAACATCCGAGTAAGTGCGTGGAAACTCGCTGTGCGCTGCTGTAACAGCAAAAAACGCATTTCGTTTGAGTTAGTAGGCGAGAACAAGTTTTAGTCTTAGCTGCCTCACACCAAGTTCTTCCGGCCGTTTTAATGAGCGTGCCTCGAGATAATGGCAACCTGAAAACAAGGAAACTAGAATAGAAGAAGAGATAAGGGGCTGCCAGGCTTACGCCTATATCTGCTGAAAGGGCGCTCTGTGAGGGATACGCTATGCTCTAGAACCAAATCGCCTGGCGTGCAGTGATCATAGAAAGGATTTGCTTTCAGGCAAAGCATCCAGAGCAGCGCGTTGCTTCGCATTGGCGCTGAGCGATCAATAGCGGCCCAGCAAAATGCCAAAACTGGCGCACCTGCTGTAAAGTCTGGCGCGTTGTTGTACATTTTTTTTTTCTTTTTTGACTGAGTACGTCGCTTGTTTCAGATACGTCCGGATAGAAGTCGCTCAGAACTGTGCCTCATTGCTTATTCCCCGCCTCCAACCGTGCCCTATTTTCAGTGAAGCCTTAACGAGGGCTGCGCTATCTCTCGTGAAATGAGAACGAGTTCCCTGCTCAAATGTGTTCGCCCGATTGTTGTTACTAGCGCGTTCGCGGTGTTGGCTTTCATTGCTCGCTCGGCGGCTCGCTCTTGCTCCTAGCTAAGCTAGAGAAGAGGTGAAATGTAGCGTCAGAGCGAGTTCGCGTATCCGTCGTGTGTTTTTTTTTAACAAGGATTTCTTTGTTAAATCACTCAACGTTTTCGAATTTATTAAATTTAAGCGTGTTATAGCCCAAATTTTGTTATATTAACTCTGGCTAGATGGACACATATTGTAATTATCCCTTATTGCATGCCAGTTTGTTCTTAAATTTAAGTGTCTCCTTACTCCTCGTTCCGGTAATGTTTATTGTACACGTATCGACAGCACATTCTTTGCTATCCTTATTTTCTCAATGTTCTCCAAATATATAAAGAAATACGCATCTCCTTTTGACACAGCGAGAAGCACTGAAACCCATTTTCTATTCGAGTACTTGCACCCTCTCCTTACTAGAAACACGTTTTCTCGTGCTTATCTCTGTGTGTGTTCATTTGTTGTTTTGTTAAAAACTAACCCACACAACGGCACGAAATGAATACGTAACGTAGCCGCAACATATCCACAATTATACAACTCTACGCAAGTTACACCTGTGGCTACATGACGATGCACTAAATTTTTCTTGGGCCCCAGAATGCTATTACCAAATATTCATAAGAGTGCAAAGCCCAGGTTTCGTGACGCGTAATCTACTACTCATTTTCTACGTACTGATTGAGCCATCAAAAGTAGTGCAGGCAGTTCCCACGGACACGCGTGCGCGGCGAGTTATAATAGCGAGCACGGAATAAACTGAGGCCCTGTGTTGTATCTTTACAACAGTACAATCAAGGTCGATCCCTGAACTGCAGAGTAATTCAAGTTAAACTAAAACCGAATGCATATTATAACACCCGACCTCGGCCGTTATGTTTCGCTAAAGTAACCCCCGCCCCCTCCGCAAACACGCACACGATAATTAGCTTTTTTTATTTATTTATTCTAACCCCATTATATATTGCGTCAACAGAAGGGGCTACAGAGTTTAATTAGCGGACGGTGGGCTGCTCGCATTCAGTTAATGAAGTTCTGATTTACGGGGTCATTTCTCGAGTCTTCGTGTAAACGCGCCGAGAACACGTCGTTAAATTCGTCAATGAGGTGTAAACAAGGGGTCACGAGGTCTGGCGCAACTCGCGATGACAATCAGGGGGGATGATCGTATGTAAAACACAATGCAGGCGGTGCTCATTGCTGCACAAACCCACATGAAAGACGCGAAACGTCGTCATAGTTATTAGCGCTGTTAAGACGTTTATTTGTTTGACGGCACTCAGCGACAATACGCAACGGCGACAGTCAAGGCAAAGCACGGACTCGGAGCGCGAGCGGCGTTTTTTCAGGAAGGAGCCGAAGAGGACGACCACTAGAAGGCGCTGGAGAGCGCAACCCATTACTCAGCTCAATCACTACTCAGCGCAATCGATGAGCATAAGCACGCACGCAGATAGTCGCGACAGACCGCACATGAAAGGCTTTGGATGTGAGAGAATCAGCACACTGTGGTCACATACGAACTACGCAGTAGCGGATGGGTGACCAGTCTATGAAGCGACGAGCAAGCTGGAGCAAGATCGCATAGATCACTCGGTGGCGATCGCATCTGCGAAACTTATGTGAAACTTCTACGTGGGGTGGAAATGGTCGAAATTTCAAAGAGGAGGCCGCGCGTCCTTC
Source organism: Rhipicephalus sanguineus (assembly GCF_013339695.2). Lineage (NCBI taxonomy): Eukaryota > Metazoa > Arthropoda > Arachnida > Ixodida > Ixodidae > Rhipicephalus > Rhipicephalus sanguineus. The sequence goes on from NC_051176.1 coordinate 252,819,893, forward strand.
TTTTCGAGGGAGACGTGCCTCGAAAGATAGTGAAAGTCGCACGCACACGTGCCCTACGCAAGAGGCATTCCTGGAACGTCGCTGAACATGTCTCAGTGCAGAGCATGCAATGCTGCCACTGGATATGTGTCGCGATACAAAACGGAAAGTTAACAGGAACAAGGAGGCGGGTTGCGTCACAGAAAATGGCAGATGCATGGACGTAGGGAAGGTACTCCGCTTGTGTATACTGGTAGAGGCAAAGGAGGAGAATGTCTCTGACTGACAGTGGCTCTCCCCTCCTGGCAGCACCGAAGTGGTGGCAAAGGGGTGGAGCGTCCGCCTCCAATGTGGGAGGTACTGGGTTCGATTCCCAGTCCCGCCGTACAGCCACCAGTTTTTCTAGCAGGGAAAGAGGTACCCAAACCTGGCACTCGCTACTGTACGCGTGCTAATTTTAAAAGTTGGACCCTCCTTTCCTCTCCCTCTATCTTTTCTATCATTCACTCGCCTTCTCCCCGCGATGCTGCGCGTGCTGCTTTCTCCTGTGCCGCTCTGGCTCCGCAACGGGAGCACCTCGCGCGCGCCTTCAGGAGGCAAGGGTTACTCTGCGCGACCATGAACGATGTGCTGCACCCGGCCGGAGCCATGGACCGTGTTCGCGGTGCCCTACGCGCGGTGCTCGAGTACATTGATGCCGCGCAACTCGCAGACCGCCTCTAGGCCGTGCTTAGCGCCTGACCAGCAACGACAACGACGAATCTCCCCGCTTCCTCTGCCCCCAGCCCTCTACCTGTTGTGACCTTCCCTTTCCTTCCACCATCTTCTCCTCCTTCCCTTTTACCCCCTTCCCCTAAAGTGACGCGGTTGTGGTGTCCTCGATTGAGAGACAGTTACTGTGTCACTCCCCCACCTTTCTATTTTCCTTTTTCCATCAAGAACCTCTTCTCTTTACGTGGGTTGCCGAAATTAGCCTCTTTCCTAACCTCAAACTACGATCTCTCCTGGTGGCGTAGTAAAAGGGGAGTTAGGTATCTTCTAGCTCTAACAATAATGAACTGTTTTTTAAAAAATACTTATGGCACGACACTCCCAAGATGGCTGATTGCAACAACCACTGTGTAACTGAGATTTGCGGTGGGGCCTTGTGAGGGGCTCTTTAGGGCAGATAGGGACAACGAGGGAGGGTAGAAGATGGGAGATAATAACGACGATGTTGGTGGCCGTGGGGGTTGACTTCAACGTCTACAGTTACTCGACTTAATTTAGACGATTTGCCAATTCTGCCCAATTACGGAAGCCTCTCAAGTTGCCGAGGGTAGCGATGCGGGCTTGTTAGTCTGTCATGGTACTTGGATGTGGGCGCAAAAAGACAAGGACGAAGGGAAGAAGACACACACACTGGCGCTACTGACAACAAAAAACGTTTATTTTCATTCACCAAGCCTACTTATATACCTTTTTTTTTGCACACGACATTCACGTGACCACTAGCATATAACATGAAAAACCAGCAATACAATCACCAACAATTAGACTACCTGCGCATGTGTTATGGTCTGTCTGGTTGCCGGTGATGCAGAAGCGGTCAATTTCGTCATAGGAGGTTGCAACCCTGTCTTGTTGGTGATTGTATTGCTGGTTTTTCATGTTATATGCTAGTGGTCACGTGAATGTCGTGTGCAAAAAAAAAAGGTATATAAGTAGGCTTGGTGAATGAAAATAAACGTTTTTTGTTGTCAGTAGCGCCAGTGTGTGTGTCTTCTTCCCTTCGTCCTTGTCTTTTTGCGCCCACATCCAAGTACCAAGTCTCAAGTTGCCCTGCGGGCAAATTGAGCCCCTTGCACAGTCGCTTTGGCTCCATCTCATTTGAAAGCACAGATTATGTGGCACCCGCGATCACTTTCGACGAGCCGAGTTTTGTTAGCGGTGGCGAGAAAGCAGTTTTTTCCTTTCTCGTAATACTTTCAGCCAACGACGTAGCTTGTTAACGTGCTTTAAGTCGGTGCGCGCATACTCTTATAAAAGAGAGAGAGAGAGAGAGAGAGAGAGGACGAAATGCGCACTTAATCCATATATTATGAACTGCAATAAAGTGCAAATCTGGGCGAGTTGGCTGACATATGAATTTAATTTTAAAAGCAGAACAAGAGAGCCGAGAACACAATTCAGAAATCTACATGAGAAGGTCCTGTGCACTTTGTCTTCTGTTCTAGTCCGTTCCGTGCTGATATATTTTTTTTATTGACATAATTTTGTTCTATAATTATCACTGCTCACTACTAAATGTTCGAATAATTATCCTACTACCTTGACTTGGCTTTTATGGCGTTTTCGGCGCATTGTAATAACATTGTGTAATTTTGGTGCCTTTATCAATAGCCAATCATAACTCGTGACCTAAGGGTTTGTCAAAGCGTTCCTGCAGCTCACGCCCTGGTGTACTACTCCGGGATCTGAGTGACAAATGTGGTCTACACAACGATCACGCAAACACACAAACAGCACGTGCACTCACGTGTTCACAAACCATACACACTTAATTAAAGGAAGGTAGTTGTTTGACCTATACGCAGGGCTTCCCAAATATCACTCAGCACAATTTAAAAAAAGAGAAGCGTCGTTACGCGAAGCACACCTAGTGCATGTTGTTCCCAGTATACTGCAGTAGTCACTACTAATTTTAACGTTAATGAGGTTTAGTTAATTAGTCCTAATTATGTTTCTAACTCCACAACTACTTACCTAATCGTTAAAATGTCAATGCGGAATATGTAGGCACGCGCAAATGACATCTAACAGCGCTGTTTTCAGCAACGTACTATTAATTACGCGCTCATTTTTTCCGGCTAATAAAGAAAGCATGCGAAATATGGAAAATAACACGTGACTACGCTCCCACCCGAAAAAAGATGGTAACGTAGTCTTGACTTGCTACCCCACAGTGATCCTGTTTGATGGCGCTGCTTCCTGATGCGCTGCAGTCTAGTCACGTGTCATTTTTCAGATTTCGCGGGCTTTATTAGCAAAAAAAAAAGCGAGCACGCAATTAGTACGTTGTTGAAAATAGCCCAGTTAGTTGTCATTTGAACATGCCTGCATATGCCTCATTGACATTTTAGTGATTAGGTGAGTATTTGTCAGGTTAGAAACATAATCAGGACTAATTAACTTAACCTCATTAACGAAAAATTTATTAGTGGCTAGTACAGTACACTGAGAACAATATGCGCTAGGTGTGCTTCACGTAACGACGTTCCTCTTTTTCTTTTTTTTTTAAATCGTGCTGCGTGATATTTGGGACACCCTGTATATGCAGTATATACGATGCATACAACTTATCTTTCAAGTGCACTTGATCAAATTGAGAGAACCAAACCGATGTTTAACGCTGTTACTCTAATCAGTGGAGAGAAAAGTCAGCGCCACAAAGCAAAGCATCTATTTGAAACATGTTAAGCTAAATCTGGCTTGCACTGTAAATTGAGATATTCACCATACTTGTCCTATGTCTGTTATAATCAAATTAGAAGTACTTTGAAAACAGTTTCAAAGGCCCCGAAATCGTTTTATATAAAGCCTACATGCTGTGCTGCAAGAAAATCAAATCAACAGCGCAGCGGTTGAGTTTATTATTGTTTTGTACTTCTGCAGGTCACTGGAGGCGTTGCTTAACTACGTTCGCTCTGGCAACGGCGGCAATGCTTTGTAAGGAGCAAGGCATCACAGTTCTTGCAGTATGCTGCATCTACGAGCTTGCTTCATGTGCTGTGAGTGTGCTTTGACCATGCGTTCATGCTTGGCGTTTCGTCAAGGTGTCCTTGGGGGCTTGCACAACAATCGTTTGCCCATTGTATGTACTCGAATAACAATAAAAGGTCTTCCAACCATTTACCGGGAAAGAAAGCTGAGCAGCTCCGTTAAGTAGGCAGCAGAAAAAAGGTTCGACTAGCCACTCTCGTTAATGAGCGAAGTGGACTGACTAGTAGGATTTATGCGATTGACCAAGAGCAGTAGTTCACTAGACTTTTGCTGTTGGGAGCTAGCAATACTTGCGCAATCAAAATCGGATTGTTTGCTCTTCTTTCTCGCCATTGCTTTTTCTTTCTCAGGGAATCTTGAATTTGTTCTTTAAGTCACGCGTCTTTGTATGCTCAGCTTTGTCGAAGGAAAGAGTGTTGATGCAGAAAGCTAAATAAGATGCTAGACAACATGCCGTTCGTAGAAAACGTTTGGCATTGGGAGAAAAACACAGTTTCATTCCCTTGAATAAAGCCGCTAAATACACGGCCTTCTTTTACATAGTCATCAGTCTGTTGTCTCGAAGCCAATTAGTTATTGTCTTTCATAATGGAGCGCACGCCGTATATCGTTGTTTTGGGTGGCGACATTTTATTTACTGACCTTCAGCTGCTAAGAAAGAAAGCGCAGAGGAATAAATCGCCTTGTCTCGTTGCATTTTGTATAAAGCTGATGGTTCAATTAAATGTCTCATTTAACGCTGGCTGAAGTACGTCTTATAGGTGGTATTTTAAGTGATTGTTGCTAGTGACGAGTAACACAAAGAGGCACGATTGATTGATTGATTGATTGATTGATTGATTGATTGATTGATTGATTGATTGATTGATTGATTGATTGATTGATTGATTGATTGATTGATTGATTTACTGAGTGAGTGAGTGAGTGAGTGAGTGAGTGAGTGAGTGAGTGAGTGAGTGAGTGAGTGAGTGAGTGAGTGAGTGAGGTGAGTGAGTGAGTGAGTGAGTGAGTGAGTGAGTGAGTGAGTGAGTGAGTGAGTGAGGGAGTGAGTGAGTGAGTGAGTGAGTGAGTGAGTGAGTGAGTGAGTGAGTGAGTGAGTGAGTGAGTGAGTGAGTGAGTGAGTGAGTGAGTGAGTGAGTGAGTGAGTGAGTGAGTGAGTGAGTGAGTGAGTGAGTGAGTGAGTGAGTGAGGAGCATCCCGTCCTTCCATCCGTCCGTCCTTGTGTGCCTGTTCACGCGCAGTCTCTTTTTCGCGGGTTTGTAAATTGCCGAGCACAAGATATGTGAACAGTAGCAGCGCATTTACCACCCCCGCTGCCACCGTGCATCGCGAAGAGCATCCCACCAGCTGCGCGCACCCGTCCCAAGCGCCCTGCCAGGTGCCGCCCAGCAGTCCACGGAGTAGCGAGGTGGAAGACGGACGAGGATCGTCCCCCCCTCCCCCTCCAGAGGACGGCGCCTTGATACTCCCAGTCCTGCATCTATGTCGACCCGCTATCTGTTTACCTTTGCGCCCCTTCCCTCGCCTCGACCGCGCTCTCGGTGCCGTTTTCTCCCGTTGTTTGCGTTCGTCAGCTGTGCCCATCTCGGTGTTGATCTTGTTTTTCGGGGTCGGACGCCGGAGGCAAGAGCGTTCGAGAGCGTGCTTTATCCAGCGCAGCCCCCGGCGCAGTTGGCTGCTTCGCTTGACGCGTGACAAATACCATTATCGGCGCCGCTCGATGGACAGACTACTCGCAAACATTTGCGCTCGGCGCAGCAGCGAAAGTGTTCGTGCCGCGACGCGTCCCGCCGATCGATTGCACCGCGCGTCGGCCGCGTGATTCACGCAGAAATTTCTAAACAAAAGTCATCTTTCCTCCTGGTGCCACTCGCGACGCCTCTGCGAGGGCGCCGCTGTGGTTTGTGCTTGGTTTTTTGCCCAGCCTCGACGCCCTCTTTTTCTAGCACCGTGGTCATATTTCTCGCCGCTCTATGTCTCTCTCACGCTGATGCTATTCGGTCGCGCTGTCTGAAAATAAAAGTAGAAACGCCTAATGTTCTCCTTCACTCGAGCATACAACACGCCACGTTGCACGAGCTCTTTTATACACCTGCCAATAGCCGCATGCGAGCCAATGCGATGTGACTAGCTGACACAGAAATGCGCGGCTCAGTTCGAGTAGTATTAAACATATATTGTATGTTTGTTTTTTCTTAGCTTTATTGCTGTTAACTTCTTAGTACTTATTTTTTTAACTGTATTCCTGCCACCTACTCCAAACCACACTGCCAAGGCGATTTTTTTTTTCGGGCAGAGCTGTGGCTAAGAGAAGAGACGGTAAAATAAATGACCATGGCGATGCTATTAACACTCCACAGGGAGCTGTTGTTTTGACATATATCGAAGCACAGTAAATTGGTTAAGTTTGGAAGTATCGCATTTCGTATGTATCCCTCTGGCGAAAAAGATGAGCCATTATTGCAGCCAACTCAGTTTAACAGAGTATCTCATATTACTAGCTGTCACGAGAGAAGAATACGAGAACCTGACGCGTGACACAAGCACCAGACGTGCACGTGCACATGCATGTGTCCAAATGCACTTGGCTGCTGTTCCACAAAGAGCTGCAGCATGATGTCGCGCTTCACAGCGGCCGGAAACGTGATCTTTTCACCCGCATACTTGCGGAGCTCCCCGCGTGCATTCCTCCGCATTTGTGCTCCTTCACAAGAAAAAAAAACTGTTGTAGCGTCCAACGGCTTAGAAAAGACGGCGCCCTGTAACCATATTCACGCTGACGAAGGCTGTTCCACCGGTCGCAACGTTAGTTAATAAATTATCAGTTTTTTTTTTTTTGGTGGGTTATATATATGCTAATTCCACTTCACTGCGCCTTATTGCTCTTATAGCTATGTTACTGCGAAGCGTGCTTCACCTGCTTTATAGCATTTGTGAGGCGAAGCCAAACTATCAAAGATTAGTGACAATAAACGCGTTAGCACTGTCCATAAGGTTTGTTCCATGCGAGCAAATCGTCATGCTTGCGTGCTTGTGCGTGTGTGTGTGTGTGTGTGTGTGTGTGTGTATGTGTGTGCGTGTGTGTGCGTGTGCGTGTGTGTGCGTGTGTGTGTGTGTGTGTGTGTGTGTGTGTGTGTGTGTGTGTGTGTGTGTGTGTGTGTGTGTGTGTGTGTGTGTGTGTGTGTGTGTGTGTGTGTGTGTGTGTGTGTGTGTGTGTGTGTGTGTGTGTGTGTGTGTGTGTGTGTGTGTGTGTGTGTGTGATATGTATGAAACAATAACGCTTGTATAATATTTTTATGGCGGAAGCTTTAAGTGCCTTGCCCCGCCACGGTGATCTAGTGGTTATGGCGCTCGACTGCTGACCCGAAGGTCGCGGGATCGAATCCCGGCCGCGGCGGCTGCATTTTCGATGGAGGCGAAAATGTTTGAGGCCCGTGTACTTAGATTTAGGTGGACGTTAAAGAACCCCAGGTGGTCGAAATTTCCGGAGCCCTCCACTGCGGCGTCTCTCATAATCATGTCGTGGTTTTGGGACGTTAAACCCCAGATATTAATATTATTTAAGCGCCTCATCAGAAGAAAAATGCGGCGTGCGGTGCTGTGGTGCTGGGGATGATTATGATAAAATAGCCACACCGGATGGCCTGCGCCTTTGAGTCGTCTTGGACGATTGTATAAGGGACTCTGTCAGTTTCTTTTTTTCTTTTTTTTTGCGAAATAATTAAATTAATTATTATATGTGAAGCTTGACATCTGAAGAAATCAGGCGAACACCAAATATCCTATGTTTTACTTGTATTTGTGTTGGTGGCATCTTCGACTTGCGAATGTTTCTTTTTTTTTTTGACAGACCCCCTGGAGCTCGTTGTGGTCAACTACGTGGGGGGCATGGAAAGACAGCCTCTACCGAGTATTCACTTTGGCGTCGTTGGCAACTGCAGTAGTTATGGCACGCATTCACATCAACGGGCCTCACCTGCCTGCCTTCAACCGGTGAATAATGAATCATCTACAGAATTTTTTTTCTCACTTCTCAATTATTTTCGAATGAGGGAACCTCCTTTTCGTGAGGTCATGGTAAAAAAAAAATTGATCACATCTGGCAACAGCGTGTCATCTGGTATGTTCTGTCTGAGACGCTAAATGAATCAGGTTTTGGCTAGAGCCTCGAAGACTTGTTTGTTCATCGAAATCACTCGCAACAATGCCGATGCACGTCTTGGGGGTTTTAGCTCCCGTAATTTTCCATATATGGCTACGCAAATCAATAAAACTTCATTCATTCGTAAATTACCTTCTAGCTTCACCATACAAAACCGTGGCCCAAATGCCAGCATTAAGGGCATAAAATATAGCTTCCGCCCCCCGTCGTTATCCTCACGGACTGACGGTAGAACAGAGTAGAGGGGTAGAATTTAAAACTTTCTGTAATGATAAAAATGCCATAGTTATATACACCATTAGCTAATATTCACAAAAATGAAAAAAGCCTCGAATGGTAGGGACTGATGCGCGAAGGCAATTCCAGTCCTCCAATGTTGGTGGGCGGAATGAGAGCTGGCAAGCCATGTTTTAATATCCCAGATACGCAGGCTGCGCAAAACTGTGAAACGCAAGCTTCTTGAAAAATTTACTTTAATGTTCGTTTCGTGAAGTGGGAAACGCCACCTTTCTTGAAAACCTACTTCAAAGCATAATCGAAAAGAACATGGTTAATCTACAACGGGCGAACAGCAGCTAGTGACGGACGAAAAAAAAAAAGAACTCGTCCGTGCGTCATTCTTTATATCCACGGCGCTTCGCGCATGATCCAGGAAATCGCCTGAACAGTGCGCGTTGAGGTCGTTTTCATACCCCTACAAGCTGGGCCGTCTCTGCAAGCGCGTCAACTCCGAGGAGCCAAATAAGGTGGTGTGCACGACTAGGCGCGCAAAGCCTTTCGTGAAGTGTGCTGCGAATGTATTGTTCAAAGTTGTGTTATTCCTTTTAAAAGGTCTACATTTGCCAGACAGATCGCTGTTTAAACAAGCGGCTCGGGGAACACGCCAACAACTGTCGCCACAAGCAAGGTAGCAATATGACCCTTCAGTGAAGCGCGTACGGGTCCTCTGCAGATTTAAGATATTGCCAGGTACCCGCCATAATAGCTTAGCAGGTAAGGTGTTGCGCTTCTATAGTCTCAAGGACGCAGCTTCGATTGCCGGTCACGGCGGTCACATTTCGATGGGGGCATAATGAAAAAACACCCGCGTACTTAGATTTAGGTGCACGTTAAAGAACCCCCAGGTGGTCAAAATATCTACACTCCAGGGTCCCCCACAACGGCGTGCCGCATAAATATATCCTTGTGTGGGCACGTAAATACTCCATAATTTAATTGTTTTATATTGCTAGGTGAAAGAGAGAGAGAGACAAATGCACACAAACGAGAGAAAAGGAGGGAGGTCGGACAGAACTGAAACATTCTGTTTGTTACTCTACACTGGGGGAAAGGGGAAAGAAAAATGGAAAGAGGAGCGGAGAGAAGAGCAGGCGCACAATAATGAAGAGGTGATTGGGCGCTATTGCAACGCAGGTGCTCGCCTGATCGCTCAAGTGGTGACGGGTGCGTGAGCAGCTTACCTTTAACTCTAGCCAAAAGAGAACTCCAATATACTGACAGTTCGTAAACTAGCGATGCGTCAAGGACTCCGTATACGTATTAATTGTTTTTATCTTCTGACGATTCTTCTCGCAGTCAGGTGTGGGTTTATTCTATTTATTATTGCAGCCTTTGCAATAAACCTTCCAAGTTGTTAGTCAGTGCTTCGTGGTGTGTGTTCTATTCTTCTTTCGTCGCCTTCCTAAGCGTTCTTTTTATATCCCAGTTAGTACGTCAAGCCTTGCCCAGCAATCTACAGTTGTCAAGAATTTTGTGAGTTTTTTTTATCGTTAACTTCAATGCTGCATGTTAATGTCTTTCTATACAAAGGGACTGTTTGGATGACTCAGTGAAGGCCAAATTCTCAAGCGCTATCACGGCTCCCTTCCGTAGCTTGAATTCTCCGTAGCCTGAAGTTTATTAATGTAGTATAGACCCCCAACCGAGCGGAGAGCAACAGCGCGCTTCTTATATTTCATTTCTTTCGTTCTGACCTCCTCACTTTTTTCGGGGGGTTCATCCTCTCAGGCATTGTATGCATATTATAGTAATCTGAATTTTAATGGAAATACTGCATCATTCGAAGGGCGGGGGTAATATTTTTAGTCTAAGCTTTCTGAAGTGCGTTCAAAAGCGATTGCAGCGCTCGTCTATGCGTTCATACGCTACGCTGGCTACGCTTGGTATACATAAGCGGCGCAAGCGTGCGCACCGCAACCCGTACCGTATACTTTTATCACATTTGCTCCGGTTGCGTGATTCCCAAGCGCACAGGCAGCAGCAGACGCTGTGCAACCTGCCGTTTGTTTGATCATTAATGATGCACTTATGTTTGTGCAACCATGCACTACAGTTTACTACACGGTTGGGCCGAAACAACCTCGTGGGCGAGGATGAAGAGGAGATGCAAAGAAGGGAAGCCCGCATCTGAACTTATTGAGCAGTGTAGGGGACTTGTGTGTATACAGTCTATTTTCGAGTTTCAAGGAAATCGTCGCATTAGGGACGCAAGTAAATATCGAGCCCTATACCCTTCGACCCGTTTATCATGTATCTCTGTTGCTATTTTGTTTTATATCTTACTCGAGTGGTAGAACAGCGGCGTTTTCTATCTACAACAGTGCATGAATGCGCCATCTGTTTTGCCCATCAACGCAAGCGTCCGTAAAGGAAAAGCGTGTGTCAAGGCAAAACCTACAAACAATATAATAAATAAATAAAAACGAGGCAAATGACCAAGTCTAAAGTGTAATGATGTTGAGCTGCGTTTTGCTCCATCGCAAGAGTCGTCAGGCGTGTACACATTAGCCAGACAGCGAATGGCCAAGCAGAATTGCAAATCTGCTTTCGCTCATCTTACGCCCCTGACACACGGGCAATAGTAAAGTACTTTGAGGTAAACCCCTTTTGTCGCCTAAAGGGACCATTTGCAGAAAGGAGTTGTGCCGATGACACACGGCACCGGACAACTGCTTTAAGTGGTTCCTCAGAAAAACGCTGTAGAAAAAAATGGCGTTGTTTGTGCAAGCAACAAAATAGGAAATGTATTCAAAAATTGCACATGTACATCATATTTCGCGATATTAAAGCATGAAAACTTTTTTTTTTATTGTCTGGCGGCTTATAACGCGCATACTCGCAATTTCCGTTCATTTTTTCCGTTTTTAGCAGCAACTTAACTTCATCATACCTGAACGTTTGTGTCAAGTTGTCAATCTTGGCGTGCACTTGCGCACGTGTACGGGGAATACAGGCATCGGTGAGGCTCTCGGCGATCCTTTGGTACACAACAGCGTTGTGCTTTTGCCCTCGCAGGGCGTCCAAGTTATCTTCCCAAGACTTTATGAGCGCCCAGGTCGCCTTTTCCGTCCACTGGACCCGTGGTTTTTTCACGACTTTGGTTGACGGCGCCGATTCAGCAGACTCCATCATTCTTATCTCGCCGACACAACAAATGCCAGTCACTGCCAACACTAGAATGGTAGCATGGCGGTTTTCTAGTGATGTGGTGCAGGCGTTTGAGAGTATGTATAGCTATAAAGTATAAACGTTCGCTTTTCGACAAATCGTTCTACTGCTGAAGATCAAAACGTTTTCGCTCGCAAAAAAAAGTCACTAGTCACCTTAGTGTTGCAACATGTTTTCTTTTATTCATAAATTCTGCACACTGTGTGCGAGAGTACTCCCTTCCTGGCCGAAAAGTAGATGCGCGATCTGCCTTTCCGAAAAGGATCGTTTCTGGAAGGGAGTTGCTCCTTTGTCGTGTGTCACTGCGCTCGAACGCCTTTCCGGAAGATGTCCCCTTTTCTAAAGGACTTTAGAGTGGCCGTGTGTCAGGGGTATTAGTTTTTGCAACATTGATAGCCACAAACCAAATGCGCCACACAAATGCCCCAGCATATTCACCCCGATGTTAATGAATCCTCATAAAGAAAGCAGAACAGGTAGCTTACGCGTATAGTATTCGCTCCAGAAATATTTACCTACAAAAAAATAATGGATCAATTAAATGCGAGGTCATACGTGACTCAGCTGCCGCTCCGGCGCAGTTGTGTATGTGCTGCGCTGTCATCAGGCACGTGACCTCGCGCTAAAGCGCGTCATGTTTCAGCTTGAATTTTCGGCCCAAGGCAGGCATTTAGTTGGAGCGAAACGCAGCAGCGCTCTTTGAAACTATAGTCGTACATTATTCACACTGAACGCGGTGCAATAAGAAAAAAAAAGGTCAATGTGTTTCTGTGAGGGATTGCAAACGCGGGATTCAAACACGTGACACGAAGGATCCAAACTGTTAGCACAAAAAAGATTGTATGTCATTCAAAACGTTCAGTAAGTGCTTATGGAATTCTGAATTTTAAAAAAATCTGCTTCATTTTTTTTGTATATTTTTTGCAGCTTCGACAACCCAGCATCGGTGGCTCCGTCACCGTCACGCCAGCTGACTTACAACTATCTGACAGCGTTGAACGCCTGGCTCCTAGTCTTCCCAAGTGATCTCTGCTGTGATTGGACGATGGGAACAGTGCCGCTAGTGAGGTCGCTGGCAGACGTGAGGAACCTTGGAACGATGGCACTTTACCTTTTCTTAGCGATGGCTACCAGGGCGGCGCTCCGAGCCGACGAGCACCACCGAAAGCCACTGCTTATGGTGAGATCATCGTCAGTGCAGGCATGCGTGAAAACGCGTGGTGAGTTGGAAGTTGATTTACTGGCAATATCAAGCTGGAGTAAGTCAAAACAATTCGCTTGTGCGGTCAGGTGATATCGCTTCATTAAAGTGAAAACGCCAAAGAGGCACAGTAAAATATCTTACCCACTTCACTGAGGCGATTTGTTGCAAACAGTGCTCATCGACGAGAGATTTGGGATGTGAATCATAGAACACCAATGATTAATAAATAATGCCAGCCTACTATCTTCGCAATTTGTCTTCGGCGCATGATGGCATTGTTACTTATCTCCGCTTCAGACCTATACCAAATTTTGCTAACGTGTACGGAGTGGCGCAGTCACTCAGTCGTATTCCCCATCCCCTGGCGAATACGACTGCGTGAAGCGCGACCTAAACCTTCGAAACTGGCATTATTCTTCTTAGTTTGCCGTTTACTATTTAAAAAGTTGCTACAGCTCACTGGAAAGTTGTACAATCGCATTACTCAGGCCTTTGTCAGACATCAACCTATGCGCATTGCCGATTACGGGGATCGTGTCCCATATGGCTGCATCGTAGACTGTGTAAATACAACGACGTGAAAATCCTTCGCTAGTTGGTACAATGTAAGCGTTCTTTCGTTGTAATAGACAAACGTGTCATCGCACTGTCAGCCAAGAATTTATTGTCTGATGTAATTAGGTGTAAAGCGACTAGTTATATCTCGCTCCGGATATCGCATGATTTCTAGAATATCCTTACATGGCTGGTAAACATCGCCCTGTACGTGATCTCTTGTTCTGCCCCCTGCCGCGAATACGTGAATGTGCGTGTGTCGGCTTCGGTGCTACTTGTCAAATCCGCCCACTGTCGCGCAGGGACTGTCCTTGGCTTGCATACCATACCTACCTGCGTCCAATCTGCTGCACCCCGTGGGCTTCGTTATCGCCGAGCGGGTGCTCTACCTGCCAAGCCTGGGTTTTTGTCTCCTGGTGGCACAGGGTTTCAGCCTTCTCTGGCAGCACTACAGGTGAGAGATACGACGCGATGAATAAATAAAAATAACAGAAAAACAACAATCCGAACGTGACAATGGCAACGGCGCCACCACCTCCTCGAATCATTGTGCACTGATATGTCTTGTAAAAAATTCTAATTTCAATGTGATGCGTCGTTTGATAAAAGTAGACAACCTACGTATTCACACGAAAAGTGAAAGGAATTGATGCTGCCATAATATGCTGAAACATCTACTGAAGCGCCCATCCTGCCCCTTATTACTGAAATATTTCCTAACGCACAAAATATCAATCACTGTAGTCAACCATCGTAATATCTTATCACATGTCTACTTTTTGTATGTATGCGTGTTATCGAATAGCGTTGTAGTAGAGAAAGAGAACTGATTTGAAACGATATTCTTTTTCAGCGAACATTTGATACCGGATATTCGAAACAGCAACGATTATCTCGTTCTCGCATATTACAGGTATCACGGAACTTGGCTTAAACTGGGCGTCGCCATATTGCTGCTTACCCACTTCACGAAAACGGTTCTTCGTAACTACGACTGGTAAGATATGACACAGCGATTTGTAAATCGCGGTTTAAATACTACGGTTTTCTTTGTTTTCTTTGTGTCCTATAAACCTCGTTTTCTTCTATTCTGCGAGGGAACATTAAGAGAGCAAACAAGCGGATTCTTTAAGCCGCTTTATTGTTCTGCCATGGTTCCCCTGTACTATCCATAAAACTCTGCTGTCGAAGTGGGTCATTCAGTACCTTTGATTACGTTAGCTGTATCGCTTAACGGCATTCTTCAACCGTTGTAGTTCTGATCTCTTAAAGCTGCATAATTTTGATATTCGTGTTCCAACTAGCTGTATGCTGGTAATCTAAAAGAATTTCCTGCATGGTTCTGTGCATAATGTTTAAACGCTTAAACGAGGCGGGGGAACCAAAATCGACGCAAGTACAAATGCACTTGCGGCTATGGCGTCTAAAAATATCATGGTTGCGATTGTAGACGAAAAAGTTTGCACAATTTAAGGCGCCTGCGTAGCCATGTCACGAGGACCAAGTTTAAAGCGTGTCGAGCGTCATACAACGATGACAGGTGCATGCATGACAGATGTACGACGCATATTTCGATAGATTTAAGGAATGTGCGCCCCCCTTGTGCCACAGTGGCGCTTACCCATTCCAAAAGGCTGGCTAGGAATGGGTACACACCCAGCGGCACTTACCAAATTGTTAAATTACTTTTGGGTCGAGTAAATAAATGAATCCCTTTAATATACTTTAGGAGAACTTATTCTTGGCCTTGTTGGTATTGTTTACTGTGTGACATTTTGCCGCTAGTGAAAACAACACACACAAGTACGACACGAACACGACGACATAATGTGCAATTTCATAAGGTGAAAGCTATCCATCAGGCACCTTAATTGAAGGTCGCAGTATATATAGTGCAAAAATTAGGATATGACAATACATACATACATACATACATACATACATACATACATACATACATACATACATACATGCATGCATACATACATACATACATACATACATACATACATACATACATACATACATACATACATACATACATACATACGTACGTACGTACGTACGTATGTATGTATGTATGTATGTATGTATGTATGTATGTATGTATGTATGTATGTATGTATGTATGTATGTATGTATGTATGTATGTATGTATGTATGTATGTATGTAAAAAAACGCCCTGTATAACGCGTGCATGCATGCGTTATACAGGCTGTTTTTTTTTCTGACAATACACATATTTAATAAAATTCTGCGACGTTCAGGCTCCTTTAGTTTTCGCAGACGAACTCTACGTCGAGGCGGAAATACCTTGCCGCAGCTACAGTGACATTGAAGTGACTAATTAACGAAAACTCGTTCATTAACAGTTTAATTGTTGCCCCTAGGGCAGTTGCTTATATTAGGAAGTTGCAAACCACGGCAATTTATGACATTCCCATTTTTTTTGGAAATCACAAATGTTGCGCGTGATTCGAGATATTCATAATCGAATTTTAATGCCGATATCGAAACGCGGCCACTCTGTTACGTCAGACCGGAACTTCCACTGACAAGGAAGTGACGAAATTTGAATCAAGGAGTGTCGAAGCAGAATCTTGTCAGGAAAATGGCAAGACATCCGAAATATACAGGCAGACCACTCATTCTTTACGTGCGACGTGTGGTGCTTACCTTTTCAATAGGAGCGAAAAACTCTTTCGCCTGTCTGCAAGAAGCGCCGCAGTGGTTGCCCCCGAGTTTTATGCTGTACAGTAAAATAAAAAATGGATATTGCGGTTTTCTTTCGCTGAACCCAAAAGAAACAGATAAGCACCAAACATCTTACGCAAAGATAAGTGCAAAGGAGATGAGTTCCCGCTTTCCACGGCAAGATACTGCCGCGACGCGCCTTCATTCAAATTTCGTCGCTTCCTTGTAACGGGAAGTTTCGGTCTGACGTAACAGAGTGGCCGCGTTTCCTGCTTGCCGGGCCCGGTCAGTTTCGATATCGCTATCAAAATTCGATTATGAATATTTTAAATTACGTGCAATTTTTGTGACTTCGAAGAAAAATGCGGGCAGACCATAAATTGTCACAGACTGCAACTTCTTGATATAAACAACTGTCCTAAAGTCGAGAACCATAACGCTAATTAACGGGCTTTTGTGGATCACTCGCTTCAATGTCATTTTAGCTGCGGCAAAGTGTTTCCGCTTCGGCATATATAGAGCTCGTGTGTGAGGCCGACAAGAGACTGACTGTCATAAGATTTTCATTAAAAATCTGTGTAGTCTAAGAAAAAAACACCCTTTATAAGCTCGTTTTGCCTACAGTTGCCTATGCGGCGCTCACACAAACCTTACTATGTATATTCCACAAGTATACCCGTCCAGTAGCAGATAATAGCAGCAGCCAAATAAAAAAAAATTCGGCAGATCCCACGCACTGTGGGAATCGATGTAATGCGAAGCATCCAGCAAAGAGCTGCATACATCGCCTTGTTTGTCTTTGAGCCAAATGAAATCATTCATGCCATGGCATCTAGTCCACCATATATCGCATGTTTGCCATGCACGCATGCATGCACAATCTAGTATACACCATGCCAATGAAACGCTATTCTGGTATTTACAATGCATGACCTGTCGCTTATGTTCATCACGCACTCGTGTCGTGCCATACCAATTTTGGTATATATCCAGTTAACAAAACGGCCGGAAGCACACCATGACAGTGGCATGTAAATCATACCGTACATGACATGCATAACATGATTCGCATGTTAAGACCTCTCATTTATGTTCGTCATACAGTCACATCGCGCAATATCAATTTTGGTGTATATCAAACGAGCGAAATGGCCGCGAGTGCACCACGAGTATAGCATGTAAATCATGCCATACATAACATGCATGTCATGATTTTCATGTTAACTCCTTTCATTTACGTTCGTCAAACAGTCGCTTCGCGCAATACCAATTTTGGTGTATATCAAGCTAGCGAAACGGCCGCGAATGTATCATGAGTGTGGCTTGCAAATCATGTCGTACATGACTTGCATGTCATGATTTTCGTGTTACCACCTCTTACTTACGTTCGTCATACGGTCGTGTCGCGCAATACCAATTTTGGTGCATATCAAGCAAGCGAAACGGCCACGAGTGCGCCATGAGCATGACATGTAAATCATGTCGTACATGTCATGCATGTCATGATTTTCATGCTACCATGTCTCATTTACGTTCGTCATACAGTCGCTGCGCACAATACCAATTTTGGTCTACATCAAGCTAGCGAAGCGGCCGCGAATGCATCATGAGCGTGGCATGTAAATCATGACATACATGACATGCATGTCATGGTTTTCATCTTACCAACTGTTATTCATGTTCTTCATACAGTCACTTCGCGCAATACCAATTTTGGTGTACAGTGAAACCTCGGTGATACGATCACGGCTCATACGAATTTCGGGGTGATACGAATTTTTCGTTGGTCCCGGCCAACGCCCATTGGCCTGCAATGTAATGGAGTACGGCTGTTGCGAACCGATTTTCACCCAGCGACGTTTGATACGAACGTACGCTACCGCCCAGGTACGAAGAGGTGCTGCCCGCGCTGTCGCGGAAGCACGCGCGAGCGCGGGAACGCAAGCGTGGGCATGCGCGCCGCACCGCCAAATCGTCAGAATCACGGTGTAAGAAAAACGCGTTTCTTACGGTCAGAATAAACCTTCAGAGACGCGTCACAGCCTCCAAGATTGTGTGCGCGAATCTTTGAGGCTATGTGCTTCCGTGTGCCTTCGCGTTTAGATTACAGAGGACATAAGCGCCATGTTTTTTTTTTTTTTTCTAACGTGTCGACGCGGGCTGCTGTCGTTGTTACTGTGTTTGCACGTGCCTGCCTCGTGCATCAGACATTCTATGAAAGGTGGACGAGGACCGAAAGAAGGCGAGAACGGTCTTGGCGAAGGAGTCAGGCCTCACAACGTCAACATGCGCGACCGTTGAAGGCGCACTTGTGCGGGCACGGCCGTAAATCTCCCAAAAAACATCCCCAAAACCTCAGCCACGACCTTGCCGATCAACTGTGGGTCGTCCGGCCCGCCCGGGATGCCGCCCGGGTACAAGGAATCGAGGCCGTTACCTAGGCTGGGGTGCTCGTAGCCCCACCCCGCTCAATGAGGCCGGACATGTTCAATAAAGTTTTTACTCACTCACTCACTCACTCACTCACTCACTCACTCACTCACTCACTCACTCACTCACTCACTCACTCACTCACTCACTCACTCACTCACCTCCGCGATAACAAAATCATAACACAGGGCCGTGGTTCTGTAACTTTGTGGCCTTCATCCATCGCGTCAAAGCGCTTCCTTCGTTACTTTCGCTGCAGTCATGCAAAAAAGCATGCTAAAATTTCGAAGGGGCTACTGCTGTCGCGGGTCACAACGCACCTGGTTCATTAATTAAATACGCGCGCACGGGCCGTACATTTACGAGTGCTGGTATGATTGCCGACATCTAAAAACTTGACTGGCAATCATTCAGGGTTCTTCCTGACGTTGCTGCGGCCCTGAAAAACAATAAATGAAAATGTACGCCAGCTTTCTTTTGGCTAATTTTCTATGCCTTTTGGTGATACGAATTTCAGATGATACGAATATTTTTGGTGGTCCCGTGAGATTCGTATCACCGGGGTAATCTACTGAAACGGCCGCTAGCGCACCATGAGCGTGGCATGTAAATCAGGTTGTACATGACTTGCATGTCATGATTTTCATGTTACCACCTCTCACTTACGTTCGTCACACGGTCGTGTCGCGCAATACCAATTTTGGTGTATATCATGCAAGCGAAACGGCCGCAAATGCACCATGAGCGTGGCATGTAAATCATGACATACATGTCATGGATGTCATGGTTTTCATGCTACGACCTGTTATTCATGTTCTTCATACAGTCACATAGCAGAATACCAATTTTGGTGTATATCAATCTAGCGAAACGACCGCGAGTGCGCCATGAGCGTGGCATGTAAATCATGTCATACATGACATGCATGTCATGATTTTCATGTTACCACGTGTCAGTTATGTTCGTCATACAGAAATGTCTCGTCATACCAATTTTCGTATATATCCCTTCATTTGAACGGCCGCGAGCGCCCAGAGACCATGTCATGTAAATCATGCTGCACATGGCATGCGCGTCATGATTTGCATGTTAGGACCAGTCATTATGTTCGTCATGAATTCTTGTCACGCCGTACCAATTTTTGTGTATATGAAATTAACGGAACGGCCGCAAGAGCCTAAGGTCGTGGAATGTAAATCATGCTGTTCATGACATGCGTGTCATGATTTCATGATATGACCTGTCATTTATGTTCGTAATAAGGCCATGTTATGACACACCAATTTTGGTATACATCCGATTAACGAAACGGCCAGGAGAGCACAAAGCCGTAGGCGGCTGGCTAGATAGATAGATAGATAGATAGATAGATAGATAGATAGATAGATAGATAGATAGATAGATAGATAGATAGATAGATAGATAGACAGACAGACAGACAGACAGACAGACAGACAGACAGATAGACAGATAGACAGATAGATAGATAGATAGATAGATAGATAGATAGATAGATAGATAGATAGATAGATAGATAGATAGACAGACAGACAGACAGACAGACAGACAGATAGACAGATAGACAGATAGACAGATAGACAGATAGATAGATAGATAGATAGATAGATAGATAGATAGATAGATAGATAGATAGATAGATAGATAGATAGACAGACAGACAGATAGATAGATAGATAGATAGATAGATAGATAGATAGATAGATAGATAGATAGATAGATAGATAGATAGATAGATAGACAGATAGACAGACAGACAGACAGACAGACAGACAGACAGACAGATAGACAGATAGACAGATAGATAGATAGATAGATAGATAGATAGATAGATAGATAGATAGATAGATAGATAGATAGATAGATAGATAGATAGATAGATAGACAGACAGACAGACAGACAGACAGACAGACAGACAGACAGACAGACAGACAGACAGACAGACAGATAGACAGATAGATAGATAGATAGATAGATAGATAGATAGATAGATAGATAGATAGATAGATAGACAGACAGACAGACAGACAGACAGACAGATAGACAGATAGATAGATAGATAGATAGATAGATAGATAGATAGATAGATAGATAGATAGATAGATAGATAGATAGATAGATAGATAGATAGATAGATAGATAGATAGATAGATAGATAGATACGCTCAAAGTCGCAGAAGTTCGCTAAGAAATGCTTCGCATTTAATAAAGGCTTCGCTTTAAAACCCATTGCAATGCGCTCAGTGACTGTTGCGTTCCGCTGTTGAACACAAAGTCGTGGCTTTGGTTTCCGACAGTGGCAGCCGCTTGCACTGCACGGATGAATGTAAAAGCACTCGTGACCACGCACTGCGTGCGGATTGTGGACTTCATGTAGGTGGATAAAGTTATTGCGGAGCCCGACGCTTGCAGCCGCATGACTCGTAGCCAAGTCGTGGCTGTGGCACATAAAACTCCTTGTTAGTTTTTTTGTACGCACGTAACAGATTTTTAAACAGTGTACAAGAAGCGCACAAGGAAAACACGAGAGAAAAGTAAACACGAAAAAAAACTGTAGGCTTTGGCTTCTGCAGCACACCCTATGATTTTTTTTTTTTGTCAAGATGTCACATCGCACGGGTGCATGGTTTTTTATTTACCTCGCGCAGAACAATGCACTTTTCCACATTCCCTGTCCATCGCTGAAAGTCTCTCGTCGCAAGAGGCGCAGCAGCTGCGGCCCTTTTCACAGAAACTCGCATGCGGCAACGGTATAGTCGGCGGGGGAGGGCTCAAGTTAATTTACTTGCAGCGTGGCGATTCTTGTTTGTCGTAGGAAGTGCTCCATCTCCGACGCACTCAGGAATGTCTAATAAAGGTTTCGCATACACGGTACTCTATATACACGGCGCAAAAACAAAAAAAAAGCCTTTCACAGCCCTCTCCCCGTCCCTTCTCGTACTTTGCGATGAAACTCTCCATCTTCAGCGCACTTCAAACTGAGGGGAAACAAAGTGCATTCTCAAACGCGCACACTAGCGAGCGCAAGACAGAAAAAATTTGAATAATAAGAAGAATGAAGACACTGTACCTCAGTATATAACGAAAAAAAAAAAAAAAGCCGTGATTTTATGCCAGCGTCACGCTGGCAAACAGAGCGCGTTCTTTCGTGGTGCCTCCCCCACTTTCTTTTGAGCGGCACGATTCAACTAACTGCCCCACTTCACCGGCCACGTTCATACAGCGGCCCTCGTGCGACACTCTTGATGTCGCGCCCCTTCGCTCGTCATTTCTCCTGGTTCTACGCTGCATTCTATATAGCGGCCCTCCTTAAGCCTGTCGCGACTTTTTCTTTTTGTTTGCGTTAGTTGTCGTCCCCCATTCAAAATTGGCCCCGGAGTAGGGTGCGAGTGGCGGAGAAGGGCGGCGCGGGCTTTCCAATGCCCCAGGGCCAGGTGGCCGGAAGAGCGGTTCGCGCAGCTTATAGAGCAGGAGCGCCGCCGCAGGGGAGAGGATGTGCCGAGCGGTGACCGAGCCCGGTGTGGTCGAGGCAAAGAAGAGAGGGGAGGGCCGCAGAAATTATGCAAGCGTGGGGATCGATTTCACAAAATCGAAGGCCTCCGGTCCGGACAATCGATCATTGTCATCTTTCGCGGAATCCTAAGCATTTTGGAGCACACTTCCTTTTTTCCTCCGTCGGCCGTTCGTCTTGTGTTTTCTTCGTATAATCCTCGGGGGCGTCCCCGCTCTCTCTGCTATCCTCACTTGGCTCTGCTATTTTTTGCCGTTGTATTCCGCCCTCCGGGCGGGTATAGCGCGAGGCTTTGTTTAGACAGACAGGAATACATAAGCGCAAGATTCGCCGCCGCGTGAGGATCGGTATGAGGACCCACCGCGCCGCGCAGCGTTCGAAACTTAGCAACATCACGGTTCGCTCGGTGGTTCATTCTTTGGGCTTTTATATTTTAACCTGCATTTCCCGCGGAGAAGAAGGTTTTCTGCTGCTGCCGCCGCCTGGCGCTTTATTATCATCGAGAGAATACTTTCTTCGCCATCGTCTTCACTGCCTTTTTTTTTCTTGCCTCCTCGATCGTTCCTGTTGTCTTGTCGACTGCATCTCCTCACTTGGCTCCCTTTTTCTGCCGCCCTAAAATGCATTTCGCCACAAGAGAACAAAAATGAATGTACTGCCTATCATTACGTTTTCTCTCGCTCTTTCTCTTTGCCCTTACACTCCACAGTTTGTTTGTATCTTGATACACCCCTCCTTCGGAGGATAAAACAACCTGTCCTTAATGCACTATGCACCTTGCCTTCTTTTTTTCTCTCTCTCTCTCTCAAAATTTTCTCAGTCTACACGACATCGGTAGCGTGACTTCTTTTGCGCCCCGTTGCTTTTTATTCATTCACCACGCAATCTGTATTTGCTGTAGCGCTTCCGCCAGGAAGTGTAACAAAGAAGACAACTGCTTTCATCGAAGTTCAGATATGGCCTCTATTAATCTTTTCGTCGTGCTGCTGCTTTCCTTCCCAAACCGAGCTCAAAAAAAGAAGCCTCATACGCCGCTTTTCTAAGGGGAAAACAGCTGATTTTTCCTGTTTGGTTTACAGCGCCGTCGATAATCGCTGAAAAGGCAGTATAATACCTGTTATTTTTAAGCAACACTTTGAAGCAGAAAGACCGGCTAAGCTCTGAGGTTCGCACTAACGTTGAAAGGAAAGAGCGACGTATAATGACACGGCTAGCAGCAATTATTATAGCTTTACTGCGTCGTTGACGCAGCGTCGTGGAGTATTCGCAACATTTGTGAGCTGTGTGCGTTCAATAATTTGTTATTAGTATTTCTGCGTTCAAGTGTTGTTAACGTTGGTGCTTGTCCTATCCTTTTTTTTTTCTCTGTCTGTGTATGAGACGTCCCACGCGGATTCAGTTTGGATTCCTTTGGGGATCCCATTATGGATTTCCAAAGGATTAGTTCTGTCTAATATTTTCCGATTTACCTTGTCGTCTTACGTCTATGTTTAAGGCCGATGCTCGTATTTTAAAACTTTTGATTGGCGTGGGTATTCCTTGCAGTGACAACGGGGTCTGTGAACGCAGGCTTTTTTTTTTCATCTGCATGATCTTTCAAAGAGGAGTTTTTCTAAGTCGACCAAGTGCGGTTCATGAATGCCATCGTGTTAGAAGCATGTTTTTTGTAGTAGTAGTGTAGCGGCATGGCTCGCATGCTTTCTTTTTTATATTTCTTCATTTTTTTTTATCCAAGGTCGTCCGAACAAGCCTTGTACCAGTCTGCGCTTCGTGTGAATCCAAGGAACGCAAAAATGTTGAATAATCTCGGACAAGTCTTGGAGGCGTCCGGAGCGTTCGAAGAAGCGCACTCTCACTTCACTCGGGCTATCCGGTAAGCTTGGCTGCCACTGAATAAGTTTTCACAGCCACCGCTGTGTTCAACCTCATAAACCAACGTGTTCGTCAAAAAGTAAATTCACGCGAAATGGCCGCACTACATGACCACTGCATTGTGTGTGTCTTACAGCTGTTCTGAATGTAGAAAGTTTCTTTATGGGAGCCTGTTTTTTTTTTTTTTTTTTTTTGTGAAATACGGGGCAACCCTATAGGGAGATAGATGGCTGTGGTATATAAGAGAGGGTGGGAGGGCGGGTCAGCATTATTTCACGTCTGTTTGATTTGCAAGAAGTACAAACGTTAAACATTGGTTCTGGCACAACGGTTTTTAAGACGCCGCAAGTTGGCTCCTGCTATGCTTTAATTAGAGAAACATGGGAGAGGCCTTTTCCCTGCATTGGGAGTAGTGAGGCTGATGATGATGCGTTAATTGTTACGTTGTGCACCACTCCAACGTTTGTAGCTATGGAGCATCGAGTTTTGTTTTGTTCTACGATTGAATCGAGTCACGAAATTTAAAAAATATATATCGTCAGAAATGGCTACGGTCGCGTTCTGAGGAACTCGCCTCAACATTCGTCGCATTTCAAGAGCCTTAAAAGCTCATCAAACATGACATGGACTTGAGCTAGGTTGGTATTCGTTGCGTTTATGGAACAGCAAGTATAGGGTTATTTTAGTAGATGCAGAAGCTTTTATGCAAGAAGAGACGTGAAGCCAAAAGTCGTGTTACCATGCAACTGCAATATCCTTGTACCTGTGTGAGGGACCCATACTGGGGAACATGTGCGAGCGATCACATCACTATTATCATCAATATCGACGCAGTCGTTTAGACGCACTTTGCACAAATATTGGCTTTCATCTCCCGCTGTCTTCGTTTGATGTATTTCCGGCAGATCAAATGCAAGAGAAAAGGTTTGAGGCAGTAAGTTGTCAAGGGGGGGGGGGGTTAACCCGATATGGTGTTTCGCTATAAGGTTCTCGTTAAATTTCAGGCCCGTAAACAGGAAACTTTCTCGTGGGGAGGGGGGGGGGGGCACTTGCTGAAGGCCTTCACTATTCGAGAAAAACACCTGTTTTCATCATTTATTTACAGTAAAGCATACCCCTCCATCAAAATTTCGGAGGGGGGGGGGGGGGAGAGAGCTAGCCCCCTACACCCCCCGCCCCTGGCTACGGGTCTGCCATATCTGATGCTGTAATTGTAGCATTCCGCAAAAACAGTGAGTTGTGCGCCCATTGTACTCGCTCACTTTCCCTCCCCTATTGAATAAGTTGGGCCACATGCTCCTAGTATTACTCGAATAGCAGTGAAAGTGACGTCACTTTAAGTAGGACGCAACGTCTAAAAAGGTTTCTCCTTAATAAATACTTTGTACTGTTTGTCATGGTGTTTCTTTCAGGGCTGAACCTGATGACATTCGAGGACATCTTAATTTGGGCAGGCTTTTGACAACCATGCGCCACTACGAAAAGGCTGAAGCCGCTTTCGTGAAGGCGAGTACTGGATTGTTGCTTTCACCGTTCATGCAATAGTTCGCTGGCATTTTGCGTCAGTAGAGCTGCCCTTAACAAGGTACAGTCTGAATCACACGTCTAGAGCGGTCATCTGGTCGCTTCAGTCGCTGTTTTTACGAAAATATTGCAACGCGCGCTTATTACTTCATTTTTAATGAAATCGGGTTTCACCCACAAGAACTGTTACCACTGCTCGCCGCAGGCCGCGCGGCAATGTTTGGAAACTTCGCGATTGTTTTAGACTGTTCTGTTAAGATTGCGCGGAGGACACGAGGAACCGAGTTTATTCTAGAGCAAACGCGAGCACCAGCGATAACGCTGAAAGGTTCGATAAGGGATGTACAAAAACCGACGAATTTCACAGACGAGTAGTTCACCGACGACCGACGATTGTGGCTGCCGCTATCAGTGTACAGCGTGTGTTGCTTGTACTATCACTTTCCATTTCGTGGACACACGTTCGCCCAACAAAGAGTCTTGTCTTTAACAGCCCGACTGCGTCCTCCTTCACCGTCACGACCCCGTGACAATATGCAGAGGCCCACGCCGTAATGATACCAAACGTAGTCATACCGCATGCCAGGTCCTTGTGCTATTGTTCAAGCATGAAAGGAAGCTTGCAGCTAATCCGACGTAGCAGCTTTGAACGGCGACAGCGTCCACAGCTACGCGCTCGACCGCTATATGCAAGTGTCTAAAGTTGACTCCGACACTTGATTCAGGCTGTACACTGTTTTCGCTTAAAGCTTGACGTTTAAACACAATCTTGAGCACATACTTCTTTCATTCATTATCTTACATCTTAATATTTTCTTTATACTCATAGGCAGAGGTTAGCCATATAATTACTCCACCACAACACAAATTAGACTCCCAGCGCGAGGAAAACACTTGTTTGCACAATGCAATCATGCAATGCAATCTCGCCCATCTTGCCGCATTTGCAGCAGATGGGCGAGTGTAAAACCGAGGAACTTTATTTTTATTTACAATAGTGCGCTTTGCGGCATAACGGGATTAGAAACCCGTAAGAATAACTTCCTGAAGTTAGCCTGGTAATTAAAAAATTGCAAGAAAAACAAAACCCGAGACGCAGACATTAAAGGGGCCCTGCAACGCTTTTTCAGCATAGTCAGAAGACGCTTCCGATCGGTAGTCGAGGCTCCCGAGAACACGCGAGCCAAACATTATAGCGCAGCACGCGGCCTGGGTTTTACAATAAATTCGCAGTCAGCTAAAAAGCGCTTCCTCTTCTCTCAACAAAAAATGATGCTTACGGCGTCACAGCCACTTTCCACGCCATTGGCTGATTTGAACATGGCGCGCTCGGTACTTAATGCGGCCGCCGCGAGAGACCGCCACTCGCCCCACGCGCGCCCGCGCGATCGCACTGAAAGTACGCCACGAGTTCGAAGAAAGAGAAAAGAAAATGTGCTCATGGTCAGGAGGCGCGCGTGACGTGCCTTCTTCCCCCGTTTGCTGAACATATCGTAAGTGGCGCGAAGCTAGGAACATGAAAAAGGGCCGGAGGAAAGAGACAGAAGAGCGCCAATCTGTCTCTTTCCTCCGGCCCTTTTTCATGTTCCTAGCTTCGCGCCACTTACGATATGTTCAGCAAAGTAAGGCGCCAACTCGCCCAAAAACAAGTTCTTCTAGAGTATTCTTCCCCCGTGCCACCCCCTCCCCCCTGATTAGCTTCCGGCGCTTTCGTCGGGGCGAGAGGAGAGAGAAAGCAATTACAGCGTGCGACAAATCTTTGTAACTCCGCTCGTACTATAGACGGATTCTAAAAAAATTTGCGGCGTTCGATTCGTGAGGCAATAAGTTCCTTTAGTGATGCCATTACATGGCTACTTGGAAAAGTGTAGCAGGGCCCCTCTAAGAAAATGTTACAGTGACACTTCACTCCCTAAACGCGGGCGACGCGCAGGCGAATGGGTGCTGCCCCCTTGTGCATTGCCTGTATAATGTAGCCTTAGGTTAACCAGGAAGGCTTTATCGCGCTCAATGTTTCTTTGAAGACGCCTAAGCTTCACCATTAAGAGTGGAACGCGATAACGCTATCGGACCCCGTTCACATCTCCTTCTCATTCGCTTGGCATGCTTCGCTTCTCGGGGGGCACGTCAACCGTGCGGCGAGGGAGGAACGTCTCTAAGCGTTGTAGGCTCTTCGAGGGCGCCTACTGCAAGTAAAGTTTCTAAGTATACACTGCGCCATAATACACGTTTTTGCGAAGTAGGTAAGTACCCACTACGCGCCTGTAAACTAATACGCGCACAATGCAGCTTCACACTTTGTTCATGCTGTTGCTGATGATAACTATGAAGTCTGGCTGAGTCACTTTGTAAATTGGTAGGAAGCTTTAAACAACCCCCTCGTTGTGCAATCCACATGCGGTGACGCCTGGTGCGATTCTGCCCTTCTGCCACGCAATATTACATCGGTGATCGCGACGTCTCGTCCGACATGGCGCCTCTGTAGGGTTTTTTTTTTTTTAATGCAAAGCATTTGTTAGCAAGCGTTTGCCACTTTGAGCGTTTCTATCTGCGCATCTATCTATCTATCTATCTAGCTGCGTACGTCTGGGTGCTCTCATGATCGCCTCCTTAACTTGGTGTAGACCAAAATTGGCATGGGAGGGTAAGAGGATTTGACGAATATGACTGTCGGGTCACGACATGAATAACGTGAAAACCCTGTCGAGTACAGCGTCAAACCTTTTCCTCCAGACACGTGTGGTACATACCCGTTTATCACGGGCCGTGGTCTACGGGTATGCGCCACAGGTGATTGACAGTTTATATCTACCCAGGAACGGCGAGAACAGACATTGGTAATTTAAATGCGAGAGTGTTAAGAAAAATCGACATCGGCAGAGTTGACCTGAAGAATGGAAAGAAAAAGTTAAGATTCCAGGAAGAATCGAACCCAAGCATTCTGCGTGGCAGTCAGGTATTCTACCACAGAGCCACGCCAGGTGTGGTTTGGAAAAAGCGGCCTATGCAGGTGTAATATCGGTGCAACGTCGATTGTGGTTGTGGTGCTGGCTATCTAATTTTACAAGAAAGCAATAAACACTACATATGTACTCCTACGATACAGGCGTCATATCAGATTAACGTCGGTGGTTCCAGTGCTGGCTCCGCTTTTATAGCAGTCTAATAAATATTACACTTGTATTTCCTATGATTCAGCAAGCTATATTGAAGCATTGCTCGACGCCGGAGAAATACATTATGAAAGTTACGTACGATATTCACCTTATTGCACAATAAAGTGCACTTAGTTTCGATAATACTGACGTATGTACTCTAACGTGAGGGCTGACGTTACGTCGCACCATAACTTACCCTTTAAACGCCAGTGTTGACGTGCCTGGTAAGCCCACGATGTGCACACAGCTACTACACTCACAAAAACACGTCGATCCACCTCGTAACGCTTGGCTCAGTGCCATAAAATACAGCATAGAAGTACTCGCTGACTGCTTCGCATGAAACCTATTCCCAGAACGCGTGGGATCTGCCGATTTTTTTTTCCCCGATGCAGCTTCATGTATTGGCGTCGCTTTGTGATAGAATAATTCATTGCCACGCAAAATGCCTTTGTTCGATTCTCTGGTCGGGGAATTTTTTTGCATGCTGGTGTTGCTTTGCGCGGACACACTCCACGACTCCGATATTACCAATGGGGCATGTACACTTGCGCGTAAAAACGTAAGTTTCTAGTTAACATTTTTCTCTGGTCTTGTCACGCATCTCCTACTGATTTCCTCTGTCACGCTCTTTTGTGTCCCATCCTCTGTGTGGCTGTGTAATAATACTCGTCTGAGTACACGCCGTAATCCTTGTGTACTCACACGATGCCTTGTCCTCACCTTTCTTCTAGGCCTTGAGCCTCCTACCAAAGCCCGAGTCGAGCCAATCCCCAAGTCTCGTGCGGGTCACATCAAGCCACCTTCAAGTGTATCTCGACTTTGCGTTCTTAATAGCGCAAAACAGCAGTCGGGTGGATGAAGCCGACAGGGTAAGGACGAGCGAATCACGAAGCTCGGGAAGTCTTCCTAACTTCTAAAATTTTCGTTGCCTCATTTTCTTAATAGAAAGAACAAGATGCTTGCGAGTTCTCGTAAATTAGTCATGCTAACTTTATCGCTTTATGTCTATATAACTTTTCCCCCTGAGCCACATCAAATGCCGTTTTGCAAATTATCTTAATATACCTTCTTTATTGAATATGTAAGCGTCTGACAAAGTTACATTCTAGGAAAACATAGCTTTTTTTTTTTATAATGCTTTGGACCGTATGATATTCTTCGGTGGTTTTCGTTCCAACTTCCCTTTTTCACAGCTGCGACTTACGGTATTCTTTTTTTTAGCTGCAGCGCTTGAAAATACCAGTGCAGTGCGCATTTTTCAAATTTGTTAGCTATTATTACTTCGCAGAAGATGGGTGCATAAAAATATCCAGTGGGTGACATCAACTACATCATTATTTGTTTGTCTTTGGAGAGGTCTGGCTTATTCCCTCATGGTTCACCTATTCCGGTGTAGCTCTTTAACATGCGTTTCCTTGCAGCTATACCAGGAGGCAATCAGCCTGCGCTCAGACTTCACGGATGCCTACTTAAACAGAGGAGATTTCCTGCTTCGCATGAACAGGTAAGCTTCAAAAGCAAGTAACGAGCTTTTCTCTTTGTTCAAGAGTGCGTCTCAATCAATCCGCCCTCTTTCACTTCTTTTTTTTTTCAGGACGAAGGAAGCAGAAGCTATGTACGAGAGGGCTTTAGAACTAGATGAGAACAATCCAGACTTGTACTACAACGTAAGTGTCCCAGCCACTGTGCAAAATCAGTTTCCTGTTTATTTTTTTTTAACGCGTGCTCGTGCTTTAGTAACTCGCCTCCATCGGCTTACTGGTAAACATTTAACGCGGCAAAAAGGCCCAAGGATGAGCGAGTTGGGATGAATATAATGACCCAGGATCAGCACGCACTCCGCAAGTGCGTTTTGGTCTTGCCTTTTCATCATGGCTTACTTTTTTGGATTCATTTTTCTCGGAAAGAAACGGCGTAAGCCTCTTAAAGCAGAGCACGTAAATTGGAGACCATGTTAAACACAGTCCCACTGGAGTAGATCCTGTTATGCTATATTAGTGTGACCTTCGTTTTTCTGTCTCAAACTATAGAGATTCTCGCGCACACACACAAAAAAAAAAAATCATCGCCAATGACACAGAACACGCCTGCCGTTCTGTGATGTATGTGAAGACGTTCATAAAGTGCAATGCTTCCGATCAAAGACGTCATCATCATCATCATCATCATCATCATCCGCAGCAGCAGCAGCAGCATATCTCTCTCTCTCTATCTGGTGAAAGAAATGTAAAATCTCTCATATTGTGAAGACTCATCATCACGTTAGAGATTCCCAGTTAATCAAAGTTAATCACCAGCTAGACCCTTTGAGGTATCCTTAACAGCTCGCTGTACAGCCTTGTAGCTTGTGTGCGGCAACACGTATTTTATTGCAAGTGTAAATTTCACGAAAACGTGACAAGATAAGGTTCCACGATTATACTCTTTCATTGCGAACTCGACAGTTTACGGATATTCTACGAAGTCGGAGGCATCCACCATTGAACGTGTACCCATTTGTCTCGCAGTCGCACACAATTTCGACACCCTTCTTACCATCAGGATAGGTGTTCGATGCATTTTCTGCAAGAATGCGCGCCACAAGCCACGACGCAGCCGGGGTGTAGGCGGGCGATCAATGGGCAGGGCCGTATCTTAAGCACGGAAGTGCGATTGATTTTAATCAGCAGGAAAGCTAAAAAGAAGAATAAGCGGGCCTCAACGAGTGACTCTGTTAATTCGAAGGGATATCACGAAATTGAAATCTCGCCTCTTGATCACGAATGGAAATTCCTCAGTTCTCGGCTGTGCGACCTCACACGATATGTGGCCGGCGTCCCAAGAAACCAAATAGAAACGCCGGCATGGTAGCCAACTGGCCCTATCGCGTTCGTGCTTTCTTCAATGCGTGCTTGGCAGCGGCACTTTCTTTCCATGATAGCCTGAAGCCACGACTTTAAAAACCAAGGCCCGAATCCATAAACCCTTCCGTTCATTAGTGCTCCATGGCACTGGCCGGCTGCATTCGCTAATATGTTTAACATCAGGATTGTTTAAAGTATTCTGCTACCTTTAGCGTAAGATGTTTCTTTGTGAACACATGGCCAAAGGCCAAATTGCGAAAAATTATAGCGTACCCATGCAACTACAGGGCCAGGGCCTGTATTCTGTTATGCTAGAATCATTACGCACACATTCGCATAGCATTGTTTGTTACGCACACAATCGCATTACGCTGGAACTCTCCGTGAGAGATTACACCCAATCACCATGCTGGACGCCTGAGTATGACAGAGAGCACTTATGACGAAGAAGCTTCGTAAGTTCGGCCACAGGTTTGTTTGTTTGTTTGTTTGTTTGTTTGTTTGTTTGTTTGTTTTTTTGTTTGTTTGTTTGTTTGTTTGTTTGTTTGTTTGTTTGTTTGTTTGTTTGTTTGTTTGTTTGTTTGTTTCGCAGCGAAGCGAAATACAGGCCTACTTTTACGCAGCTCGTTTCGAGGCAAGAAATTTCAAGAGATCGAAAAAAAAAAGCTTACCAGCGCTCTTTAATGCGAATATACTTTCAAATTCGTAATTTAAATGCCTCATTAGGAACCTAAAATGTACTCATTCCCTTAATGAGTGCCAGGGCAAGCAGAGCACCTCGGAACACAGCTCAATTAGCAACAATTTGTCTTTTTTTTTTCATTTATCAAAAACCTATGAATTAGATTTCAAAAGCGTCCAGTGTAAAACGCGCTCGCGATGTTAAAGGAAAAAAAACCGGGCCCATTTTGTCAGAGCTACAGCCATGCCTCAGATTCCGCGTTCGCGTCCTTTAAGCTAATGAGCTTTCTCTATTAAATAACGTCGGGATAAAGCAGGCATGTAGACCAGGTACCGTGGTGTGCTTTAAATACAATAACAGAAGGAACTGTTGCGGGTCTTTAAAGTTGCGCTTTCATAATCGGCTTGAATTAGTCTGCATATATTATTTCGCCCGGCGAGCGCATTAGCAAGCATAAGCTTCTTCGTCATTCCAGGATAAGTATTCAGAGGCAAGAGCAGCTCTCTCCGTAAAGCCCTCCTCTACCACAATCGTATTCATCCGCGGGTAAAGGCAACGTATACTATTTTAGGTGGTCTGTCCTGCTGATGTACCGCTGTGAGCTTCAGAACTTCGAGATACGATGCGATTCACTGCGCGGACGTTTACGTAACGCTTCCGCTGGTGTTCGCTACATTGCCTGCTTACGAGATAAAGCGGAGAGATCACAAATTCCGGCTTTATATATTTCGGTGAAAGAGCAGGATTGTACACTCTTGGATGATGCTCTTCGTCAATCGAGGAGCCCGCATATTATTACATGCTGCATGAAATTGGCATAATGTAGAAGAAATATTGAACCTAAAGAAGAAAAAGAAAAGCAGTAATGAGACGGTTTCAGCTGGGGACAACTGTGCAATACAAATACATACTAATAGTATTCTACAAAGGGTGCTTTCCTCTCTGGTATGTAAAATTATCGAGTTCAAAGCAATTAAATAGTGCAGTGTTATTTTCAAAGTGTATTAATCCGAGAGGGAGATGGAGACGAGGAAAATAAAAGCAGGGTGGTGAAGCAGACGCGCGTCCGGTTTGCTACCCTGCAGTGTGTGAAGGATATAGGAGAAAAAAAAGTGAAGGATGGTAGGGAACACGAAGAGCTGCGCTTCATCCGAGAGTCCGCATTGATATCACAGTTAGTCAGTGACGCCTGCATAATTCGGTTTTCTGAGCTTGAGGCATGTATTCTTGGCATTCGGAACGGTGCACAAGAGGTTACCTATGATTGTAATGGTGGTGTTATTCGTCCCAAAAGAACACTGGCGAGCTCTTGAAACACATTTAGGTATTTGTGAAAGTTGTTTTTATTGCGATAGCAATTATAGGGACAGTCTCGGCTGGTTTTTGTCCGTCACCGCCATTCACCGTATATGTATAAGTATGTATATATATATGAAAGTCCCAAAGAAAAATAATTTAGAAAAATGCTTCCGAAGCGCGGAATCGATCCAGGGACCTCTCGCTCCGCAGCGCTAGCCACTGCGCCACGAAACGCCGATCCTCTAGGGAGCCAACGGCGAGCGTTATATACACACCCTTTACCGCTGGCCGGACTCACAGATGGCAGGCGCTTATAAGCGTTTCTTCATTGTCAGCGAGATGGCGCGAGGAGCGCAACGAAGGTATTTCGCTCGCTGCAGCGGCCGCGTTTGCGAAAGGAGCGCGCTGTTCAAACAGAAATAAGTACCAACTGCGACATTTAGTTCGCGCTCGTCCTGTATGTACCTGTTCGTTCGTTTCGTGCGTCCTGCTTTATGTTTTAGCAGTGCGCTTCAAGTATCGAGCTGTGACGCATGATAGTTCGCGCTCGTCCTGTGTGCGTTCTTTTCGTGCGTCCTTTGGGCTCGAGCGACGCGCTGGCAATTTGGAGCTGCTTTCCGTTCTTCTCGTTAGATTCCAATTTGTTGCTATCGCATTCATTGCTTCGCCGTTGCGGCGAAACTGTGACTTATTTTTTCTTCGAACAGTGTTTATTGAGCAAATGAATAAGAGTGCACGAACTACATTGTTTTCCTCAGCATCTCATGTTGCAGCTTATCTCTAGTAATAATAATTGCTGGGGTTTTACTTCCCAGAACCGCGATACGATAATGAGAAACGCCGTAGTGAAGGGTTCCGCAAATTTCGACCACCTGGGTTTCTCTAATGTGCACCTAAATCTAAGCACACGTACGGGCCTCCAGCATCTTGCCTCCATCAAAATGCGGCCACCGCGGCAGCAGCTTAACTATGAAGACCATGTAATGGTCCCTACAAAACTAATGTGGGACGTTAGTCAATTTAAAATATTTTGGCATCTAGTATAAGGCATATGCACGCTTTGCGCAGCTGGGAGTCATCCTCATGGACCAAGGCCGCAACGATGAAGCTATGGCTCTGTTTAACCGCGCACTGGAGCTTGATCCCGACCATGAGGTACGTTGGTTTACGCCCCGCTGCGCGCTCGTTTCACGATGTCGCTTGTTGTAAGATATCTTGTTATCAGTTGGCATTGTGCCTTCATTTTTTATGCCATCTTTTACTCCGAAGTTAGAATACTGCGAGAATATTTTTTTTTTCATGCTCACTCCTGTATTTTACTTAGTTAAACAACGCTGCGCAAAAAACGCGAGGACCAGAAAGAAACACTTAACAACAGACAGGCGCGAGTTAATGTTCACCTGTACTACTGGAGTTATTTGTGAACAGTTCCTGGAATTGTTAGACTTTTACCTTAAGTCCACTGTGCTTAGTTTCGAAGGTCAGCATTATGTACAGCGCAAGGGTGTCTGTATTGGGTCTTCGCCCTCTCCCATTCTGTCGTATTTGGATCTCAGTATCTTCGATAAATGGGTAAACAGCGTTCTTGTTCAGTCGCACCCGTTACGGTTCTCAGGTATGGGGACGATTACCTGGTGATTGTTAATGAAGTTGCACGTTCAAGGCTAGACCACACAGTAGAAGCAGTAATTCACATTTTTAGAAGCACTTCAGAACCTCTAAATTTCACGGCGAGCGGCCTAGTGATCAATGCATTCGCTTCCTAGATTTGACGCTCGCTTTGATGGACACGCATGTGTGCTGGGAGTACCGGCCACGGGTGACGAAGCGGCTGATTTCGTATCATAGTGCCAATTCTAAGTTGGTCAAGAGGGGAACCGCTACGACATGTTTAAAGGAAGCACTAAGTAAGTCCTGCGCACACAAAGTAGAAAGTATAGCTTTCTAAATCGGGTAACCAAGCTGTCCCAAGCGGGCTTTCTGCCCTATTCAGTTTCCAGCGTTTGTGATAAGCTCCTTCAAAAGCTCAAACAAGAAGGGCGAGCGGGTAGCAAACAAAAACTAGCTGATGGAAAGAGGGTGCATGTTATCTCCGATTGGCATAGAGTTTCCCAAAATCTTGAGAAAGTTGCGCAAAGACATAGCAGCGTTAAACTTGCTTTCAGTGCCCCGTGTAAATTTTCCAAGATTTGCTCAGTTTAAACAAAGCAAAACCCGACCCTTACGCCAAAAAAACACGCTGTACAGTACACTCAGTGCAAAAAAAAAAAAAAGATGTCGTCTATGAAGTTTCCCTAAGTTGCAATAAAAGTGTATAGGACAGACGATGCGCTGCTACGATGACAGGGCGCGAGAGCACAACTGGGCAGTAAACGGCAATGCGGGCGGGCATACAGGTATGGCAGAGCATTGTAAGCGTTGCAACTGCCATCCAATCCTCAATCGCACCAAATTTTTGGCACGATCCGGGGACAGATTAGAGAGGGATATCCTCGTAGCCGTTTACATAGCGCGCAGGATACACATGCATTAGCTGCGCGTCAGTGGCACTTGGGGAAAAAGAGATTGCCTTTATGCCGAGTTAGAGGCGTTTTGACGTCATGATGGCGATATCGATTTTTCCCCTGTATAAGCGTTCATGTTTCTTCAAATAATATTCAGTGGATAGATTGCTCCTGTCTGTTGTAAATGTTTTTTTTTTTTTTTGGGGGGGGGGGGGGGGGGGGGAGGCGTAGACCAAGGAACTGAAATTGCTGGTTGATAATAAAGTTTATTCCTCCTCCTCCTTGGTCATCGTGTTCCTTGCGCAGCGTTTTTTTTTTTTTCATTAGGTATGTTAACCAACTCGCCCACATCAAGCTCCTCCTGTGTTCTAGAACGTTTCGTCGATGAACACTTTACTTCGACTCATGAGAGTGAATGGCAGGCAGCGCCGCCCATCGACGTAAAATGGTCATTACCTTTCACTGACACTGCACGTCTTTCTGAGACAAACAGCGGCGTTGTCTTTAAATCTGTGGAGTGGAGGAAAAGTTTAGCGATACCGCATGATGCACCGTACTCAAGGTTTACAAGAGTTTTTGAGAAAGTAATTTCTCATTGGCACATCAGGGGGAAAAAAATTTACAGGTATATTTCTTCTGTCCAAGTTTTAATAACTTGCTTTCCTACGTAACTTCGATATCGCTAAAATCTTATTGTCACAGAAAGACGTAAATTTCAGCAGCTCCGACACATACACAGTCGATGCGGATTGTGAAAAATATATGCCATCATTGGTGTCTTCGATCCTTCTTTGATACGAAGCCCTTGTTGACCATTATAGGGTCGGTCATTTCGCTCCTCTACACGAAAGTTCTTGCGTATGTCACTGAGGTTCTTGCCTCTACCTATCTACTTATACCGCGACATCTAGGATGTTTTATGTCCCACATAAATTTGTCTTATTTTTGCGGCGCAGTCACAGTTCGTTTATTAAAATAAAAGACCGGGAGGAAAGGGGCCACAAATGAAATATAGCAGAGGTCGGCCCCTGTGCAATCTCGCGATGTTATATAGCGAATGCAGTGGATTTCGCGGTGGCAGTACCTGATCGTCCTAAACAGTGCTTTAGATTCGCCATCTGCGCGAAAGCCCCCACAACGAAGCCGCTGCTGCGGTTATATTTCGAAATGGAGCTAACTTTATCAATGCTCCATGTAAATTTATGCAGCACACAATATGTCTACCGTTTGCGGTAAACATTTGAGCCTGCAGCACCGAATGCATGGCAGTGTAGACAGTGACATATCGTTTCGGAAAATATAGAAGGAATGATAGAACACTGTGCATTGCATTTGGAAGAGCACTTATTTTTCGTCATTGAAAGTGCATTGCGTCGGCCTTTTATATTTTCCAGCATGCCCTCCTCAACTCTGCCTTGTTGCTTCAAGAAGCAGGATCTGCAAGTCAGAAGAAGGTGGCCAATGAAAGGTAACCCTCAGAAGGCGTCTCTAGCTGTCTGTCTATGTATTGTGTGACGAATTGGCGAGCTTTTTTTTTTGCTTTTTTTAGTGGTCCACCTGCATTTCTAAACACCTTGAAGTAAAAAAAAAATTGCTAACCCAGCCTTCGACTTTCGTTATACCATTTTTATTTCTTCTTTGCGTAAAGGAAAATTAATCGTCCAGATCTTCGCTATTTATCACCTGTTCTTAGCTTCCGCCTTCTCTCGAGTGAGACCCTTATTCTTCTTTTTTTAAATGGGGGAATTATACGGTGCAGTTGCACCCTAATTCCACTTCATCAACAGCAATGCACTTCATCAGGTCAACACGCAACCATACCAAAAAGGCATATTACACGGTTGTAGCAACCATTCTTTCAATAATTTGTTTGTTGGAAATGCACTGACTCGATATTGCACGTTTAATGAGGACCCTATAGATCTAACATCAACAAGAAGACTTCGCCACAAAACATACCACACGCCTCTTTTTCATCTCTGGAATGCATGGCTACAAACATTTCTCTTTTCCGAATGTCTTGCTAAAGGCCTTACTTTTGTATTAGACGTGTAAAAATGGCAAACTGCACGTTATTATGTGCTTGCTTCCTTGGCCATGCCCTTAACTAAACGCATGTGCTGAGAGCTTTAGGAAAGAAAACTGAAGCTTGGCAGTCCTTTATCCGCCCGCTGTGCTTTTAACCACGATGAATCGATGTCCAATGCAGTCGACTTGCAATTTCAAAACGATACAGCGTCGCATGTGCAACCGGTGAGAACTTTTTCTCCAATGGTCTGTCTCGCGAGCAAAAATTGCGGAACTGGCGCTTGACATTGTGTTCGCGAAGAACATGGCGTTAGCTCGTCATACAGGACGTGTGCTTTGTTTGCAGGTTGGAGAAAGTCGTCCACAGTGGTAAGAGAGACGAACGGGCCTACTTTCATCTGGCCATGCTGGCGCTTGACAAAAAGGACCCGGTTGCCGCTGAGAACTGGCTGCGCAAGGCTGTCCTGGTGAGCTCAAAAGCCATCCAGCTGTATAAATGACACCCGTCATAACTCGCACAGTGACACTGTTCCACAGTGCCGCGTTTTCATTACGACTCTTCTGCGAATATTCAAAATCTCGAACACGACCAGAGTAGTGCCTGCTATCCTATTCGTATTCGGTCAGGGAACTCACTATTTAAAACGACCAAATATCTGTTTTTTCTTCGACTAAAGTGTAACTGCATTTACGGAGTCTGGAAGGAGATTAATGCAGGCTCCGAATGACTCTGTTTCAGGAGGGTCCGTAACAAGGAGTAGTTGTTTCTAGTTAGAAGCGCCTCATTTAGCCCTACGTCCTGTTGTGAACGTCATTATACATTCATACAAGAAAAAAATTTTTAAATACGTCAATTTTTTTGCCAAGCAACCTCTGCTCAAACTCTACACTTTGTTTCGTTTAGAAATAAAACAAAAAATATTCGATAGTCCACTTGCTATTTGAAGCAATGTTTGCTGAGAATATTCCTATTCTATTCGTTTCGGAAAATCCGCTGATCTAACACCCGTATTTTTGTGAAGCACCGCCCGTGGCCTTCGGCATAATACGTATTACATATATAGGTCGCTGTAATAAGCCTCTTTAAGACGCAAGAGCGAAACTGTATCAGCACACATCTGCTCGAAAAAAAGTTCATAAACGTGAAGATGGGAGCTGTCGCCACTTATACTGCCTGCATATTCATATAGCTGCAGCGCTAACCTCTCTGTATCACTAAAGGCATTTCAATAGGTGCTTATATAAAGAAATGGGCTGTTTTATTCGATGACAGACCGGGAACCGCAGGGACCACACAAGTTCCTAAGCTAATCCAGAAGTTGATGAAGGTTTGTCATCATTTCTGATGGACAATTGGTCGCCCACAGGTTCAGGGCAGTCTTTCATAAAAGCGCATGTCAAAGAAAAGAAAAGAAAAAAAATCACTCAAGCTGCCGCCTCTGTACCGTTTCATACGGAAGCCTGGGCCAACGGCATGAATGCGTCGTCACTACCAGGTACCCTAGCCTACATAATAATAATATCTGGGGTTTAACGTCCCAAAACCACGATATGATTATGAGAGACGCCGCAGTGGAGCGCTCCGGAAATTTCGACCACCTGGGGTTCTTTAACGTGCACCTAAAACTAAGTTCACGGGCCTCAAACATTTTCGCCTTCATCGAAAATGCAGCCGCTGCGGTCGGGATTGGATTCTGCGACCTTCGCGTCAGCAGCCGAGCGCCATAACCACTAGACCACCATGGCGGGGCACCCTAGCCTACATAACTGAACCATACATCCTAAAACAATGACGTTAGCTCGGAAGCACTTCTCCACCGTTTCATATGTCTTCAGTAATCACGTAAATGCTAATAGGATGCAAATTGGAATGAGCAAGGTTTTTATGAGACGCTAGTGACCTGTGGTTAGAATACCGAAACTGAACGCGGTGTCGGCATACGAGATTCGATTCAAGTCTAGTCCTCTTCCTGTTAAGTTTCGCCCGCCCCCATATATATATATATATTAACGTCACCCTTTAGTTCACAAAGTATTTCTTGGGAACACTCGGAGGGGTTGCCTTCTTTCCCTTCTTTCGTTCATTCGGAGGGGTTATAGTAACGCTAGACCACACGCTTTAATTGTCATCTTCACGCACTAGACTAATACTGAAGCCCGTGCGCAAACATCGAGTTTACGCCCACACCGCGTAGCCGCAGCGTCGCAGTGTTTGGCAAACAGAGTGTCACCGAAATGAGTCTCATTACCGCACTGTATGGTATGCGCGAGACACGCCCAAGCCTCACGTACACGTAGCGCCATGCGCAGTTTCTAGCACCTAATGAAGCGAGAAGAGCGCGTCGGTGTCCACCTATATGACACCTGCATTACCTTCGTCTCCCTCGAGGAAAAGACAAGGGAGTTAAACGGAGTTCACGGGTGCCCGTGTGACAGGGGTATTCCGAGGTCTCCGACAGGACGAGCACATATTACGCAATCCGTTACCATCAGACTCGAGCACGGTCCGGTGTCCCTGCATTTCTTTTTTTTTCTCCTTTTTTCGCGCATTCTCGTGGAGCTGTCGTGTCCTGGTTCTATAAGTTTGTATAACAAGAGAACGGAGTTGCTCCGCAGGAGCTAAAAAGTAATAATAGTAATAAGGATCACCATGTTCCCAGAGCTGCCAGCGTCCCCTCTCGTGCATTATATAAAAGAGGAAAATGAAGGTACGCAACCGCATATGGCGTGTCAACGTATAGCCACGCACAGTAAGTATGTACACGCAGTCTTTTTTTTTTTTCTTCCATGAACAGACGCCTCAACTAAAAAAAAAAAAAAACTTTTGCACGCGTAAGGCGTCCTTTAGCAGCAAGCAATTAAGTGTAGCCGTACTCCCTTTACAAACAAGGGGAAACACGAGCGGGAAACAAGGGTGCAGTTTCTTCACAACGAGAAAGGAAAAAAAAGGAGAATGTAATCTTCTCGGGCCTTTCTTTCTCCTTCTATACATACTTATTTCTCCGGCCATTATGATGCCCGAGGCGTGCTTTATCCTGGAAAGAATGCATGCAGATGATCATTTTTTTTCCTTTTTTGTGTTAGTTATTATTATTATTATTATTATTATTATTATTATTATTATTATTATTATTATTATTACCATTGCACGCGCGCTGTTGTCTCTACTTGCATTGCGCAGGCATAGCGATGACGTCTGACTCGCGCGTTTATGCAAGATGCATGAGAACGCCGTGTCGCGTCAACCTCGCGCTCGGTTCATATTGCGACGCGTGTCGCGTATGCTGAAAACATGCGATGGTGAGATCATCTTCGTCTTTCTTCTTTTCTGATTCTCCTTTTAGCCGTCTCGCGCCGACATGTGTAATGCCACCAGTAAATTCGCACGCATTATTGCTAGTGCTTTTCGAGTCCAGAGCGAAAAAGAATAAGTATACACATT
Source organism: Rhipicephalus sanguineus (assembly GCF_013339695.2). NCBI lineage: Eukaryota > Metazoa > Arthropoda > Arachnida > Ixodida > Ixodidae > Rhipicephalus > Rhipicephalus sanguineus. Next base: position 252,861,012 of record NC_051176.1, read on the forward strand.
TCGCAAGACGGGAAACACGAGCTGAGCTGGATAATCGCGAGGACAAAGCATCCTAGCTAAATGCACGCTACTTCCTAGAACAAAAGGGATTACTTCGGTATGCGGCTGGGTGTGTATAGCTGGGTAGCAGCTGAGCTTTGCGAAAAGTCGCCCGATACTCGAGCGCATCTGACTCCTCATATGGGTTGTGCTACACACAAGTTCCAGTAAGCCACCATTTTCAGAAAGAAAGAAAGAAAGAAAGAAAGAAAGAAAGAAAGAAAGAAAGAAAGAAAGAAAGAAAGAAAGAAAGAAAGAAAGAAAGAAAGAAAGAAAGAAAGAAAGAAAGAAAGAAAGAAAGAAAGAAAGAAAGAAAGAAAGAAAGAAAGAAAGAAAGAAAGAAAGAAAGAAAGAAAGAAAGAAAGAAAGAAAGAAAGAAAGAAAGAAAGAAAGAAGAGGAAAGCGACGAATCTTTGCCACGTGCCCAGATGGCACCACGCAGGGAGACGTACCCACACAAGCCGGTTGTTGCTTTTCGAAACGCACTTTGCTGCCTTCTGGGCCAATGATCGGCGATAGCGGTGTTCCAGTATGGCGTCTGTACACACCGTGAACGATCGTAACCAGGCGCAGAAATGTAGTTATGCAAGTTGTCCTTTTATTTATCTCTTACTAGTTCAAAATTTCTGTCACGAAATAAAGCTTCGGTATGCTTAGTGAACAACTACTTTCCTTTAACGACGTGCACGACCCGACCGGTTCCTGAGAACATTAATCAAACTCGCCGATAAAGTGGACGTAAAATCGCACTGCTTCCAGTGCTATTCCACAGAGCATCGATGTTACTGGTAAAGCGCTCAACAGTTTTATTATCTCTCTCTGCTTTTTCTGCGTGTGTAACAGGCCAACCGTATCTCCTTCTAGATTGTTGCTTTCTTTGTTTTTAGTATATCACCCATCGAGGAATAGCATCTCTTCCTAGTTTCTTGTCCAAGCATACCTTTGAATTTCTATTGTATTCTGTCTCAAAGCTGTCGCTCTATGAAAAAGGAACTCTTCTTTGCGCCTTTTTGCAATCTCTCTGCTATATATGACTCTCATCTGCATCTCATATTGCTATGGACCAAGAATATCAGAATGAACGCCGCCTATGTTTTCATATTCGTTGAAAGATTCGTTCACGAATAAACCGCATCGCCGCTTAATATTGTAGAATGTTATTCCGCTCATTTTCTGTGATCATACGCTGTCTTCCGCTCTTAAGTTAAGGTACTGATAGAATTGCAAAGCACTCGCGGTTTTCCTTATCGTTCGTTCGAATTCCTGCCAACCACTAATCAACGTGAATATGCTTTCTGAGCAATTATTTGAGTGATATTCTACAGTCTTCCGGGTAATCTTCCAATCTCTCTCTCTCTCTCTCTCTGTATCGCGCGCGCGTTTCTTCCGCTATTTTTTTATTTTTTTTTTAGTGGCTTGAAACTTCAATCTCTACATTAATGCCCCACAAAAACCTTGGCTTCCTTTTGTCCGTACAATGGTTTTCAACAACCGTAGTGTTAATCGCTTCCTGAAATACCTCTGTTATCCATGCCCACGTTTTCTTTTGTTCGCACTGCGGTTTAAATATGAATAGTCATCGAGTCCCCCAAGTTTAAGTTTTACTTCAGTAGCCTGTGCCAGTTTCGCAGCATATATTCTGTGAATACACGTGTGCCTTTATAATGTGCAGCAGAGCTGGGAACGAACCGGGGCAGTCTAAACGGCGGCTAGTATGCGGAGCGGTCGACGTCGAGTGCACAAATATCACGTGATTAACAGGCGGTTTCTTTCAAATTTTTGCCGGAGACGTTCCACAGGAGCCATAAGTAGAAGGGCTAGAAGACTTATGAGCATTCCATGCTCGGTACGCGCGCTTTTCACCTCAGCCTATATGTATAGAACAAGGACAGGAGATCTGGTCAGCACGAAATATGGTGTGCGGCGCGAAGGCGTCCGGGTTGTCCAAAGCACGACCGCGCTGTCCAGCTCTCTAGTATCGATCTTGTGCGGACTGCTCTCCAGCGCGCTGATAATCTTACCTCGTGCCGAGTTCCGCAGGAAAGCCCGGACCGCAACGTGTAATTTACGTGGATACGCACTGTGATCTCCGCAATCAAAACCTGGAAGAAGGTTTTTCTCTTCTTGTTTCGCTTTCCCTCGAGAAGTAACGGTTCCTCATTTATAACGATATGCCATGCGCCTTGAGACAATCTGCTTGTGAAAACAAAGCAGCATGCATATAGACTGCGTGGACGTTCAGCACACAATATGACGTTCAGGGCAAGTGTGAACGGAAGGTGTCGTTTATATCGCTACCCGCCACGCCCGGACGATGATTGCTGGTCCGCGTCCACCTATATGCATGACCGCGTTTCCTTCTTTATGTGCTGAATTAATTTTTTCGAAGGCGACAGGCACATACAAATGGCCCTGACGAACAAGCTAAAAACATTTGCATTCACTCGTGCATAGCGCATCGCAAATGTCTGCTTTCAGTTTCTTCTTCTACTTCTTCTTTTTTCCATAATAATGAACCGGGATCACATACATTCTACATTGCCTTTCACCCTCATTCTTTCTTTTGCGGCTATAGGTAGACTATATGGCTCTGCGTTATATCTCCCTTGTGTATTAAGGTGCTTATTCTTTTTTTCTCTGGTCTTCCTCATTAAGCGTTGCCTTAGTTTGCAAGTTATGATTTCCGTGACTGTACGCATATAAAGCTCAGGACTATCGATCGTTGCAGTGCATCGTTTCAATTTCTCATGTCTTTCAATGCAGGGTCTCAACCTGTATTATAACGGGGCACCGAGGGAATGGCGCGTTTTAGCTTCGCTTACAAAGAATGCGACATAAATGGGTCAAGGCACAAGTCCAGTTGACCACACCGAAACGCTTACATGCATTTTCCCAATTGGATTGCGCGCATGTTGACCGAAACTTGCCTAGACACTCGCAAGCCCTGACCCGCTGTAGCGTTTACACGAACCCGACGACCGCTTTTTTGGCCCGTCACACCAACTGCATCCGACTTTGTCGGGGGTATGTAAACGTGGCTTTTGTTTCAATGTTGTCGAGGCTATGGACACGTCGTGGGTAGTGGTTGAAGGATCGAAACGGCCTTGCGAATGCCTTCAGATAAAACCGATACTCACGCAAGATACTAGAAACACTACAGAAATGTACTGCTACACAAATACCTGTCTGTCCACATTAGAAGGGCCTCTTGCTTTTTATTGCGATAGCAATTATATGGACAGTCTCGGCTGTTTTTTGCCGCCGCCATCATGCACCGTACATATATATATATATATATATATATAGAAGTCCCAAAGAAAAGTAATTCAGAAAAATGCTTCCGAAGCATGGAATCGAACCAGCGACTTCGCGCTCTGCAGCGTGTGGCGCTAACCACTACGCCACAAAGCGCAGATCCTTCAGGTAGCTAACGGCGAGCATTATATACGCACCCTTTACCGCTGGCAGGACTCAGAGACGGCAGGCGCTTATAATCGTTTCTTCATTACCAGCGAGATGGCGCGAGGAGCGCAACGGGCGTAAACGGGTGCATTTAAAAGTCGTCGGCCAGCTCGCTCGCTTCTTCTAATATGATGGTGGGCTTTTATTCTTATTGTCACCTTTTTTAGCTGTATTGCTTTTCATTTGTTTCTTAAAACTAGCTTCAGTTCCTACGTGTTGATTCTAAAAGTAACGCAAAGTGTGAAGTAAAATACAAGAAATTTGACAGTGAGTGCAGTTATTTGCAGCGCCACCGCCCAGGATTGAACAAAAACGTAAAGTATGGCCTCCGAGATTTTCGCGAATACAAGATTCGAAGCGAGATTTCACATTTTACGTTACTTTTTTTGTAGCAATACGTAGCAACAAAAGCTAGCTTTAGGAAACAAAGGAAATACAACACAGCTATAAAAGGTGACACTAAGAATAAAGACCCACCATCTAGAGCTGCGATTCGAACCCGGTCCTTTTGAGTGGGAAGCGGGCATTCTACCCCTGCACTCCCCTACTCTAGTACACTCTACATCCGCTGTCTGCTCGCGCGGTAGTTGCTGCCGGGGAGAGGGGGGGGGGGGCAGATTTTTCTGCAGCATAGCAGCGCGTCCATCATGGGCCGCTTTTCTTGCTATCGCATTCATTGCTTCGCCCTTGCGGCGAAACTGTGACTTCTTTCCTGTCTGTAATTCTTGACTGTCATTCGTAACCAAGCCGCGCCATCTTGTTAGCGCAGTCATTAGAGCGCTCAGCTGTAATTTATTTTGTCGCTGTCTAGCAGTCTTTTCGCATCGGTTATCTTCCTTCTTTGTTTTCACGACAAAGGGCAGAGTAGCAGACATAGACAGAGTAGCAGAGTAACAGACGTTAACCCGCGAAGATCAAAAGTCATCTGGTCGTCACTAATTACAACATGAAAGCCAGTCAGGCGCTCGCATTAACGATCACTAGCAAGCACGCGGAGGACCTGCTAGTAACAGTTTGCGAAATGCTGTCTGGGGTGTTTCGACGCCAGCTAATCGCTGTGCGCGTCCAATTATATTGCTACACTGACTGAAAAAAAACTTCAGCAGGAATGGTCAGATTATTCATTGATAGAGCATTCTTCTGTGCGGCTATTCTTTGTGTTTTGTTCTTGCAACACTAAAAAATCATAATAATGTGAGTCTGTTAGAGCGACGATTTATGGGTAATTAATGGTTCTATATTCTTGTACTCTAATTCAAAGTCATTTGCGCGACAAACACAACATCACAACACACTTTTACCTTTCAACTTTTTGAAATGACGTGTTTTCACATATCGGTTGTGCAAACACCATAAGTTTTCGTCAAGTGCGAATTAAACAACTGTTTTTATTTTAATTTTATGCTCACGTAGAAAGTAGGGTGTTTGTTCTCGTTTTGTACATGTCTATCTATCTATCTATCTATCTATCTATCTATCTATCTATCTATCTATCTATCTATCTATCTATCTATCTATCTATCTATCTATCTATCTATCTATCTATCTATCTATCTATCTATCTATCTATCTATCTATCTATCTATCTATCTGTCTGTCTGTCTGTCTGTCTGTCTGTCTGTCTGTCTGTCTGTCTCTATCTGTCTATCTATCTATCTATCTATCTATCTATCTATCTATCTATCTATCTATCTATCTATCTATCTATCTATCTATGTGTCTACGTGTGTGAGAGTGCATATGCGTATGAGCGAGAGCCGTATGTAGCACCGAAATACAAATTCGCCCATAAGTCACAGTAAAAAATCGTGCATTCTTTGGCGGTTTCCCTGTGCGTGCTGTAGAATATACAATGCCCGAATTCAGGTCACGTACGCAGCAACTGCAATATATTTATCTGAATAACCATGACCATACCACTGCATTTCTCTAAATGCTTCTCTTCCGTTTATCTGCACGTATAATCTCGAATTATTCTCAAGGCCTCGCTATTGTTATTACGTTCCTAGGTTCAACCCAAGCTGCGAAGCGCCCTCTTCAACTTGGCGTTGCTTTTGTCGGAGCAGCAACGACCTATGGAAGCCATGAGGTTCTTGAAAGATCTCCTCAAGGTTAGATGCCTTTTTTTACACCTGTGCTTTGATATTTTGTTGCCACTTAGCTGTTACATTGGGCGTTTTGGTAACAGCTGCCCGTAGGGCACCTGAATAGCTCTCCTAAAATTTCTCATTACTGCGTACTGTTCAGAAAAACCCGAATATAGACGCCCAGAGTCTATCGAGTCATATTTTCATATAGCTAAGGTCTGTCTCTGCTGTTATCGCGCTTTTTCTGTTTTGTACCAATACAACTACCGCCTGCTTCGCATAGCTTTTCTTATTATGATTCATACGATATACTTACAAGTTTTCTCAGTTTTTAGTCACACGCCTTGCTTTTACTCATACACTTTGAGCACTGCGCACCATGGCTTTTTATCGGTCTGTTCTCGATAGAAAAACGTCGTTTATTCGCCTTTGTTCGAGTCAATCCCTGCAAAAAAACCTCTCATTATCATTTCCATGTAAGGCAATGTAAGCCATCACGAGAGGCAACCCGTTCCCTCGAAATCGAGCGATGGGTCCGGTAGCCATGTGCGCACACATAGGACAGGCACGTAAGCCGCGCGCAAGCCTAGGCTTGCGACAGCGCAACAACAGGGCTTTGTTGGCAGCGGCCGCGGAATCAGCAGAGTCCCTACTGGCCCGCGCCGACGCTGCATATGTCCTCGCGCATGCAGGCTTATTGGTGCATTTCTTTGCTTCTATTTCCTCGCCTCCCTTGGTCCAGTACCACCCGAACCACATCAAGGGCTTAGTACTGCTCGGAGACATCAACGTCAATCACCTCAAGGATTTGGAGGCAGCCGAAGAGGTGAGTCTCGAAGATTAGCGGCTCCGGCCCTGGGTGCCTAATCCCGCGCAAACAGAAGGAAGCTCAACTAAGGCGGTGAGACGAAACACCCGAACGGGACGTCCAATCAAACAAAGCAAATCCCCGCCAGCACTGTCACAGGCACGCCAGCGAACGGGTGGGATGCATCGCTGCGCGAGCAGGGCGCCTCCCTCGCCCCGCACTGCCCGCGCTTAACCGCCGCTGGTGACGCGGAGGCACTCTACTTCTTTTGTGCTCAGAGGCCCGACAATCTTTAGCGTCAACGCTTGCCGAAGTACTTTTATTTTCTTTTTCATTTTTTTTAAATGTCAGGACCAGAGCATTGCGCAGAGCAGCTGGGGTGTGAAGTGACAGATGGAAGACAAGGAGAGGCGTCGTCGCACACATATAAACGCAAGAAAAATTTCTATATTAATAAGTAAATGCATAATAATGATAATAATATATAGAAAATCATAAAACCTAACTGCGAAATTAAAATACAAAGTCCCGTGTACTCAATAATCACTTCTGTGTTCTCTTGTATGCTTCCAACTATGTATTTATGCTTTAGGCTTGCCACGTGACGTAACTTTATTTAGGCGCGATATGGATAGCTGCAAGCCCCCTCCCCCGACATCATTTATATTTTCTTTTTTCTTTTCTTTTTCTTTTTTTAGACTCATCGGCCTGCGAAAAAAAATGGTTGTCTGAGCACACACATGCGTACTATGGTTACATAGAATCAAGACCTAGCTGCACAGTAACTGCCGCTGATTGTGATTCTTAAGAGTCTTGTCCCATTCTAAAATTATAAACGTACATACTTGTGCTCATTTTGTATAAGGGAACACGCAACACTCTTAGACAGTGTAAAACGAGTAACCATAGAAATGGGACCGCGTGCACGTATCACGCAGCACGCTTTGTAAAGGGTGCTCTGCCACAAGCTGCATCTTAGTGCAACAAAGCCAACTTCAAAAATATTATTTTTGTTTGTTTATTTTTCAAAGCAGCGGATTACAGTTAAACAAACATTTCTCGATTATTTAATTTATGCCTTACACCTTATGCCTGCCGCTTTAACTCAGTATCAACGATGTTGTGCTGCTGAGCTCGATGTCGCTTTTGTGATTTCAGCCACGTTGGCCGCATTTCGGTGAGGCAAGGATGCAAAACTACTCGTGTATTTATATTTTAGTGCAGATTACAGAACACCACGTAGCAACGAAAAAAAAAAAAGTGTACGATATGTACTACGCATACATGCATCCTTGCATAAGACGGGGACACCGAACGGAAGAATTGCGTGCACAAAACCTATTCGGGGATCTCACACACGAATACCATGGCATGGGTCTCAGTACTAAGGGAACAGATTTCGCCGTTCATACGAATTTGCGTATGTAAGAGCGTTCACCGGGCGTTCAAGTGCCCTCTACGTATGATCGAGGTTAGTGCTGTAGCGAAGGGATCATTGCGGAGATCGTCAATTGCGGGTGACGCTGAAGAATAACAATTTGTTATGAATGATCAGGTTGCCACCACTTAGTTTAATAGAGACGACGAAAGACCAAGCTGCGCGAATGCACTTGGAAATAGATATGGCAATTTGATGTCTTATTTGCGTTTTTTCTTTTTTTTTCACTCCACTCGCATCGTGTCTCACTGAAACCATCCCGCCTCCTGTGACACCACTCCCTTCCCGCCTCCTCTATGGCCACAGTGCTACCGCAGGATCCTGGCCCTGGACCCTGGCAATGTACAAGGCTCGCACAACCTGTGCGTCGTGTACGTCGAGCGCGGGGAGCTAAGCCGAGCCGAGCGCTGCTTCAAGCACGCCACCACGCTGGACCCGAACGCCACGTACATCCGCAAGCACCTGCAGGTCACACAGACGCTGCTCAGAAACCGCTCGGTGGACGCGGAGCGCCGCTCCGGCACTGCCCTCGCCGCGTCGGCGCCTCAACCGCCCGTCCTGCAGCCGTTCGCGGCCGCCGCCGCTTCGGCTGCCAATGCGCAGTGACTCTGGCCAGCCAGCATCGTTACTGGCAACAGCTGTGCTCCGCAGAATGCGCTCCGAGCCTGTGCACATGGTTTCACGGAAGAACGCGATCAACGTTTGAGACTGTTGACAAGCCAACGTGGTTGAAGGGTCCACCGCCACCGCGGGTCGTCGGTGATCGCCCAGTGGCGTGTGAACATCCGCGCGCATTCCCGGTGACTTATGCGCGCCGTTGGCTTTGCGCAAGGACTTCGCGTGATACTGTGGCGCTTGTGTGACGACCTCCAGACACAGAAGGCGAAGTGGAGGCGGAAAAAGTCATTTTAGTGGTTGTACAGAAGGCCACCTTAGCTGCATTTTTTTTTCTTCTTTCGCTCCGAGAATGTAATTGTGCACTTCGCTGCACGGTGATACTTAGAGTGGCACATTCCTCAGATTACTGATCGTACGGTTGAACAAGTGGCGTACGTTGCTTTTCGGTAGCAGCAAGTGATTGATCATGCCTGTTGAAGTATGTGTTGTGACGGTTGAACTGTGAAGGGACGTGTCAAAGCTAGCCTGTTTTCTGACCTCGGCAGAAAAAGCGCACCAACACTGTCAGCCTTCGTTATAGAATTGAATATTTTCGTCCAGAAAATATGTAAGATAAAGTTCCTAAATCGTATAGTAAACTGGCTGCACAATTCGCTCGTGTTGAATAGTATGAAAGACCTTAGTTATTAATTAATGATACAGCAATATTTACATAAAACTATTTTAATTCGTAATTCAGGTAAGCTTTCTTTTTTTTTGTTGAGCTAACTTGGTGTAATACAAAAAAGAAAAAGGGAGGGGGGTGGGGGGGCACACCAACGTTGTATAGTAAATGTGACGCATCGACAATGTATGGGCCACGAATAGCTGATTTATGGCTCGCTGATAAAGGTTGACATTCCTGGCGGAATCTTCAAGAAATAACCGATATTTTGCATTGTTTTGCTCAGATCACGTTGAATACACAGTGAAATTGTCATATTTGCCCGTAAAGAAGTATCGGGCAAGTTTGACATTATACGGCATAATAATCTGCGTTAGTGTAAAAAAAAAGTTCTTGTTTATCCTCAGCGCGTGTGCTACTGATGCGCGTGATTCGATCTTCTTACTTCACTCATGGGACAACGCGAGAACCCGTGCTCAGTTTTGTTAATGCCCTTGCTTTGAACTTCAAATGGAACATTAATATTCCTTAATCACACGACCACACAGCACCATATCGACTAATCCAAGCTATGGAGCGAGTCACGATTTAAGTCTCAGCACTGCAGCACCGCATCTAAAATAGCTTCTTTATTCATTCAATGTGCCAAATTAGAGGTATGTCAAGAAAGAATGAGTAGTCGTTTTTTTTTCCACACGCTGGGATGACCTCGATGTTTATTCAAAGACCCAGATAATGTTCAATGTCTCCTGCGCTTTCACTGTAAGTTAATGATGTTATTATTCCGTAGGACAGCAACGCTTTAAAGCCGGACTGTGGCGTATGTTTATAATTACCGCCTTCAGTTACTGACGGATGAATGTTAATGAAGGCTTCAGTTGATCTACTGTTTTGTTGTTGTTTTTTCGGTCAGGCATTATAGCTTTTTATTTGGTGTTCGCGTTATTTTTATCTCCTACTGCTCCACAGTACTCCACAGTTTGTAGTCGCGACAGTTCTTTTTTATCTTCTTGTTATCGTCGTCACTAGATGGATAATTTTGATAAACACGCTGAATAAGCAAAGGAGTCATTAATCAATTTTAGTATCTTAACAATAGCACAGTAGCTGACTACGGAATCGAACAAAATAGTTGGTATATGGGCTGTAAATAGTTGGTTTCAAGGAAATGAACGTGATCTAGGAATCGCGGTGAATGAATGTCACAGCAAATTTGCACCTTGCATTGCTGACCTGTGCTTGTGTTCGCAGCCGCTAACGAGACAAGTGATCTATATTTCGGCAACTAAATGTGAAACATGAGAAAAATCGCATATTAAAATATTATATATATATATATATATATATATATATATATATATATATATATATACACAGATATATTACGCTGTGCATAAGCCGTTTGGATACTACGACGTGAGCGCCTGTACATAACGCACACTGTAACCTGTACATAATATAAGTATCAGACGGGCGTATACATACGAGATGTGAAGTCGTTCTATTTTGGAGTATTGCGCAAACCACGACTCAGCATCAACCAGGTCTGTCTCTTGTCTGTGCGGCGCATGTGTTATGACTGGTGCTTTTCAATGTACACTACAACAAGAAAGAAGAAGAAGAAAAAAAATCTATTGTTAGACTGGTGGAATGTGGGGTAGAGGCTGTTTAGCGGACGCTGGCATGCAGGGCATTGTACATAGATATTACCAAGAAAGACACAAAGAATTTTTCTATTAACTCAAGTGAGAGCCAGAAAACTGTTTTAGGGACCACGGTGGCACTTAGATAGAGCAAAACGTCGGCTCGGTGAGTCTCTGATCTGCGCGTACCATGATAAATTGGTTGCTTCTGCATTCCCTTCTGACCCCTTTTTCTCCAGCAGCAGCCGTTCCCCAGCTTTGTGTTGCGTTGCGTGGACCGTCCGCTGTCGGCAGCTTAAATATTGTCTACGCCTGTATGCTTGAGGTTTACGAGTGATACTCGCCGCGCTAACCTTCATCACCAATGTGTGTACACTGTCGCCGCTCTTTTCTTGCAACCCGCCCACCCCTTTTCGCATCCCGTTGCTTGAAGCTGTTTTGTGGTGCACGTAATTGCCTTATCGCCACCCGACCCGTAACATTGCCCTCTTCCCAAGTTTCGAAAGGTTGTGTTTACATTGTTCTCGTGTGTTGAACGCTTGAGCGAGCACTGTCGCCGCCTCTATGCGTCTGTATTCTTGTTTCAATCCATGGCTGTCCGATGCGTGAGGAAAGACTTGCGGTGTTGTTGTCGCTTGTGTTTTGGCGAAATAATACAACATACTTCATAATAAAGGCACACATAATGCTTTCACTCAGTTGTCTCTCTTGTTGCTGCTGTTTTCTCTCAGTTAATAAACTAAACTGTGGTTTACATTGAGTGTCCGACAATATACTTCTCGGCAAAGGGGCTCCTCAATCATATCTCTCTCTCCCTCCATATATATATATATATATATATATATATATATATATATATATATATATACACACACACAGTAAAACCCCGGTGATACGATCACGGCTCGTACGAATTTCGGGGTGATACGAATTTTTCTGTGGTCGCGGCCAAGGCCCATTAGCCTGCAATGTGTTGAAGCACGGTTGTTGTTGAGAACCGATTTGCACCCCGCGACGTTTGATACGAACGTACGCTATAGCGCACAGGTACGAACAGGTGTTGCCCGCGCTGTCGCGGAAGACGCGGCAGTCATGCGCGGGCGCGGGCATGCGCGCGAATCTTGAAGGCCTTTAGGCGCCTTCGCGTTGAGATTACAGATGACGTTGACGCCGCGCTTTTTTTTTTCCGACACGTTGACGCCTGCTCCTGTGCTCGAGGCAGCAGCGTCGTTGTACTGTGTTAACACGTGCCTGCCACGTCGATGTAAGCCATGTCCCCGCAATCAGACGTTCTATGAAACAAGACTGAAACTTGGGCTGCGGGTCCGTCATAAGTCCCATTAAAGGTGGACGAAGACCCCAAGAGACGAAGCAGGCGGTCTTGGCGTAGGAGCTTGGCCTCTATCTATCGAGTGCAAAGCGCTTCTTAAGTCACAATCGCCGCAGTACTTTGGTGTCATGCAGAAAAGCGTAGTAAGGTTAGGCAGGGGCAGCTGGCGGTCACGGGGCACAACACATCTGGTTCATTAATTACACACGAGCGCATGCACCGTATATTTACGAGTACAAGTATGACCGTTGACGTCTAAAAACTTTACTGGCCATCTTTCAGTGCTGTTTATGATGTCGCTGCGGCCCTGAGAAACACTAAATCAAAACGTATGCCAACTTTCTTTTGTCGCATACTAATTTTCCATGTTTCTGGTGATACGAATTTCGGATGATACGAATAGTTTTGGTAACCCCGCGAGATTCGTATCACCGAGGTTTTACTGTATATATATATATATATATATATATATATATATATATATATATATATATATATAATATATATATATATATATATATATATATATATATATATATATATATATATCACGGACGACAGCTGCATTTAAAAGAAAGAGGCTGAAAAGTGCGTCAGTAACAGTTATTTGCGTAATCAAGAGATCTTGTTACCAATAACGCATGGGGAACCATTAGCGACAAGTTCGTAAAGCATGCGCTTACATTGTTCTCGTGCGTTCAATGCATTTGTGTGCTGGGACCTGCCGTGAAGTTCAATTCAGCAACGCTGCGTTCATGTTTTCAATGATGGATAGACTGCAGCCCCAAGGACCTCGGCGGTATATATGCATTCTGCAATGTCACGTTGAAATCCACCATAAACCTAGGTTCACCACTCACCCGTCGAGCACTGCGACGTTGCTGCGCTTTACCCACTGATGACAACGACAGCGCAGCCGCACACAGACAAAGAAGAGAAGGACCACGAATACACAGCGCTTCTTTGTCAGTGCGTGGGCGCGCTACCGTTCAATCATGAAGTACAACCAACTAGCCCAAGTTTCAGTCTTGTTGCCGAATGATATCGTGATCATGGACTCATTGCCAGCACTCACCGGGCTTCAAATGGATGGCCGTCTTCGGCTTCTCCTTTGCGCAATCCGCAGCGACATTGCAGATACATCCATCTTGACATCAGCTTGAAAACTTTTTATGGGATTTGCCCTGTACAACCGACAGTGACCACTTTCAAAAAGTAGTGGTGCTGCGAACTACTGCGAAAGCATTTGCCGAGAATGTTGATCAAAAACGAAAGTGAGAGGTTCGAAGGCGATCAGATACCGCCCTAGATCTGACCATAAACGATTCCAAGCAGCGATCCGACCAAGTTACTCGAAAACAAGTTTATTTGGGTTCCGCGGGGATGGTATATGGTTGCAAAGCTGGAATTGATGGTAGGGCACCACCAGAACAAGAGCATGCAGCTTAATTTGGCTCAACACGGGAAAACTTACCCGGCACGGACACTGGAAAAATTGACAAATTGAGAGCTCTCTCTTGGTTCGGTGGATGGTTGTGCATGGCCGTCTGGTTAATTCGATTTGTCTGGTTAATTCTGATAACGAATGAGACTCTAGCCTATTAAACAGATGAGCAGTTTCCAGCATCTTACAACCTTTCCCCCCTTGTTTTGATTGGTTAAAAATTGGGGCACTACTGTATTGACTTCTTTTTAGCCACGTAGCGCAAATAAATAATTGTAATTCCAAGCGCTATTGCGTTCGGCAGTGCTTTCACACTTCGTCACTAAGAAGAAATAAGCGCACCTTGTTTTAATTATTTCGATTTTTATGCACATCTTCCTATTTACATATATGAAGGAAAGGGCTCGTTTTCTTTGTTAGACACAATATTAATGAGAACTAACAGACAATAACGCCAAGGAAAGTATAGGGGGTGTTATCTGTAGTATTTAGAATATAAATGTGAAGAAAGTAAAGTGGACGAAAAGATAACTTGCCGCCGCTTTCCGGTCCCCACCGGCGGCAAGTTATCTTTTCGTCCACTTTACTTTCTTCACATTTATATTCTAAATACTACAGATAACACCCCCTATACTTTCCTTGGCGTTATTGTCTGTAAGTTCTCATTAATTTACATATATGTAACATATACATAAAGCTCTGATTACATAATTTGCACAGACTTCATTTTTGCTGTTATTGAATGAGCTAGTATAGATTCGGAACCTTCAAGTTATACAGCGTCAGTTTTAATGCGAAGTTTTCTTTGCCTCAACCTTGCACGTTTCTCTACGTAGGCATCTCTATACCTATCCGGTATCATATCATCTATATGATATTGACATCACCAGATTACATTAATGCACGACACATCGCCACAAGTTCTCTCTATTATGATCTGCTGCTGCTCGGCGCATCAAAATTCTTAATGCCATATTTTTCGCGCGCTGAAATATATTCGGTCGGTTTCAGCAGCAAGGTGCACATAAGCTGCAGTGTGCAGCAAAATATAGTGTACTACCACGAAAAGTATTAGATGACTCGGGCACGATGTATTTATAAGTTTTAAAAAAAAAGGGCACACCTATGACATTGGGATGAAGGGCGAAGTGCAGAGGCGTAGCCAGAAATTTTGTTCGGGAGGCGGGGGAGGGGGAGGGGGGGTTCAGCCATCCTTTATGTATGTTCATGCGTGCGCTTGTGTGTGTGCTTGTATATAAAAAAGATGCAAAATTGAAAATTTCGAGGGGAGGGGGTTTGAACTCCCCCCCCTGGCTACGCCAGTGGCGAAGTGAACAACAGTCTATCTTTTGATTATATGATTTATATGTTACGATGATTACAATGAAAAGTGGCACATGCCCAGCGACAAACGCCCATTGATAAGAAAAAACAGACAGTCAAGCCAAGGAAAGTATAGGGGACGTTATTTGTAGGAATATGATATAAATGTGAGAAATTAACGTGGACAAAAAGACAACTTGCTGCCGGCAGAGACCGAACCTGCAACCTTCGAAAAACGCGTCTAATGCTCTACCAATTGAGCTACGGCGGCGGTCGTCCTCTCGTCCTCTTTATCGGGCATATCTGTGTATTTTAAACCTGGGAGTGTTAGTCGACGCCACTCGTAGCCATGATGGCGAGTGTGGAACACTCTTTTATTGCCTGCTAGCGTCACGTAGCACGTGATATTTTTACGAGCTGGCAGCTGACCAATAATCCCTCGGATACTACCTGAATGCATGGAGTCTGCCAGAACAAGACCCTCGCTATGAGTGAACGAAAGAAGGGGAATTTAGGGGCTCATTTTTCTTTGTTAGACACAACCTTAATAAGAACCAACAGAAAGTCAAGCCAAGAAAAGTATCGGGGACGTTATTGGTAACATGGCATGGCAAGAACTTTATTATGGTCCAGAGAAACTATGGCCCGAGGGCAAAGCCCACAGGCCAAGTCAGTGGCTCCGCCCATGTATGCACCGGTAGGCCAGAGGCTTTCCCGATGGCGTGAGCTCTCAGGACGACCAGGAGTTGATCTTGGAGGACTTCACTGGTTATACGCCGACTCCAGTCTTCCTCACTGTTGAGATCCGAGGCCCTTTGAGCACAACCAGAACATATGATCAAATAGACACAGAGTGTGTCCACAATGTTTGCATTCCGCGGGAAAATCCCCGTCAATTTTGTTAAGCACAAACCTTAATGTGACTGCCTGAGCTCGGCTAATAAGCTTCTGTTGGGGGGGAGGAAAGCGTGAAGTGATCTCATGAAAAGTACTAAGAGGGTCTTTGTAGTAGCCGCAGTCATCCTGGAGCAATTCTTGATCTGGTGCGCGGCATGTGAGATCTCGCACAGCAGAGTGAGCTTGCTCATTAGGATTGCAGCCATTAGGGCTGATCAAGTGGCCTTGATGAGCCGGAAACCAGACTAGGTGTTTGCTATCCAGTTTCTAGCTGTGATGAGTATTGGGACTGTTTAGAAGTAACTTGTGCTCTTCCATTGATATGGAGCCGGCTGAGTGATTCCTAATAGGTGTATGGGAATCAGAGAAAATCGTAGAGCTTCTCCTCATTATAATTGCCAGTGCTAATCTTGCTTCTTCAGCGGCATGAATTGAGCTCGTTCTTAGTGATGCCGGGCTTATTAATTTGCCCGTCTCATCGACCACGGCAATAGCGTAGCGGTTGCCCGATCCATAACTAGTTGCATCGAGACAAAGAGCCGAGCTTTGTTGTTGGTGCAGTTTACCCAGAATGCATTTGGCCCTGGCGTCTCTTCTGCCCTTGTTGCGGACAGGATGAATATTTCTAGGTACGGGGTCCACAAATAATTGTGTCTCCACCTTCTTGGGTAGTGTTTAAACTTAGCGACGTCTCTTCCTCAAGGCAGCATTCGAACTTCATCTAGAATTTTAAGCCCTGCCTTAGTGTTGGATAATTTGTGACATCGAATGAGTTTCAATGAGCTCATCTATAGGGGTGTGAAATCCTAACTTGTTGAGGAGTTCGGTACTCGGTCCGTGCGGAAGCTCCAGAGCCCTTTTGAGTCCAGAGCACATAAGTGTGTCTAGCTTAGTCTTCTCTTTTTTTTATCCAGTTCAGGTATGATGCAGTGTACGTGACATGACTGAGGCAGAAGGTCTGATATGCTGTGATGAGACTGTCCTCCTTGAGACCGGCATTTCGATTTGAGACCCTGCTGAGGAGCCTTAAGGTACTGTTGGCCTGCCCCGTGAGACGGTTTAGGGCCGCAGCATTACAGCTGTTTGCGTCAATGAGAAGACCCAGAATTTTAATTGTGTCTTTTAATTAGCAGAGTTTCTAGAGGCGCAAGGTTCCTAACACCCTGTCTTCCCTGTCTAAAGAGCAGCAGCTCAGATTTACTGGGAGATAGCTTGAGCCCGGTGCCCTTAAGGAAGGATTCTGGTGTGTCAACGGCTGCTTGTAGCTTCTGCTCGAATGCTGCTAGTGATCCCCTGGAGACCCACACTACGATATCGTCAGCGTATATGGCGTGCCCCAAGCTCGGGATTTTGGCCAGTTCCTCCTAGAGTCTGTGCATGGCAATGTTAAAGAGGAGTGGGCACAATACCGAACCTTGTAGGGTGCCTCTGTTGCCTAAATTCTATGGACCACCTGGACTGTCTAGTGTTTGACCCCGGCCATCCGATTAGCTTGAAAGGACCTGAAATAATTGTAAAAATTGCTTCCCAGGTTCAAGGTTGAGATTTCATTTAGTATATGTTTATGTGCCACCGTATCAAACGCTTTGGTAAGATGCAGACCTAGGATGCCCTTTACATCCCTGCTAGTGTCTTCAATGATAGCACGCTTGATCATGAGCATGGCATCCTGCGTAGATAATGCCCATCGAAGACCTATGAGATTGTGCGTGAAAAGCTCCTTGTTATCTATATGTTCGACTATCCTGTTATGAATAGCATGTTCGGCTACCTTGCCCATACATGATGCAAGTGATATGGGCCTGAGGTTCTCTCTTGTTAATGGTTTACCGGGTTTCAATACCTTCCGTCACTCCGGTGGGACCGTGCCGGATTTCCAGTGACTTAATTTTGGCCGTAATTATTTCTATGGCATCATCGTCCAGGTTTCGCAAAAGATTGCTTGTTATGCCATCCGGACCCGGGGCAGAAGTGCCATTTAAATTGAAGAGTACGTGCCTTATCTCGGCTGTAGTGAAATCATTGTCTAAGTCCTGTTGCGATAGTCCGGAGTAAGGTTCGTTTATTTCTTCTTCGTTCTCATTGTCATTTTTAACTGGCAGTAATTATTATATAAATGTGAAGAAATTAACGTGGACGAAAAGACAATTTGCCGCCGGCAGGGACCGAACCTGCAACCTTCGAATAACGCGTCCGATGCTCTACCAATTGAGCTACGGTGGCGGTCGTCCTCTCGTCCACTTTATCGGATATATGGGGGAATTTTAAACCTATCTGTGTATTTTAAATTTTATCTGTGCTCTCAGTAAGGTTGTGTCTAACAAAGTTTTTAGTTCACACACGCCCTTTAAGTGTCTCAAATTCAATGCAGGCAAATAGTCAGATACGCAGATAGGTGCCTGAAACTATGCGAAGTATCCTAAGAATGCTAATATCAGAAAAATCAAGTTCTTTCTGCTGCGTTCGATATATAGTGCGATTCAGCCTCACATATATGGGACTATATTTGTAATGTCCAGAATGTCAGTGTTTTCCTCCCTTCCTTTCGCATTTATTTTTGCAGGACGCAATTTACTCATGCGAAAATAAAAATAATATCTGCAAACGGCCGGAGGCCTCAGGAGAGCGTCTGAGATTATTAGTGTCTGCAAGGAAGGCCGGAAGGAAGCGCAAGTACTAATGGTAAACAAGCTTGTCATACTATATTTAAAAAATTGGCCGCCATCCCGCCCTGCTAATGTGAATGTCCAGCAAAGCTGTATCAAACACCACACATACTGATGGGGGGGGGGGGGGGGGGGTAGTACGTTTTATTATTACTTTAGAGTAATAGTAGTGATAAGTAACTGTATATAACTTGTATTTCACTTTTGATGTTACCTTTTGTGCCTGGTTCCTGTATCATCGACCTTTTATAGCATTTTTATTGTACTACTTCCTTGTTTGACATGCTTTGCTCTTGCATATCTGTTTTGCTTACCTCATGTAAATTGGTTTATACCTTTTGTGTATGCAATTTCTGTTACGCCCCCCTTACCCAATGTCCACGTGGCCATGTAAGGTACTTTCAAATAAATAAATAAATAAGCGCTTTGTGGTCGCTGTGGTAGACCATGATCGGTTCGGCGACCATTTTCAGCAAGACGAATTTGTTCCTTTCGTCGAGCATTGTATTCACGCTGTTCTTCTGGTGTCTTTAATTTCCGTCTAACCATGGCAGTCTTAGAGTAAACTGAATGAGCTGCTAGACAGGTCTTCCTTTTATATATGAAAGCGAGAAACACATGCGGGAAGAAGGAAGGGCTGTTTGACGTCACTCGAAGCCAAGCCATCGTGTGAAGTGCAAAGCCCCTGCAACCTAATCTTTACCGGGAATGCGTGGGAAGGTGTTCCCATTGTTCACAGATGCCTTATTATCCGGCCATATCATGCGGTTTTGATGCTTGTTTTGTGGTCTTCTTTATTGAAACGAATACGCTCAATACTGTATGCCTGATTTCAAAGAAAGATATGCCGTTTGCCTTCGATTGTTAAAGGGCCCCTAAACTATCCAGAGGTTGAAGAAGTTTAGTTGTGGCGTTACAGTTGTACACGAGTCTACAGCGAACGCTAGCGGAGTTACACGCGTTTGCTCGTTTCGCTGTCTTTCCTTCGCTACGTTGCATTCGTCGGCTCGTCTGTCCACCTCTCCGAATGCCTTCCTTAGCGTCCGAGGTGAAAACGCAATGAGCGCGCGCATCTGCTAGCAGAAGAGCACGCGAGTGTCTGTGTGGTGAGTAGTGGGATTTCCCCAATTTCTGTGGCACATACGCGCTGTAGGAGTTTTGTGCTGACGCCACAAAATTTTCAGATCAACGAGAGGAATACAGCATCGCTGTCGCTTCGTGGACGAAAAGGGGACAACAAAGGTTGGAATCGAGATTGGTGCGTGAGCTCGACAAGGTATCCACATGCCGGGGATTGACAAGATCGTTTGTCGGCCAATGTTGTATGCGAAAACCCCACAGCCTGATTCTACCTCGGCGGCCCGAAGGCGCAAATGAACCAACGTACAGAGAAATTAACAAGTATCTTATTGACCAACTTTGGCCGACCCACGGTCTGCCCTGGTCACGGTGCAAGGTTCAAGCCATTCATGAAATTCTCAGGGCCCCTACGGTTCCCTGAAGATTTTGCGCCGCCCGTTTAATTATGAAATAATCTCAGATGCCCTCCCGTAGCCCTTGTTTGCAAGTTATCATGCCGCACACAAAAAGAAGCGCGCGAAGCGCGAAAGAAAGGCCTACGTAGCCGCTAGGCCGCTAGGCCAGCTAGGCGCCCTAGTCTCTATTTAATCCAAGCCATGTCGCAGCCAATGTAGAAAGTACGTCGCGCGCGTCGGGCAAAGTTGTTGACGTTGATGAGCGATATTTCTCTTAGAGCTGTAGAGCTTAGAGCGCCCAGCATCCGTTGTCATGTGCTGCTTAATCAAGCACCACTGAAATTTGTTTCTGCTTCTGGCGTAACGAAAGTATCATGTCTAACTTTGACTGCATTGTGGTCACTTGCTGTTCTCTTAAGTGGGCGACTGCGATTGAATCAGGTGATGCCACACATATCCGTCGTGTACTACTGTGTTTGTAGCTGCTTTCATCGATTTGCTAGCGTGAAGCTTCATATGAATCCATTTCAGAACTACGGATACTTAAAGCTCGGAGTATCATTTCTAAATCGGCCAAGATACTTACTATCGAGGACCCTGCAAGTAACATCGGCAGCGGAGCTGCCACGTTGAATGCACTTCTTGTAGTGACAGAATACTTGAGTGCACAAAATGGATATACTGTAAGTAGACAATTACTTGTCGTCGACACTGTTTTACACTGTTCTGGTACCATGAATAAATTAATAAGTCGTTATAGAGCTTCCAGTGAAGTGCCGCACACTGGTGGACGCACCCCGAGGTCATATCTTAAAAAAAAATGTGGGAGCCCTAGCATTGCGCCGTTCAGTGTCTCACTAGCTGACGGCGATTTTCTGCGTGTTTTGCAGCTGTAACTCATAGCATCCGGCTGCTTTGGTGCAGGAGCTTCCAAGATTCCATTTCTATTTCTGAAGAACTTGCAGTGAAACAATGGCAATTAGCTTACGGAAACTGACAATTGTGTAGATGAGTGAGCTGTAGAATTCTTCGTGTAGTAACGGGGTAAAAAAAAGGGGGGGTTTGGCGAATGCCTTTGTGGCCAAGGTCCAAAAAGGGGGCGCGGTGAATGCCTTCGCCACGCCCCCTGTTTGGACCTTGGCCACACCTCCTTGTTAACAAAAGTTCCACAGTATTTCTAATAGCTTTGGCTTGCACTAGAAGCGAAATCTTTATGCTAATCACATTTATATTGCTATATTCTTCCAGGTAGTGTCCCCTGACGTGCTTGAAAAGAGCCGGATTTTAATACTGCATCATGTAAGATATCTACTGTTGACTTTGCAATACACTAGTCAAATCATAATTTCCTTGTTAGGGTGTGTTTTAATGTAGCTATTTTCGCTCTTTTTCTTTTGTCTCGTATACCTCTCAATATCACAGTTATATTGAGTACACACATGTACGTCATCTCACTTTTGTCCACTGAAGGGAATATAAAAGGACTCGAGCTGAACAACACTGGGACCATTTTTTCCCTCTAATTTTTTTATTTTCTTATTATTTATTGTAGTAATGAGGCCAGTGATAAACTGGGAGAAGAGCTGCAACAGGATCATTCTTGGCCATTGATTAAACTCAACCTTCTGGAGTGAACCCTTTCATTTCATTTTGGCTTTATTGTCCGCTCCATATACTAATTGCATACATTTGCTTTTTGTTAAACAATGAGGGGCTGGATTTGGTTTACAACATTGCTGTTTTTTCAATGCAATGCATTCCTTGCCTAATACCAGGCTCGTCATAGTAGGTTCCTGTCTATTGGCAGAGTTCAAACTGGAATGGAGTGGGTCACAATAGCCCGATGCTTTATACCCATCAGGTCGCAAACGTGTGCACACTTCTGCCACTTAGCGAAAAGAGCTGCGTATACATTAGATTGCATAGCCACAATTTGCTTTAAAAGGACCGACAGCTGATTTTTCTCGACCCAGTTTTTACAGCTCAACAGAAAGCTCACCCTTCGCAGTGTTTTTAGCTGCAGTGGTTGATCCCAAAAGCACGTGGTTATTTTATAAGCAGTATTTTTTCATCTGAAAAGCCCCTAAACTGTATGTAGACGTCCTCCAGCAATGCTGTGAAGCGATAGCGATGCCGATAGCCCTCCTCGCATTACGCTCAAGAATCTGCTTTCACAGGAGTAAGTGAAACTTTGGTTACCCACCTTCGTATTGACATTTTCAATCATTTTGGAATATAAAAAGCAGGTAGAATAAGTTTTTCGAACGCTCGTCATCACATGAGATCCCTTTACCGCCTCACGAGCCAGGCACTCGTGGCCTCCTCGATAAGTTCCGGCAACGTGTCGCCGGAGGTAATCTCAGAGGCCGCAAGGTGCTCTTCATACTTCTCCAACTCATTGGTACGTGCCGCTAGGCCCTTAGCTAACAACATTCATGCTGCCGCTCATGAGCATCGGATCACACTTCAAGCAAAGGCGGCACCACTGTTTTGCTCAGTGCAAACGAAGGTATATCTGCACGTTTTAAGTTAAAAAAGATTATAATAAAAAGTGTGCTGCATTTCAAGAGACAATTAATAGCGTACACCAGTAAAAGGTCATTGATCATCTACTAGTGCACCTTCACTTTTTTACCGCGAGAGGCGCCAAAAGTAATTCTGAGTGAAGAAATAAAAATATAAATCTGTGTTTAACGAGAAAAACGGGGTTAATTTTTTAGAGTACAATAGACAATCTTTCCATTGGTGAGGTTATCTCAATTCTTCAGAGCGGTTGTCGGTCCCTTTAAGAACAAAAAGCATGTGCACCCCTGCCATTCTCCTTTAGGCCCAAACAGAAATGGAATGTGTGAATAATTGTCAACTTTACTGCAGTCCATCATGTATGTAACCCACAACCTTTGCGTAATGCAAAGGTTGTGGCTTTTAGTGTCTGTAAGTGGCAAGTTTATTATTTTTTTTTTTTTTTCAAATACTGCAGCCCAATGCAGGGCTATTGCAGGAGTGGGGTACATACAATAGGAAAGAATAACAGTAACATCACAACAAGATTTTCATCGGAACAAATATCGCCACCTCCTAAGCACAAACGGGTACATAAATGAGAAAAAAATAGGACAACAATGTCATTCAAGTGCCTCCAAAAAATCTGACATTCATTTCATGAACCGAACCTGGTAGATCGTTCCAGTAGACAATAATTTTCCGGAAAAAAACTATATTTGAACATATTAGTACATGCAAAGAATGGCCTTATGTTAAGATTGTGACCACGTCTAGTTGGCAGAGTATTAGCATACACAATGTAATTATCATTAGATAGCCGGCATGATGAGTGAACATAAGAGTGCAAAAGTTTCAAAGAGTCAATATCACGCCTTGTGCACAATGGAGATAAATTCAAAGATTTCATTGCAGATGAGGGCGAAAAATCATGGTCATAGTGATGAAAAATGAAGCGAACAGATTTCCTTTGGACAGATTCAATTCTATTCGTGTCACACATTTTGTATGGATTCCACACACACGAAGCGTACTCTAATATAGGGCGGATCAGTGTTTTGTACATTAGTAATTTGGTGGATTTTGGTGATGTAGATAATGTACGTCTTAAGTAACCTAATTTTTTTAATGCCTTAGATGTAATATAATCTATGTGATGCGACCATTGCATGTTGTGTGTGAACATAACCCCAAGGTATTTGTGTGTCTGTGCTCGGGGAACTGCGACGTTGTTGAATGAGTATGCATATTGTGATGGAGAATGGCTGTTCATGAAAGACAAAATTACTGTTTTTTGGAAGTTTATGCGCATCTGCCAGTCCAAGCACCAAGAACAAAACTGCGAGAAAGAATCCTGAAGTATGGCGTGACCATTAGGAGAAGTAATTACCTGGTAAAGTACACAGTCGTCGGCGTACAGGCGAACTTGGGACCTAATATTGCTGGGAAGGTCATTTATAAAAATCAGAAATAACATTGGACCGAGAACGGAGCCCTGTGGGACACCAGATGTAACTTTTACTGTTGAGGACGACTTGGAATTGAATGAGACGAATTGAGAGCGCGAGTTTAGAAAGCTTGCTAACCAGTCAATCAATTGCGGATTATTTAAAATTACTTCTAGTTTACTTAGAAGCTTGCTGTTTACCTAGAAGCCCCCTCCAAGTTGTTTCTTCATACACTTTCATTCATTTTCTATTTATCTCATAATTATCACACTTCAATTAAAAACTACAGTTATACTCGCGGACAACGTTTCTTGGCAATGCAGGAAAGGCTACGGGGGCGGAGCTACTGCACATGTACTCCTCCGCGAAGTAGTCCGGTTCGGCGCGCTTTTCGAACTTAATTTTGGTTTGTGAACCTTCCGTATCTCGTGTGACGACCGTTTGATTATTCAAGCGGCCGTCACAGACTTAGACAGCCATTTGTTAGTGAAATTCGTCGCAAGCTCCCTCGGCGAGTCGTCGGAAAAGCTGGAGGGTGATGAGCGCTCACCTGAAGACGAAGACGCCATTTTGACTGTGAGGTGCACGTGAAAGGTGCGACGTTTTCATGCGCCCAAAAACGCGAAATAAAACTGCATAAAGTGAAACAAATATAAATATCTTCCTGGTGCGTGCTGACCCTCTTTTCAAAGAGCGTCCCGTAGAAAATAAAGTAATGTTGTTGTTTTTTATCTCACGCGGAAAACACGGACGCCGTTGTGGGACCATATTCTTCAGCGGCAGCACACGCGTAGTTCGGCTCTCTAGTCTTCCCTTCATTGCCAAGAAAAGTTGTCCGCGAGTATAGCATCCCCTATGCTTCCCTTGGCATCATTATGTGTTGGCTTCATATGATTGTGTCTAACAACAAATGGGTCCCTTGATCCATTCTTCTTCCTTCGTACATCGCATAATAACAAGTTGTTTATAAAATCAAAAGCATACCAGTTTTCCCTATTCTTCTCTGTTGTCCGCTAGCACTTTGAAATGCCATGTAGCATCATGTTGCCTTCAGGAATGGCCCATGTAACAGGTTGTATTGTTATTTTGCTGTAATACAATAAATTGCTCGTCATGCTATGCCGTTGCTGTTTTTCTTACTACCTTTGTCACTGTCAAGCCATCAATGCCATGCCGTTGCCTCACTGTTGTCACAGGCCTGCATCACACACCATTGCTTAGGTTACCGTAATCTTAAAAATGCACGGCTGATGACGCTGTGAAATACTATTCGTGTGTGTTTAATTTTACAGGGCAGAGAGTATGCTCTGGAACCTTGTGGAAAGGCTTTTATGAGTGTACCACGAATTCATGCTGCTTCCATTGACCAGATCAATGGCCACTCTACCAACTTGGAGAATCTGTTGAATGTTACTTCTCAGGTACACAGTTCCCTTATGCTTACTGTTGTGCATACCGTGAAATCCTGGGCATGCGCCCACACCCGAGCAAGCACCCCCCTCCCCTTTTCAGGAGGTTTGAAATATGCACCAATGACCGAGCAAGCGCCCCCCCCTCCCCTCCCCTCCCACCATTTTCACTGTTTCGTTCACTCTTTTTATTTACCTGATGAGGTGAATAAAGTGCATGCATGCATGTTCAATAAAGCATTTCATTAGAAGCACGGGTGTACCTTCTTTATTCTGAGCGGCTCTTCCGTTGCCATCTTGAATTTTGATCCATGACCGAGCAAGGGCCCCCCTCCAAATCTTGTCTGATTATCTTTCACCATTGGGAGGGGGGCGCTTGCTGGGGATTCTACGGTAGTCCGTTCACACTTTATTAACCTTTTCTCTACCGAGTTTTCTAGCCAAAAACAATTCAAAAAGAGCGATATTTTTTATTTGCCTTTTTGATTCTATATGTCTCGAAACAACTCAAAAAACTGTTTAAAAGCAAAATATTTTTTTTTTAAATATGCAGAAGATTGGCTTCACTGCACTGCGCCATGGAAAGTGCCCCAACCTCGCCACTCTCCAGTGAAGAAAATGTCTCTTTAAAATTAAAAATAATAAAGTGCAGAAGCAAGCGACCTCGTGAAAAAAAAAAAAACTCGCGCCAGTGGCGTTTTTACATCTATTGGCGTTCAGTGCTGATATGTCGACAAGCGGTCATCGTCCAAATCCGATGATTTAGAGAAAATATGCTGCTCTGTGTAGTCTCCGACACACTCGCAGGAGAACTGAAATTCTTCATTCCACAAAACTTCAGCAAACAAGCGTTTTATCTTATTTCTTTTCTGAAGCAGCTGTTGCCAGCACACGTGCGCCGCTCACGCATGGAGGAGGACACCATTTTCTAATTCCGTTTACCAGTATTAAGACCTTTCTCAACCAAATGCATGCTTTGAGCGCGTTAAGTTTTTTACTGCGCCATCTGTTCAAACCAAAGAAAGCTCGGCAAAATTAATTAGGGTAGCTTAACTGCTCTGTGCCCCCAAACGCTTCTTTCAGCGTGGACATGCCAGCTCATCTTCGATGGGAGCAGCACAAACCGTTCGGACTAGCTCAGCTCGTCTTCGGTAGGGAAAGGGTTAATACCTTGTTGCACCGATAATATGTGCAATAGCTTTCTTGAACACTGAATTGTGTTGCAGTGTAATGGTGGAGGCTGTGTTTCACACTTTATTACACTTCATTAACAGTCACTTTATTTTAGTCAACTTCATCAATTCATTGATTTATTTGTGCTCACATGTACATTCTAGGTGATCTTAACATTATTTGCATAATAACCAATAATTTGCTCATGAAATGCCAAATTCACTCAATTAAAATAGGAGAGAACCACTGGCAGGTTGTGCACCCATCCACCGGCCATGCCAAATGCAGAAACTGAGAGTTCAGCTTGATAACTGTTGAATGGGGATGCAGTGATCTATATATGCAAGGCAG
Source organism: Rhipicephalus sanguineus (assembly GCF_013339695.2). Classification (NCBI taxonomy): domain Eukaryota; kingdom Metazoa; phylum Arthropoda; class Arachnida; order Ixodida; family Ixodidae; genus Rhipicephalus; species Rhipicephalus sanguineus. The sequence goes on from NC_051176.1 coordinate 252,887,789, forward strand.
CTTTCAGTGCTACAGCAACTGATTTGCTCTGAATGACCAAACATTCATTTTAGCAGCTCCTGTTGTACCCTTCACTAAGTTTCTCAATGAAGCACCGAAATTCTCCCTGCATTAGTCTTGAGCATCACATCAGGAATGTAAACAGCATGTCTTATTGCAAGAGTATAAGTACACAGAATATGGACACAGAAATGCCTTTATCCCATGTGCTTTCCTTCCTGTTATGCTGCAAGAAAAATTAATGTCAACCAACTTGCCCAACTTTCTACGTTGCTAAATATCATTGCAGCACTGTTATTCACAAACTAAGGACATATGAAGCAGTATCACAGTCTTGCAAGGTCATTTGCACAGTGCCTATTTCATTATTTAATTGCTTAAACCCAGCAAAAGCTTTATTTCTAGTGAGGTAAGGCATACGTTATAAGCTGTATTTTAATTTTACGATTTTACCTTACATTTTCCACCAGTCCTTCGGTTACCATGCCAGATCGAATGAATGGAAATTCACATTATTGACATTACCTGTCGACAGTATCTTCCTACGTATTACTGTTATTTGATGCCACTCCCAAGGTTTATGTAACGTATGGCAACATGCGTCTCTTTCTTAGTGTAGTAATTGGCAACAAATCAGCTATCTCCGCCAGGAAAGATGAACTACACCTTGTTTTGGGACTTGATTATGCATTGCAGCGACTAATTTCGTTTTCCTCCTTAATGGTGTAATAAACTTACTGTACCTTTCTGACTGTTAGATGCAAGAAAATGGTCCTCCAGGTGTTTGGGTCTGCAGCACTGACATGATTTTGACCTGTAGTGATGTCGGTATGACAATCCTTACGTATCAACATCTTTCTTTCTTTGGAGTGTTAACTTTGAAATTTTGCTCACTTTGTATGCTGTTCTCTCAGCTGTAAATATCAATATATATCGACGTTCAGTCAGTCAGTAAATCATATTTGCAGCGTATGCTGCAAATATGATTTACTGACTGAGTGAATACTGTTCACTGTATCTTACCAGATTAAGGCGAGGTGTTAGCAGGTTCTGTTATGGTTGATCTAGTTCATCTTTTCATAGTTTATTTGGAAAAGTTCTTTAGAAAGGTGGCCTTGTTTGGTACTATAGTGAGGAAATGGTAGAAGTTGTGGGCAATGCATGCCAGGTGAAGGATCATGTAGTTATTAAGTTAGGACTTTCATATTGCTCCAACAAAAAAAATTGGTTTATTTGCAAGTCCTAATTATTTAACCCAACCAGACAGGCAAATCTGTTTAAATGTTTAGCTCCTAGTTAAAAGTTTTCATGGTAATGCCGAGTTTGATGTAAGTAAATTCAGTGATCACCTTACTTTACATTTTATTTATGAAGTTGGACCATCAAGCTTGACTTGTTGGTTGGTTGGTTGGTTGATTGTCTCAAAGCAACATTCAGGCTGTGTGAGGCTGTGTGTCTTTGTCTAGTGTTGTGCGTCCGGTATGGATCAGTACCAACTCACGAAAATGTCAGTTTTGCTATGTGAGACTTCCATAGCGAATAAACCACTGCACTAGATGGTTATAAAGTGCAGTGCTTAGTGACTGAAATACTATAATCAGACTGCATGGTGACCAGTGCTCTTAGCACCACTAGTGAGTGCTGGGTCATTGCTGAGGGACAAAATGCAGCTGCAATGTGTCAGAAAGACTTTATTTGTATAGCGTAATACACCAGTTTCATCCTAAAAGAAGGTAGGCGTGCAATCACAGGCACAAGAGAAGAGATCAAGACAATATAAACGCCGATTCATTCACAAAGCCGATTCAACACAAACATCAATTTCATTTTCCCAGCACCCATCGACGGCGCAAAAAGTTCTGGTTGCCATGCTGGGTAATAATGAAGTTTGAATTGTGAGGCATTGCACATTCATTTCAACACTTCTACATGTACTGAGTATGCCTCGTTACAAGTTGAAAGGCACTAAAACAAATTTATTGTTAAATGTTTTTGTATCTGAGGAAAATATAACTATATGGAGGCACACCTTGGTGACTCGTATGTTTCAAAATTTGAGCAAGCTTTGTTGTTTATGCATGTTCACAATGCAGGGAGTGCAGTGTACTTTTTTTTTTCCACTGTTACTTTTCACACCCAGACGTAAGAATGCCCTGTGTGACAGTGCCCTTACTTTCTTCAAACTGATATGCTTAGTCAGCATTCCTTATTAGCACAGTTTTATTACAGTGTTCTTGCCTTGCAGCCATCAACTGGTCGTGTGTCAAAGACTGCCTGCTCGTTTGCTCCGCTTGTGATCCCCTGTATGCTACAGGTCACGGTGCTGTCAAGGTGAACAGCGATGTAAGAGGCTTTAATTTTTTTGTATGTGTGCACAAGACTGTTTTAATGCCCAGTTGCCATAAAAGGAGCACGCATTATGTAACGTCTTTAAATTTAAAGCACTTTTATTCTCAATATAGACAAAGAAGGATAGGAAGCGTGGAGAACATACAGGATCTTGACCACTTGGTGGCAAAGAGTCCTCGTGAAATTTTTAGCAGGCCAGTACAACACTATTTGCACATCATGACTGCAATACATGTATGGCTCTGTGAAGGCTGTTTTAATATGAGCTACATATTTGTGGACAGCAATACGCATTTACCGCAGCAAAAATGTAATAATCACAGTCATATCTGGTCAGTAAGCGATTGCATTTAAAAATTGAGGCATCTTGTATCAACACAAAACATGTGTGCTACTGTAGTGTCATCGATTCTGACTTTGTGCAGCTTTCAGAAATCGCTGAAGAAGTTGTGCGAATGTGTGAAGCTGGATAGACCTCCATTACTTTGACTGCTGTTTGCAGTTGTATGTTCTCCAGAAATTTTGACCACCTGGGGTTCTTTAACGTGCACCTAAATCTAAGTACATGGGCCTCAAGCATTTTCGCCTCGATCGAAAATGCGGCCGCTGCAGCCAGGATTCAATCCCGTGACCTTCGGGTCAGCAGTCGAGCGCCATAACCACTAGACCACTGTGGCGGATCAAACAGACACGTCATTATTTTGTCCCCAAGCTTTGCCTTTGTACTGTGCAACACATCTCAATTTCAGCTTGCATCTTATTAGTTTGTTGCTAAACCAGTAGATAAGGTGAATTCAACCTACAACATTTGTGCATTTCCACCTGGAAAAGTATGTTGATTATGCATTGTTGTGTTTCATGCCTTCATACCTTAACACTCTTTGAAAGCCCTATACTGTACTGTAGTACTATCCATTCTTTTTTCTTTCAGGGCATTGTTTCAAGCATCTTATATTGTGGAACATTGGAAGCCTTGCACAATTACACACGTACTGATGGCACAGTTCTTGTTGTAAGATTTTGCTACTACTTTTTGCTTGAAGTATTTTTTAAAGTCTGCTGTAATGAAGTTTTGTTTCTAGTATGCTCATTATTTTTTGCCTACTTTTAGGTCTATTTTCTTAGGCTACTTAATAAGCTTCTTGTTACATTTTGTGGAAATGAAAGGTTCCTAGTAGAGCTGTGCGAATAGCAATATTTTGGGTGTGAAGCGAATTCGAATAATAAAGATTGAGTGCGAATCGAATCGAATAATTTCGAATAATTTTCGAATATTTCTCAAATATTTCTCAAACATTTTTCGAATAATTAGAAGTGAACTTACAGAAAAAGTTGCAGAGAATCCCTAAGTATGTTCTTGTGAGATCGCAACATGAAAGTGTTTCTTTTCGCTAGGTTGATGAAGCGCTGGTGGGGTCATATTTCATAGTTGTCTTTCTTATCAAGAGTGAGGCAATGTAGAGGCCAAATTCTATTTATGTACATGATTTGGTGCAACCAAAGTGTTGCCGACAACACTTTACACGTGATAGGCAGAGATGCCATTTCCTCAGCCTCTCCTCCTCTTTCAACTGCTGTGGAAGGCCAACTGACGTGGCAGACAAGGGTGTGCTCCCTTCAAGTTTGGAGTTCCAAATCTGCCAAGTAGACGTCGATATATAAGAACATCTGAAATTTTGGATGCTAAAAAGCTTCGGCGTCCGATTTTTCGGACTTCCTGCCCAAATTTCAGGTCCAAAACAGCATTAATTGAGCCCCCAACTCTGCCACATCTTTCATCTCCATGTTGGAACCAACGTTTTCTCGAGTTAATACATTTGCGACCGTAGCGGAGCTTGAAAGGCAGCTTTGCCGCAATACGGGGGTGTGATGAGGTGAAGCATATTGAAAATCTAGGGACCACTTCCAAACGGACGTTGACCGTCTCTTGGCTGAGTTCGACCGTAACGGACCTTGAAAGGCAGCTTTGCCGCAATACGGGGGTGTGAGGAGGTGAAGCATATTGAAAATCTAGAAACCACTTCCAATCAGACGTTGACTGTCTCTTGCCTAAGTTCGACCGTAACGGAGCTTGAAAGGCAGCTTGGCCGCAATACGGGGGTGTGATGAGGCGAAGCATATTGAAAATCTAGGGACCATTTCCAACCGGACTTGGTCTCTTGGCTAAATTCGACCGTAACGGAGCTTGAAAGGCAGCTTTGCCGCAATACGAGAGTGTAATGAGGTGAAGCATATTGAAAATCTGAAGGGGTCACTTTCAACCGGACGTTGACTGCATTTGTCTTTGGGAAGTTCGAATAGTTCGAATAGTAAAATTTCAGTGCGAATCGAATCGAATAGCAAACACTATTCGAAAAATATTCGAAATTTCGAATATTCGCACACCCTTAGTTCCTAGATAGCAAGGCACATTTATAGGGGCCCCGTTACAACCTTTGCATAGCCTTGAACATCTGCAGTCATCTAAGATTTCTGACCGCAGCTCAGTTAAAGGTACATTTAAAAAAGTGATTGTAGTCCTGTCCTCATGTATAACGGCTACTCTAAATGGTAATCACTTTTTGAGAAATGTTTCTGTAAATGAGCGTAGAATATTCGTGAAAAATACAAGTGCCACTTCAATGCTGGTTATTGTACGAGTTGATATTTAATCAGAATATAGAAATGCTTGTCTGCTAGTGTTGATGTTCAATAAAAAGACCAAGGTGGTTACATTTAGTGTGTAGCTCCCTTTACAATGACGCTCGCATCTGTAATGTGGCATTTAAAACATCATGAACTCAGTTGGAATTAACTCTGATGCCTTGTTATGCTCAGATGTTCTTAATTCTTATTATCACTACTTGTTTATCAGGATTATTTTTATATTAATTTATTCCATGTACTACAACCACTGACTGAAACAAACTTAATGATATTGTGTCAATTCACTGTATTTCTCTCTTAAGCTTTATTTGCATTTTTTGTTTTCTGGCAATACTACCACATGGCCTCAAACATTGTTTACTGTATTGGCTAAGGATTAAAGAAGTACTGACAATATTTCGTGGCCGAGATAGCCTGCACGATCGATTCCGGTGAACGTGCATATATCATCTGCAAGATAACAACAGCGAATATAGCTTGGAAGTTAATTTAAATGAATTTTGAAGTTTGCGTGAGCGATCAACATCCTCGTGCTACTGACACCCTCAAAGGGGACCCTTGGGGACCCCCTACTTCCCTCACGTGACCACGCTGCAACAAGTTATGATGACGTCATAGCCGCCATGTATTATTGCCATGTTCGCTCCAGCAGCCTACTTCTCAGCGGCTGCTCGCAAACCACGCGGAAGTGCGTCACAGTTCTGTGTGCTGGCGTGATCGAGCGCTGCACCCGCTAGGTGGTGATAGTTGCACCCGGAGGCTTGTCGTTTTTGAAACCGAAACTGACAGTGGTCGGTAATGAGGAGCCTGTAATTAATTATCTGTCGCGCGCTGCAGCAAACGATGTGCCATGTTATGACTAACAGGCCCCCAGCAACACATTGCAGCAAAAAAACGCAAGGCCATTTTTGTGTCAGTAGCCCTTGAAGTAACATTCTTTTTTCTTTTACTCGTTTCCATCTTTTTTCTCTTTTGGCAGTCTTGCCATACATTGAGCGCAAATACTGCTAGTACAGTTGAAACTCGACCTAACGAAATGATGAGGACAATTTATTTCGTTAAACCTGGTAGTTCGTAAAATCGAGAAAAGGGATTTTCAGCTCTTCGAAATCTGAAATTGTAACATAGCGACAACCAACAGCTGCCAGGCCATTGTTCTTGCCACTAGTCTACTCCTGCGCATGTGAAAAGTCTGCGAGGGCGGCCCATGGTTGGTCCTGATGTGGAGCCTCCCATGTCGCCCGGACATAGAGGCAACATGTCCGGGCAATGCAGGTCAGAAAGAGGGTTACATGAAGCAATGACGGGCGAATGATATGCAGAGACGCGGAGAATGAATGAGGCGATTGTGCAAGCAGGATGAGCCAGAAAGTTGAAAGGAGGTGATTAGTGCCATAAAATCACGAAACCAACCATCGCTGCCCGTAACACCATCCGGTACGTAAGAGCGATACCGACTGCCAAGTCCAATGCTCCATGCATGGGCGCAGCGTGTAGCCTCATCAAACTATTAAAGCTATGGCCATGTTTAGGGCGCCTAGACATTTTAATGCGATAGCGTTGAGCGCACGCTCGAAGGAAAACCCATATCCGAAAAATTGGAAGGAATTCACCGCTTTTCCACTCAATTATTTCTGGAAAAACATTGTTAAATTGGGTTTGGTGGCCAAGCTAGTTCATTAATTCGGGTTGATGATAACACTGTGTCCTCTGGGTATTGGCTTGGGAATCGACATTTCTTCGTTATATTGAGAACTTCGTAAAATTGGGTTTCATTAGATCGAGCTTTAACTGTATTGTATAAATTTAAATTTCTAATATTATTGCTGTATGTATGTACTCCACTTCCATCTACAATGTGCAGGTGCTTAAGGGTACTTAAAATAAATAAATAAACCAACAACAAAAAACTAAAGGCAGGTTTTAGATTTATTTATCTATTTGCAATACATTACAGGGCTTCCGAGGAAGCATTGAGTGAGGGCGGTACAGAGTAATAGACAACAAAAATAAAGCAGGGGAAATCTAAAAAAAAAAACTATTATATACAGGCCTAAATCAGTATGCAATGCAAGAGAAGTGAAATCATTATACAGTATTAAGACGTCTGTCTAGTTGTTCTCCAAAATGTTTACGGTCAGTGATCGGGACGAAGGCTTCCAGAAGGTCATTCCCAAGTGCATTGGCCTATGGTAGTGCAGATGACCTAAAAGCTTTAGTCGTTCCAAAATTGCGTTTAATGTTCAGGTTGTTATGTAGACAGCACAATGTTCAGGTGGGGGTGTGGATTGATAAGTGACAAAACTGTAGTATTTATGCAGTAGGCCTGGAAATTAAACAGAGCAATAGGTATCCAACGGCTATAGATGAAGTTTAAGGTTTGTGACACTGGAATGGCAGTTGTTGTTAGATTATATATTTCGCGCAGCTTTATTTTGGATTGACTCTTATCTTGTTAGTGAGATACTTCTGATGAGGAGACCAGACTGCTGAGGTGAATCAGCCTTTTGCACGATGCCATGGTGCATGCCCCCTTCCCCTAGCGGAAAGGTTGCAAAGGCCTTTTGATCTCGGAAGCTTTCGTTTTGGTGATACCGATTGTCCCTGCCCCTACCAAAACACTACCAAAACGGCAGAGGGCATCACAGAAAAATGAAAAAGGTGGATTCTAGCTCTGGTCAAACAAAATTTATATAGGCTAATGCAGGTATGTTATAGTTAAAATCAAGGCTTCGACGGACACCCGTCTGGTCATGAAGAATCATTGAATAAAAAGACGAGGATGCCGACCACAATGCCTTTCTTCGTCTCGTCCCACTGCGCAGTTCGGCCAGAATGAACTCGTGCCAACTCGCCCAACTCTCCACGCTGCTTACAAGAGAATAAAAATGCATTGACACTTCAGCACCCAGAACGAGAGCCTTGTTCACAATCTCAGTTTGTGAGCAAGGCTCCCGTTCTGGGTGCCAAAACATCAATGCATTTTTATTCTCTTGTGGTCGGCATTCTCGCCTTTTTATTCTATGTTAGAATTAGAATGATGCAAGTTATGGCGTAAATAGATGGCTTAGCACAAACTGTAGTTACGTGCTCCTCCCGAGAGAGTGTAGAAGTTAGACTGATTCCTAAACAGGTGTGTGAAGGTGCATGAGGCAACACTATATTATTATAGAATAAGGAAAGTTCGGTATAGAGTGTTTAGGACTGGACTGAATGAAACTCTTTTGCTTTTAGTTGAGGGATAACTAGCCATTTATTGTACCAAGATCTTTTTGAAGATTAACATGGTCATCAGCATTTTTAATAACCCAGTAGACAACGCAGTCATTGGTAAAGAGCCTTATACTGGAAGTTATGTTAGTGCTATTGTTAATGTAAATTAAAGATACAGGGACCCAGGATGCTACCCTGCAGTACATGAGATATTGCATCACAGAGGTACGAAGAAAAGTTATTTTCCACTGTGAATTGAAGGCAACAAGATAAAAAATTTCTAATCCATGACTAATTTAAACTATCATTTCCAAGGGCTGATAATTTTGCAATTTGACAGCAATGTGCTATGCGGTCAAATGCTTTATAGTAGTTTAGAAAGATGCAGTCAGTTTGGAGGCTATCATCCATGTTAGAATGTAGATCTGTGGTTAATTCAAGCATTTGTGTTGCACATAGCCTTTTACTAAATCCATGCTGGTTATTGAAAAAGAAATGATTGGACTCAAGGTGGTTGTAAAGGTGCGATTAAATAATGTGCTCAAGAAGTTTGTAGCGGATATATGTCAATGAAATGGGATGGTAGTTTTCAGCTATCGACTCCCATTTTTAAATATGAGAATAATCTTAGCAATTTTCCAGTCAACCAATAGTTGTCCAGGCAATAATGACTGCCTAACTATTTGGAATAATATTGGAGCTCAAATGAAGGAGGTATTTTTCGGTATCTTAGAACTTACGTTATCAATACCACATTCTGTCTTCCAGTGAGATTTTAATCAGCTCCATAAAATGAACGTCTGTTTTAGGAACAGATGGCACATTGCAATGACCTTCTTGAGTGAAAACATAAAAAGAAGCCATTGAGCTCTGGTCCACACTCTTGATCGGAAAGTCATGTCAGGTTATCTTAGTGTAATAAAAACTTCGTTACCCACACCACTGAAGGCAATTGTCCTCTAGAACATTTTAGGGCTAGACTTTAAGAGAGAAGGCAGGTCGGTCGAGTAATATTTATTTCTAGCTACCTTTAAAACCTTACAATATGTTTTTAAACATTCATATTTTGCCGAAAACGAGAGAGTTTGTAGATGCTTTGCAAGGTCATAAAGATGCTTTGCATGCTCGTAATAGATCGCATTCTGCAAAAGCTTGGACAGGATTTTTCTACTGCCTTGTTCGGTATAAATTATTCTTCATTTAAATATGTGTGTAGATTTTGGTCATTGCTAAATAACAGTTTGAAAGTGTTTTCTATTTAAATAATGTTATTTAAATAACGTTAAAGTACTTTAATTCTGCAAATCGACTTGGAAAAAAATCGGTAAGTTCTTGCAATTATTTACGATGTTCTGCTTAATAAAATTATCTAAAATATTTTAATTGCCAGCATGTATTTCCACACAGATTGCTGCATTCATTAGCCTACAAGAGCAAATTTTGATTAAGCATTTGCTTTACAGAGGTTTTTTATTAACCGTATGCAAATAGAATTAATACTTATAATGTAATAGGCTTCTGCCTTGTCATCAGCTGTTCCTTCCTCCGCTACCCTTCTTCAAGGTCATTCTTCATGGCACCTTGCCACCTTTTTTTTTCAGCTGATTTCAGTTTCATTGCTAATTATAAGGTCACTGGTGGTGTGCAGCAGCATGGAATATATAACAACAGAAGAGCATTGCTTATATACGTTCCTTTAGGATCATGTTAAAGCAAACCCACATTGTCAGAATTATTTGGGGTTGTCTACTGAGGCATTTCTCTTGGATTGTGTCACTAGATCGTGTAAACCAATTCAGTCAGTCACACAGTGCGGATATTCCTTGTTTATTATATTCCTAGAAGAAAATCTCATCTCTCTCTTTTTTTTTTCTTATTTGTTAAGGTGCAAAGGTTAAAGGTACAATCTTTTCTCTTTCCCAGGTGTCTGGAATGGTATTTTTTTCTTCTGAGCTGGCCGAGAGTCTCCTAGCTCTGCATTCCATGTCTCCTTTGGACTGTTGCACATACATGGGTGTTGACAGCGGCGCTGAGCCAGTGCAAGTTGGTGTCTCCTTTGCATTAGCATATGTGACTGCATATTCTTGTTTCACCTTTAATTAAGGTGTATATATTAAATTGCATGCTTCTTATGCATTTAGGTAGCTAGAGGCATTAATGACACTTATTTAATTAATGGTCCCTTGCACCTCAAGAACCTCACACATACACAGCTTGGTGTGTGATAAAGAGGGAGAGAGAGAGATAGAGGCTGCTAGAGTATGGCTGTTTTGTTATGTGTTAGTGTGTTGAGGTGTGGAATGTACAGGAATATTTGTGAGCTAACCTAAGAGGGTTCGGTTATCAGCCATAAGTACTGTGCCTTGTGTGGTGCTCTGAGGAATCTAAGGTGGCCACAATTAATCTGGGGTCCTCCACGACATCTCTCATGGCTGTGTATCGGTTCGGGAATAAAAACAGAAATAATAAGGTGAGACAAAAGTATTATGTCAGTTTTTCTTTAAAGTATTATGTTGAGTAGTTAAACAATCTCAAAGCTACATTCAGGTTCATACGTGTCTTCTTTTTCAGATGTCATTGTTTTTTGATTTGCTGGTGGCTATGGCCGAAGACGTCACGCAAGACACATTTGTTAGTGGCCAGCATGGTCGCTGCTACGACAAAAAATTTAGTCTTGAGAAGAGAACTATGGCCCAGAGGGCTCGAAACCTTGTTTGGAAAGAACTGTCATCATACTCTCTAAAAGCTTGTGAGTAACTGCACTGTTTTTGTATATTTCCTGCTTGCTTTATGTATCGGAGCACGTTGCACACTGCATTGTATGAATAATAGTTTTTTTAATGACAGAATCATTGTGAAACTGCTTGCACAAGTTCTTCATTCTGAGCGAAACTTCTTTGTCTACTACTTTGAGGGGTTTAACATGGCTATGTTTCTCCTCGAGTTGACAAGCAGCTGTTGTAATTCAGAAAAGGCACATTATGTACAAGTATGTACTTTCCCTACAAATGTGCTAGTGACCAGCTCTGTTATCAGTGGAATGGTGCAACAAAACAACAAACAGTACCAAAATATCCTCACTGCAACAAATATTTGCCCTCAAGCACATAATTGTTTAAATAAATTGCAGATTTCTTTGCCTACATCCCCGGAGTTCGGCTTTTCTGTTTGCTCATTTTCTCACCAAGTAAACTAGGCCGATCTCTGAGACACAATCATGGTCCTTCCGGCCACCTAGTGGGGGTTTCCAGGGCCACCTGGATGCTTGGATGGGGAGAACATGGGCAAGGATGAGCATATAAACAACTTTCAATGTGGAAGTGTGTAACATCTGCTCCTATGTGATATGATTGAAACACATTGTCAGTTACGAAGCACCAGCTTGACACGCAGGCACATGCAGTAATCATTACGCTGGAAAATGTGATGCAGATCTTGAGCAGTGACATGCAGGTTACCATGAAGCCAAATAACTAGGAGTGTGCGAATATTCGAAATTTCAAATATTTTTCGAATAGTGTTTGCTATTCGATTCGATTCGCACTGGAATTTTACTATTTGAACTATTCGAACTTCCCAAAAACAAATGCAGTCAACGTCCGATTGAAAGTGACCCCTTCAAATTTACAATATGCTTCACCTCATTACACTCTCGTATTGCGGCAAAGCTACCTTAGAAGCTCTGTTACGGTCAAACTTTGCCAAGACACAGTCAATGTCCAATTGGAAGTGGTCCCTAGATTTTCAATACGCTTCACCTCATCACACCCCGGTATTGCGGCAAAGCTGCCTTTCAAGCTCTGCTACGGTCGCAAATGTACTAACTCAAGAAAACGCTAGTTCCAACATGGAGATGAAAGATGGTGCAGAGGTGGGGGCTCAATTAATGCTGTTTTGGACCTGAAATTTCGTCAGGAAGTCCGAAAAATCGGAAGCCGAAGCTTTTTAGCATCCAAAATTTCAGATGTTCTTATATATCGACGTCTACGAGGCAGATTTGGAACACCGGACTTGAAGGGAGCACACCCTTGTCCGCCACATCAGTTGGACTTCCACAGAAGTTGAAAGAGGAGGAGAGGCTGAGGAAATGGCATCTTTGCCTATCACGTGTATGGTGTTGTCGGCAACACTTTGGTTGCACCAAATCATGTACATAAATACAATTTGGTCTCCACATTGCCTCATTCTTGATAAGACAACTATGAAACACTACCCCACCAGTGCTTCATCAACCTAGCGAAAAGAAACACTTTCATGTTGCTATCTTATAAGAATATGCTTAGGAATCCTCTCCAGTAGCAAGCCAGACGACAAACCAGGCTAACCTCTCCGGGCATTTAATTAAAGAATCTTATCTCTCTCTCTCCTCTCCAACTTTTTTTTCTGCAATTTCACTTCAAAGTATTTGAGAAACATTCTAGAAATATTCTAGAAATATTTGAAAAATATTCGATTTGATTTGCACTCACACTTCAATATTCGAATTCGCTTCGCACCCAAAATTTTGCTATTCGCACAGCTCTACAAATAACACAAAATTGTGTGATTGGAGGAGAACATGAATGATTCCTTACACATACATAGTTGAATATAAGTTTGCTTGCATAATGTGCCTCTTTCCTATGCATCTTAATTGAAATAGTATTTCCCAACAAATGCACTTGATTTGTCAAAACTTCTTTACTTTTCAGCCAGTGGTGCACATGTGTACTATTGTGCTGAGGTTTGGTGTTTCACATGAAAAACTCAGGCGTTAAAAAATATTAGAAAGCCTGTAGCACCAGTAAATGGCACAATCTGCTCTTATTGTTTGTGCAAACTGGCAGGCTCTGGTTGCTTTCTGGCAAGTTGTTTCCTGCACTGTATTACTGCAAAGAGTATTGATGAGCTAGGAAGTGGCCTGTCAGTTCAGTTTAGTTTATTTTCCTTAAAGGGCCCCTCACCAGGTGACATAACAAATTTTAGTTAGACATTGGAAGTTGTTGCGAGCGCAATAAAGAGCATTATGCCACATGAATTTTGTAATCGGTCCCTTAGAAGCCGAGAAAAACAATAATTTGTAGCAGCGGGAAACCATGATGCGAGGAGGCGAGCTGCAAACCCTTGTCGCTCGCCCCATGTAGCCTTCGCAATCGAAATCCCTTCCCTGCCCTCTTCGGCACGCGAGCAGGAGGATCACATAACGCATACGCATGAACACATCATGCGCACACAATGTCACGAGCGCATGATGTGCCCGATCCAGCCTGAGCCCCTGAGACGCGAGCAGTGTTGTGGCGGTGTTCTTTGCGCTTCATCTCTGCAAGTTATGCCGAATGCGCCCTCGGCGATCACTTGGCTTTCAACCTATTACTAAGCACGAAAGCTGCAACATTTGCACGGACGCTAGACTAGCGGTGTGCCGCATGTACATCTAGTTAGACGCGGGAGGATAAATGACCCTAATGAGTGCTGGAACGCGGTAGAAAATTAGTTTCGTTGTAAAGGGTGGCGTCTGCGCGATGCGCAAGGCACGAGAACACGAACACATGCGAAACGGAGGTAGATTAGTCTCGAATCTCGCTGCGATTTGCAGTAAAAATTAAAAAAGAAAACGCACACATTCTGTTTGTGTGTTTTATTATTGCTCTCAAGTTTTGTTCATCCATTCAAGCAACAAACTACACAAACTACACGTCATGTCAAATAATTATCGCAGTGTCATGTGCTACTGTTGGCAACGTCAGAACACAGTCGTCTACGTAGAGGAGCGACGTCACAGCACTACCATCTACGTAGGGCCATTCCACCATGTACGTCATCCCCCATTCTCTGGGCACGCGGCCACGAGAAGAAGGGCAAGCAGCATTCAGCTTGAAATTTGACGCATTTACGCGGCGCATAGCGTTGCAAATTTTGGCAGACGTAATCGTGAACACCCAGTGCATGCATTGCACTCGTCAGCTCAAAATTGTCAAACCTGGTGAGGAGCCCTTTAAAGACCCCCGATTTGGGGGTCTTACAAAATGTTAGTTTCTGTGTTGATTTGTTCACTACTCTTTGTGTGGCATAACTTGACAAAAGGAGGACATCCAACCTCAGATAGAACAAGTGATTCTCCATTTTTCAAGCTCTGCATTCTAACCACTATGCCACAGCTGCTTTGTGTAAGCAAGCTGATAGTTGCATTGAATGCTGACAAAAGTCAGCAGCTTTTCATGTGACCTATCTCAGAATTCACCAACCACAGTGCTTGGCCATATGATGCCTGCAATGTTGGCAGTGTTGTTAGTTGAAGTAAACTCTTCCTTTTTCCCACCAGCGTTAATGTTGCACCGCACATGCTTTCTTTAGGTTTTGCGAGTTTATAAAGCAAAATAGAAAATATATGTATACTATTATGTATGTGACAGTAGTAAAGGTAAAGTCAGTAAAGGTTCATATTGAAGGGACAAGGGGGAAGCGCTAGGACGAATACAAAGGACGAGATGAAGACAGGACATGTGTTGTACTCACAACTGAAGTTCTTTTTACTGGAAAACGTTCCTTATATGCAACCAGCCGTACCAACTAGCCCAACTTTCAATACTGTTGTTATAACTATTCTTTCATCTCTTCAGATGTTTTGGAAGGCCAGCCAAGTCACCACTACTTGTCCAACGACACTACTGCCCGTCAACATTCCGACTTTCTCATTAGTCATGCGGGCAGTGATTTGCTTCTTCATGCTGTTTTGGATGTAAGTTCATGCACCTATCTGCTTGCATCATTAATTACTTTTTGCCTAGCTAATTGTGGTACGTATGTTTTCTTGGGCAGTCAGCAAAGGTTGAACTTGTGCATCTAACATTACATCTTAAAACCTTATTCTGAGTAAGTTACCTTGAACTTTGAGGCTGACACAGTACGTGGTTTGAAACCATCAAATCTTATCTCTGAATATCTATGGCAATGTTGAGCAATGTCACTTTGTTGTAAGTGCATACGTATGGATGCAGTTACACCAGGCGGCTAGTGTCAGTTAGAAGAAGGTGGCTACAGTCGTTTATGATGAAAACACCACTGCCGTAGCTGATATGAAGACACATACCTGCAGTGCAGTGGTGCTCTTGTATTTGATCATCTTAAAATACTGATTAAGGAATGCACTAGACACTGTAAGTGAAAAGTTATTGCTGCACATTTTTATCTTTACCCTTAGCAGCAGCTTTTCACAATATTAAATTTGTAAAAAAAAAAAAATACAGCTTCTCAGAAGTTTTAAGATCTGTTTACTAGTACATATTGTGCTGTAAGGCAGTGTGCATAGCCCACTGCCTTGCAGGTTTTTCTCTGCAGAATGGTTTAGCACGTGACATTTTTGAAATACAGAAGGAAATGTTAACTATGGTTTGGGTCACTTATTTGTCCAAGTGTTAGCAACTTTTTTTTCCCTATTAATTTGTGAGATTGCAGCCTTATCTGATAAGGGCAGTTGCTTCGTGCTTCCTTCAAAGGAAGATGTAAGTAGTAATGTGGTTACGGTCGAAGAGAATATTATTCAAGGGCCCCTGCTAAGGGCTTGACAGTTATGCTCTTCTACAGGTAAGTTTCTGCTTTAAGAGTGAAATAGGCTGGTATTGCGCTGCACTGAGCAGCAGCAGCATTTTGAATGCCTGAAACTGGTTATAAATTTATAGGATGAATAGCTTTTAAAGCTAGTCATCCTATAAATTGAAAAGTGGTTTAGGACCCCTAGCTTTTAAAGCTAGGGGTCCTGAACCACTTTTCTAAGTAATCATCGAATTACCTCAGTATCGGAATTTATTGCCTCATGAATTGATTGCTGCAAAAATTTCTCGAATCCATCAAGAACGAGCGGAGTTGCAGGGATTTGTTGCATCCTTTAGGTGCTTTCTCTCTTCTCTTGTCCAGACGAGCACACTGGAAGCAGGTATGGATGACAAGGGGGAAAGAAGTTGCGTCAGCGCATGTCATGACCTTGGAGCGTGCGTGATGAAATGCGATTGCTCTCTCCTGTTGTGATTCCTGTGCACAAGTGTGGCTACTGTGTAATGTTAGCAGACTATGGAATGGGGCACCGGCACAAGGCAGCACCACGTGGCAAGAAGCGCATTTGATCCAAACGCCACTCTTGATTTATGTCGGCTATTGGCCATAGTATGCTGTCTGTTGTTCGAGATAAAACAGCAGGTGCCGGCAGTTCCGAAGAGAGTGAGCACAGGCCCTTGTATGAAAAGAGAGTGCCTGAGAAAATGGCAACTTTGCACTCCGCTTGTAAACTCTCCTTGCCACAAATGGCTGCAAGATTTGGCTGAGTTTTTCATAGCTGTGTCTGCATTCTGCAGGATGTGTTTTCTCACCAAGCCCGAGGGATGGTTTATGACCCCTTTAAGTATTTAGGATCTGAATCTTTTAGTTTAAAAAATAATTAGTTGCAAATTTGTAATACACTCTAAGAAAAAATCGAGTATTCGGGGAATATTTCTGCCACACAACAATAATCGTCATCTGGCTTGCTCGTGTTTCCTTTCTTGAAAACCCGGCTGTCGTCACTTTCCTATCAAGAATGCTATGTCACGCTGATAACATGTGCGCCGTTCGTGACCCAGAAGTGCCGGGACCATGGTGATAACGCGAGGAAAGTACGCGAGGTGGATGACGATTATTGTTGTGTGGCAGAAATACTCCCCAAATACTCGATTTTTTTCTTAGAGTGTATTTTCATATATTCTATGCCGTTGTAGTTAAAGCAGTCCTAAAGGAATTGCTTAATTACTGCATGTTCCCTATTTTTAGATAACTACAAGACATTTTCCAAGACATCCTATATTATATCACATAGAGTGCCACGTGTGTCTTGTTTCATTTTTTACCAGTCTGTATTTTTTGTCATTATCGTTACCCCCACGCATACTGATGTAAGAATGATGGACACACAAATTTTCATTATTTCATGCATTTTGCAGACTTGCAAAGACTGCATACATTAATGATGACATATGAGAAACATCTGAAAGAGATCTTATTTCGCTTCAAGGCTTGCAAATCCCAGCCGACTGAAAATGCCTGTGGAACTGCAATTGAGGCCAGTTAGTTATACATCGCAGAAGAAAGCAAGGCGGGCAAACGTGGACACAAGAGAAGACAACCAGACAACACAAATGCCATTTGTGTTGTCTGGTACTTCTCTACCGGTTGGCTCAACTTCCTTTGTTCTTGGTTGTACATTTTTAGAGGAACGCACTCTTTAGTTACACTGACAAAAACTGGACAACGTACTCCCCGTTGTAACACTTTATGTGGTCTGCTTTGTCCAGTTTTTTCCCTGTAGTGCACATTTCTTCAGGCTTGAAAATGCCAGACCTGTTGAAATTTCTGTCATTGTGGCGTCATGTCTTATGTGATTTACATAATAGCAATACACTTTTCTCTATGCTTTCCCTTGCCAATCGTGGTACTGTTGGCACAACTGAATTTTTCGTTCTGTGTAGGTTGACGAAAAAGAAGTTGGCGACAGTGCTCTTCTTATGAATACCTTTGTAAAGAGCAATAAGTGCTTCATCGGAAGCCACTCAGTGTTAAGAAACTGCTGCCTGCAGGCACGTGAGGTGGTGGTTGGCAAGAATTGCTACATAAATGGGCTGACAGTGAACCTAAACACTCAGGTAAGCTCCTCAGATCTCTCATTACTCCTGTCCCTCTCAAGAATGTTGTGCATGTTGTTGGTTAGATGTTTATTATCGCCACCAGCAGATGGAAGAATGAACATGATATTATTAAATATGGGCTTGACAGTTCAATAACTGCTGTACAGTAAAATACCACTTGAGCGAAGATCGGTCAAACGAACTATTCACTTGTACAAACTTTTTTAAATCCCCCATGGAAGCGCCTTGAACCCAATGTTAAATCACTTCAGTTTAACGAAATTCAGTGCACAGCACATTTCAGTTCTTCGAACATTTTCTGTGACACCATTCAGTGCCTCCCGGGTCATGTTGACCAGTTCAACAAGTACAACCCCACTTTTTGTAGCATAGTTTTACCGTTTCCTGCGTGGTTAGCTCCGCCAACAGTGCGCCACCAGAGCTAACAGCGGATTCCACGATTTTACGTTGCCAAGGGCACTGCATCACCACGTGCTGAAAAGTGGGTCCCAATTGACCCTGGAGCTCAATTGGCTGCCTTCATATTTTCGAAGCTAGCTGAAGTCATAGCCGCAGTGACAGCTGTAGCCTTAGCGCTATAACCGCGTGCTGGTTATCGTAGTGCCAAACAGCAGCGCATGTCTCTGGACGGAAAACTAGAACCTTTGTGTAGAAGCACTGATGCTATTGGAGAAACTCAAGTAATTTTCTGCCCAGCAGACTGTTGTGGTGGAGAAAGTTCATGAGAGCTTAGACACAGTGAGTCAATTAGTGACCACTGCAGTCTTAAGAGCACAAGTGCAGCAAAGGATTATTACATTCTTCACGAGATCCTCAGCAGGCATAAATTCACATGCAAATGCGAAGCATGACATAAATTGGTTGAAATGCATTTGAACACCTGTTGTTTCCTTCAGCTTGTGATTACAAGCTACAACACAGCTGTTTCAGTTCACCGAACTTTCACTTTAACAAACTTCTTCCAGAGGTCCCTTCGTGTTCGTTCAAGTGAAGTTTCACTGTAATATAATTGTAAAAATGAAATCCTGAAGTATTCTTCTCAACAAGCATCTGGCCGAATTGTTTCGGTGCACCTACTTTGATATTGCTGGTTACAATTGGTAGCAAGATACGCTGCTTTTAAGTAACATTTTCACAATGCACGTTATTGTGTCCGTGCCTGATCCTGGTGGCCCGTTTTTTTCTTGCTTGCAGGCTTTGATTATTCCTGAAAACAGCTGCATAATTCAGTATGAAGTCTTTTTGGAGCATTCTGGCGTATCATCTCCTGTCGTCATCACATTTGGAGTGGAAGACAGTCTTCACGTAAAATTCTCTAATGTTTATGTTAGTAATACATTAGCTTTGGTCATTCTCACTATGATGAGAAGTTTTATTGCCAAAAGTCACTGATAGGTTTGACGGTGCTGCGCATGTGAGGAAAAAAAGCTTGTATGTTTTGTGCTCAGTGCTTTTCGTCGTACTATTCGCTTACTATTCGCACTGGCCCATAGATACTCAGGCTATTTTTTAATTTCCCCTTAATTAACTCATTAAGTATATTTAATTAACCAACTTTTTAATTATTGACTGATGACCCAAAGTATGAATGCAAAGTCATAAAGAACCTCCAGAAACCACCAATTGAGTTGTTTCCTGTGCGATATATCTCACGTAGTCCTTTTTTTCCACGTTGCAAAGAAAGCCTGCAAAATACGAAAAAAAGCCATGTGACCAAGCAGTTACGCGCTGATATGGTGCTGCTCCCTAATGTACAATCGGTGAACAAGGTCGCCAGCAGCATGACTGTGGCCACAGGGAAGTGGCAGAGGAGTTTTGATGGCAGCTGGCATCTGTGCCTTCAGCTTTGTCGGATGACAGCACAAATGCATGCTGCTGGCTGAGCGCTGCCGAGGAGATAAAGCACCCATATAACACTGCAGGTGACTTGGTTCACCAATCGCGCACTTGAGAGCAGCATGAAAGCAGTACGAAAGTGATCAGTCACGTGGATTTTTTTCATATTTTGTGGGCTTTCTTTGCAATGCGGAAAAAGCGACTACGTGAGACATATCACGCAGGAAACAATTAGGCAGTGATTTCTTAAGGTGCTTTACAACTAAGCGTTCATACTTTGGACGTTCAGCCAATAATTAAAATGTTGTTTAATTAAACATGATTAATGAGTTCGTTAAGGGTAAAATAAAAACAGCCTGAGTAAATATAGGCCAGCACAAACAGTACGCATTCAGTTCGATTCGCTTCCAACGCTCCTTTCATTTTTAAGTTCTTGGCTCAAGTTACATGGGACGACCTGTGTGTGTGTGTGTGTGTGTGTGTGTGTGTGTGTGTGTGTGTGTGTGTGTGTGTGTGTGTGTGTGTGGTGTGTGTGTGTGTGTGTGTGTGTGTGTGTGTGTGTGTGTGTGTGTGTGTGTGTGTGTGTGTGTGTGTGTGTGTGTGTGTGTGTGTGTGTGTGTGTGTGTGTGTGTGCGCGTGCGTGCGTGCGTGTGTGTGTGTGTGTGTGTGTGTGTGTGTGTATATATATATATATATATATATATATATATATATATATATATATATATATATAAAAAGCTCAAGAGCCTGTCTCCTACCGGAAAAATGGGCGTGCTCTTTCTCTCCCTCTTTCTCTCTGGCATTGCACAATGCTCCCTCCTAAATTTTTCCTTCCTCCATACTGATAATTAGACTTTCTTCAACACATTTAGCAGTGCAACACTTCAGTTGATACAGGCAACAATGACGGTCATGCATTGATATCCAGGCAACAATGAAGTGTGGCAACGTAAAATGACGAGTGACCTCAATAAAACATCAGATTGCCATATCAGAAACGGCTGGTCGCCAACAAGCCCGTGATCAAGTGATTATGGCGTATACAAATGCACATGTGACCGGCGCACCTTCGAGAGCCGCATTTCTGTACACTCGCCGGCACTGGGGTTTTCGCTTGCAAAGCCGTTGCCGCCACCAAAATCTGTAACTCATAGCAAGCTTGAATATATATATATATATATATATATAGTCATCTATGTATGCACACGTCTACGTGTACAAACCAAAGGTGCTAAAATTAATTCGGAGTCCCCCACTGTGGCATGCTTTGTATAATAAGATACTAGAGGTTCTCGCGTGTAAAGCCCCAAAAGATAATTAATGGGATTTAATAAGAGGTTGAAGTTGATGCCCTCGTTACATGCTTAAAATAAACTGCTTGGCTGATTAGTTCCTGTTCTTCAGGAACTTATGTACAGTGTATGATGTTGAGAATGGTTAGGCAATTGTGATTGTGCATGCTGTTCTTGACATAGGCAGTCAAATTTTCTTTGTCAGTGTTGCACCTCCTATAGTAGGTGAAGATGCACCTGAGGCTGTTCTCGTTACATTCTTAGTGCATACACAGTGCCGTACTGCATCTGCCATGGCTCAGTTATGGAGCCACGCATGCATGTTTCTACTGAGCTTGCACATCCTTGTGCATTTTCTGCTTAACTAATGAGCAATGGCCACAAATTGGTGCTTTAGAAAGGGTATTGTTTGTTAACAGAAAGTTTAACTTTTGCAGCGGGGACAGCAGCAGAACTGCCTGATGACTGCGAAGAGGTTCACATGCAGTGAAGAGAGCTTACAAGACGCGCTGTGCCTTATGACCTCCCCTCAAGATCAAGAGCACTTAAATAAGTAGGGCAGGCCTGCCTTATTATTATTTCTTTCTTTTCATTTTGACTAGTTACTGATAATTTATTGATGAATACAAGTAGCCTCTAAGGCAAATGGATACCTTAGAAATGTGGTCATTTTATTAGAAATTGTGACATAACGGAAAGGCACTGAATATAAGGGAAAAGAAGGTACTTTTAGGTATATCAGAAAAATTCATTTAGAGCAAGGACATGTGCCAACATGCAGCTTCGTTTTCAGGAAATGTATCTATATAGTGCACTCATGTAAAGGCACCTTTTTTTTGTATGTGTGCGAGTTTGTTGAGGATCAGCCCTAGTACAGAACACTTCCTTTCGCTGCAATTTTTCTATCTGTGCGTAACTTCCGTGGTCCATTTGTACCAAAAGAGATATCGCAATTGTTCTCGTAATGCATTTATTCACCTGGTGTCCACCTTGATTTGGCCATTGTCAAGCTTGCTGCTCAGGTTTGGTTCAGCAACACACTTTCAGAAATGGTCATTTCCTGTACCATCATTTGTATTAGCTATACCTGTGACTTCAAAACATTTCAGAACAATGTCTGAAGGAATGGCATGCACTGTGCTTAGAGCTCAGAAGCACACAAGCCACATCAACAGAATCTTCTTTTGTTCTGTCTTCAGCCTCACTTGTCTTTCTTTTTTTTCAGCTTTTTATTTTGGCTGCCGAGCTGGGTGTGTAATTACTCTAGCGCTATTCCTACCTTGTAGTTTTTCGCCTCTCCTAACGGCGTCTTCACGAAGAGAGGTCCCACGAAATCCACTCCAACCACTTCAAACGCGTGCGCTGGTGTCACCCTATGTTTCGCGAGAGGAGCTATTGGAGCGTGTCCTGGTGGAACGGTATAACGTTTGCACAAGTAACATTACCTGGTCACTTTCTTCACCAGGCATCGTGCTTTGCACACTCAGAAGCGCTCTCGTAACTGAGTCAGTATCACGCACACCTCCGTGCAGCACTTCGCAGTGGGATCGGATTACAAGTAGCCTTGAAAAGTGATGGTCGCTTGTCAATATAATTGGGTGCTTGACACCTTCAGGAGATTCCATCCGCATTAAGCGCCCTCCAACCCGAAGTATCCGATCTTCATCCTGGAATGGGTTGAGGCCTGCGATGGGTGATGTTATGTCGACAGAACGCTCTTCTGCGATAGCTTTGATTTCTGCGCTGAAAAATGCGTCCTGTACATGTCGAATCCAGTACTGCTCCGCACTCGATAGCTCCTCTGCCATGAGGGGACCAATTTCTTTATCGCTGCCATGATGTTTGCAGCGATTGACGAACCTCTGCACCCATGCTGTAACTCTCAACAGCTTGTCAACTCTGCTGTAACGCTCCACTTCAAGTAGCGGAAGCGAGACGTGAGTGGTAAGGGACACTTGAACGTCGACCCTTTCACAATAGGCAAGTTTGTCGTTATCCGCTGTTTCTACTGGTTGTGATGCCCACAGGTTCTCAGGTTCCTGAAGCCAGCGAGGTCCATGCCACCACGATATGCTCGTAGCTACCTGGTCTAAAGATACGCCTCGTGTCAACAGGTCTGCCGGATTGTCACTACCAGGGCAATACTTCCAAGCGGAAGGCTCGGTTCGCCCTTGTATCTCAGTGACTCTGTTGCGAACGAACTGTTTCCACTTCTGTGCATCGCCTTTAAGCCATGATAACGTTACTGTCGAATCCGTCCACATCGTGTAGCGTAGCTGAAAGCCCGTAAGTGCGCTGGATATGAAGCTCAGCAACCTTGCACCAATCAATGCTCCTAGAAGTTCTAAACGAGGCAAAGTTACCGTCTTGATAGGAGCAACACGTGACTTTGCGATTAGTAAGTGAGGTCGTCTTGCTCTGTCAGACACGATGTAGACCGCTGCGCCGTATGCTAACGGACTTGCATCGCAAAAAACGTGCAGTTCTAGTTCATGGGGCAGCTTCCCTCCGTTGCTGTTGATGTAGCGCGGTACCCTAATTGACTGAAGCTTTGTCAACTGGTTCACCCAGTCCTGCCATTCTTCTCGTAAATCTTGAGGCAAACACTCATCCCAGTTGATTCCGCGGGTCCAGATTTTCTGAAACAGTATTCGTACAGACACCATGTATGGCGCGATGAATCCCATCGGGTCGAACACTCTTGACGCTGCTTGCAGAACAAACCTTTTCGTGTCTGATTTTGCTTTAATAAAAGCAAGAAGATTTGCCATTGAGAAGCTGAATTCATCGCTCTGGGGACTCCAGGCAATTCCAAGTACTTTTACTGAAGCTTCATGAAGTACCACCATATCTTGGCTGGTTGATCGGTGCTCGCCTTCCAGCAGGTTCATATGCTCTCTGGAGTTTGTCGTCCACTTGCGAAGGTTCATGCCTGCAGAGAGCATGAGCTGTTGCGCCTCTTTACAAAACTTGGCAGCTTCGTCGTCCATATCAGCTCCTGTGACTAAGTCGTCGACGTAGAACGATTCGCCCAAGGTCTTCGCGGTCGATGCCATACTTGGTGGCGCTCTTCTTATGTGATGAAGAATGGTTGCCGTCAGCAGAAATGGGCTGCATGTCGCTCCAAAAGGTACTCTGGTCATCCTTCATTCCTGCACTTGCTTCTGCAGGAACTCAGCAACATCGCCTTCTTCGAACCACAGAAATCGAAAGGCATCTCTGTCCTCTTCTTTTATAGAAATCTGAAGAAAGGCCTTCTCAATATCTGCCATTATGGCGATAGGGTGCGTTCTAAAGCGTAACAATATCTTTACGAGGTCCTGGTACAAGTTGTCGCCCTTCTCTAAGCACTCGTTGAGCGACTTGCATCCTCGTGCCCTTGACGACGCGTAGAAAACGACTCGCACCTTTGTTGTCAGCGCTTGTTCCCGGATCACTTCTTTATGTGGCATGTAGTAAACCTTCGCCGGATTTTGAGGTTTTTCCTTTACTACTTCTGCATGTCCGGCTAGTAGGTAGTCGCGGATCGTGGCATCGTAAGTTTGCAGAAGACCATCTTTGCTGGATAATCGGCTCAAAAGTTTCTTTAGTCTGGTAGTGGCGACTTCCTTGTTGTCACATAGTTCAAACCCAGTTTTCCAGGGCAATGACACTTCGTATCTGTCTCCTCGCATTTCTATTGTTTCCTCGAAGTGTTGCATAGTTGAGCTCATCTCAATTTCCTTGTTTCCGGTATCAGATATGCCTATACTCTCTAGTTCCCAAAATGACCGGATTAGCTCTTCACCAACCTCCACTTGAGTCTTCAACACGCATACCATGACTCGGGAGTCAACTGCCTTTGACGACCAGTGGTCGGTGCTCCCTTGGAATGTCCATCCGAACTTTGAGTTCATGGCAATGAGATTTTCCTCGCTTTTAGGTCTGTGAATTTCACCTGTCATCACCGTCCACATCTGGTCAGAGCCAATCAGCACACTTATTCCGCTTTCTTGCTCAATGGATGAGTGGAGCAGCTCATCGGCGATATCGTGTCCGGTTTTCTTGAATTCTGCGACGAACACAGAAGTCATCGTGCTGTCTGAGATGTCTTGGCAAATGTGGGGTATCTCGATGGCTCTCAGTGTGACTTCCACGTCGGAATGTTGACTTCAGAGGTGAAGCTCTACGATGCGGAGTCTTTTCGGTGTGCAACTGCTGACGTTAGCGAAAGTGTTGATTGCTATAGTAGCAAAGCCAAGACACTTCAACTTCAAACGCCTTGAAAGTGCTTCGGTTACGAATGTGCGTTCACTTCCTCCATCGAACACGCCTCTGACATAGCGACACGAATAATCGGTCACTGCCCATGCGCGGAAAGTTTGTAGGAGCACGCAGGTCAGAGAGTCACCCCTTGCGTTGTTCTTGGTTGTAGCTGCACATACGGTCGTACTGCTCCCTTTGACGTCTCCCCACGCTCTTCGGCTCAGTTTCCCTGGGTCGCACATACTGGATGCATGACGACCTCCGCAGCTTGAGCATGCAATTCTACGCCTGCAATCCCTTGCTCGGTGACCTTTACATGTGCATCGAAAGCACCTCATGTCGGCAGAAAGAAGCTTCTTCTTCTCTGACGGTAAGTCCATGCTACATGACTCCGTGAAATGCTCCGTCGATTTACAGAAATTGCAGCTCGAGTTCGTTTCAGTTATAGCAACTTGGCAGTGAAGCACTGATGACGTTGGGGTCGCGCTGTGAAAGCGAGGACTCTCGTCTTTAGGATGAGCCGCCTCGTTGTATCCTTTTTGTTTCCCAAAGTCACTCCTTTCGAGGCTCTCCAGTTCAATAGAGACGAAGTGAAGAAGACGCTCTAGTTCCGTGTCATGCTGAACGTTGTTGGAGCTTTCAGGTTGTGTCGCGCAGGATCGATGATATGCCACGACGATGTCACGTGGCAATGCCCTCAGCAGAATGTCGCACAGCATCGATGAAAAGGACGACTTGCTGATGCCAGGCGCCTCCAGTCCCCGCGTGTTAATGAGCACATGGTCATATAACTTGCGCAGTTTGGCCACTTCGTTGGAAGAACGCACAGGAGTAAGCCTTCGAAGTCTTGAGAAATACTCCTGCTCCAAGCGTTTTTTGTCACCGAAACGTCTTTTCAGGATGTCTAATGCGTCTTCGTAGCATGCTTCGGTGATAGGAAGCCCCGCTATAGCTGCCGCTGCGTCTCCTTTCAAGAACAGCCTCAGGTAGTTAAATTTGTCGCTAGTTGAAAGATTGCCGTTCTGGTTGATGACCTGATCGAATTGCTCCCAGAACTCGTTCCACTTGCACAAGTCACCAGCGAACGGATTAATCGTCAGCTTCGGTAACTTGGCTTCTGGCCTATCAGCAGGTCCAATAGCCGCCGGCACGTCGCGAACTTCGATGGGCGCTGAGACTGCAGATGTCTCGCTATGCTGGCGGCGTTTGCTCTGGAGCTCGGCTAGGATGCGGGTCGCGTTGTCCTCATATTCAATTACGGTAGCATACTCCGCCTCGAATGCCTCGTCACTTATGTGGCTCTCCATCTCATCATTAATCTTCTTCAGCTCCTCATTGTTGCTCTTGAGCCTCTCGTAAATCGAGTCGATCTGTCGCACTGTCGCGTCATCATTCTCAAGTAGCGCACTTGCCTCTTGTATAAGCTTGGTGTTCTGGGCCCTTCGCGTGGTCCTCTTCATCTTGAGCCTGTCCATGGCGGTCAGCTGATCGGTAGGCCTCCGTAGTTCGCGGCTGTTTTTCCAGTCGGTAGCCACCAGTGATGTCCCTTGACGGTAGCTCCCGGCTGTCGCCTCCCGGGTTTCGGCACCAAATGTAAAATATGTGGCACAAAAACCAGCCGACGCGGACTTACAAGCTCAAACAGACGTTTATTAGCGTCCGCACGAGCCCAGAACGTCAAGATGGCTCCTTCGTTCCTGGTAGAACGAGCGCACGAGCCCAGGCGCATGCTGTTTTTCTTCTTCTTCTGGTGGGATGAGCGCGGGAAAATTCAACATTCCCGGCCGCGCAGTAGTCACGCCTGAAGTTCTAGGGGGTACAGTCTTTGTATGGATCTTGTAGTCACAAGGCCGTCTTGTCGTTTTATCTTGCACCAGCGAACGAGACCATCATCTCCTTCGTAGACTTCAATCACCCTTGCGAGTTGCCACACTTGACGTGGAAGGGTTTCAGCATGTACAAGTACAGCATCGCCTTCCTTAACTTTCTTCTTGTCCCCGTTGTCGCAGAAGTGCGCTGATCTCAGTTGGAGCAAGTACTCTTCGGTCCATCGTTTCCAAAAGTGTTCTGTCAGGCGCCTTCTGTATAGAAGTCTCCGGGTGGCCTCCTTACGCGTTGAGATGTCCATTTTCACGATGCTGCCTTGTGGTATTGCGGTGAATCTTCTGCCAATTAACAGATCAGCCGGAGTCAAAGTGCATGGTTCGCCGTCTTCCGACTCAATAAATGTGAGAGGTCTTGAATTGACGACGGCTTCAACTTCTGCAATCACCGTCATAAGTTCTTCGGAATCGAGGGAGGCTCGTCGGAGAATCTTGCGAAGCGGTGTCTTCACAGTTCTTACCAGCCGCTCCCACCATCCACCCCACCATGGAGCGTTGGGCACAATAAACTTCCATTTGATGCCTTTACTGCTCAGGTGTCCGGCGACATCATCTTGTAACGGCATGCTGCAAAGCTTTCGCAAATCCCCTGACGTTTTCTTAAAGGCCCTCGCATTGTCTGAATAAATGACTTGGGGAAGTCCTCTTCTGGCACAGAATCGACGTAAGGCCATCAAGAATGCCTCAGATGTCATGCTTGACACAAGTTCTAGGTGGATCACTCTTGAAGCTGCACATACCTAAAGGGTTCCTGAAACTATGTAAGCGATTAGGCTACAACCAGAGTAAGTCGATCACACCATAGTTTAAGTAAATGACCTTATATCAAGGGAACTACGAACACTTAAAGGTTACCCTCCTCCCAAGCCCTGCTTTTTTTCCTCAACTTACTTGGCAAGTGATCAGGACTGAGCTCCACCTTCCATGATCCTACGCTGGCGCACCATGAATAGTGAAGGCTGTGCTCCGTGTTTTTCTGATTGAGCTCTGCGCTACAAGGTGACGCTACAAACCCAACTGCTAGGCCGCTTGTTCCTCCTGTATAAACGCTAAGAAACTGATCAGATGTTGTCCCAAAGTGGTGTCATGTCCCAAAACATGGTCAGCTGTAAACATGTTGTGGCAGCATGCTGCGATCAGTAGCATTTCGCATGTGTAAAACCTTATAAATTGCATATTTTATGCGGAATGAAGGAAGGGTATTTTGAGGGCTCGTTTCTTTGTTTGACACTTTGTTTCACGTTTCTTTGTTTTTCGGCAGGTGCCGAACCTGCAACCTTTCAGAAGGTTGCTGGTTCGGTCCTTGCCGGCGGCAAGTTGTCTTTTCGTCCACTTTACTTTCCTCTCATCTATATCACAATTACTGCAGTACACTTAAAACAGTACAAATAACATCCCCTATACCTTCCTTGGCTACACTATCTGCTGGTTTTCATTAAGGTTGTGTCACACTTTATACAGAGCACTTAAATCATTCTGTTAATGACCTGAAGGACATACACTAATGGCTCATTGGGCTCGTAAAAAAAAATTGTCAAAACTGTTTCAGGGTGCATTTAAGTGTATACAGTATATTCACATTTCGTGCTCAGTATTTTTCCTGCTTGCATTTGTTATGTCTCAGTGACAGTCTCCATACATACATATTATGTGAGTATATTCTGTTTTGTTTTCTTGCAGATGGAAAAACTGCAAGAGGCTTTCCCTAGTGGATGTGTTGGCACATCAGGACCTGAAAAACCAGTTTTGTAGATCTTGGTATGTTGCATCTTGTATTTTTTTATTTTAATTGAACTTTTGAGAATTTTGTTCGACATTCCTAAGAGGAAACCATTGCAGGAGCACATTTAACTTTTGTTTAAATATACTTTTTTTTTAAGTTAGAGATGAGAAGTCAAAGTGGTTTGTTTTTGCAACTATAGATGTACATTACAGCATCTGTACGTTGAAGCGCAAATGCAAGCACTGTAATTTCTAGCTGAAGAGCCCCAGCTTGAGTACATATGCTAACCTCTCTAGAAGTCTGTGTCAAATTAATTTTGTTTCTTTCTTGCGAGATTTAGAGGCACGTCATATTTATCACCAGAGCACATTTTTATTTACCACTCTAGCTGTGGTTTCATAAGTTGCAGACATTGGGGCTTGCAGGCTTTGCGTAATGCAGTATTGTGTAAGAACCTGTTTCTGAAAGTAAAATTTATACTTTATTCAGCATAGCTGTTCTGTGCCACTAATGACATTGTCCAGTTTCCTTTATTTGTCAAATAGGCCTGGCTTTCTTGAGTGTGGTTGGTTGGTTGCACTATGTGAGAAGGCAGCCATTGGTTAATCTTCATTCATTTATTTATCCACTGAATTGCAAGCATTAGCTTATAAAACTTAGCCTCATGGTAAGTTTTGATGGTCTTTATAAACTGATGTTATACACTTGTTTACCTTTTTCATAGCACTTTCATAGCTTAGAAACATTTCTGTTCATTCTTTACATTCAATTAAAGACGGAGAGCTGCAGGGAAAAGCAAATATGTGCCTCTTAATGAACACACAACTAGTTTTTGTTATTTTGACTTTTCTCACAGGGACACTTTTTTTCGTGTCACAAACTCCATTATTAAAGGGACTCTGGTGGAGAAGTCGGATGTGCTCATCACACCTTTTATCAACGCAGCTTGCGCTTGTGGTCGTGAGGCAAGTGTAATGGCTGTGTTGGATTCAGGTAAACTGTAAGGATTTCTTGAACTTGTGCACTTGACTTGGCACAATTATGTACACTTATGATGTGGTGTACAGTGAAATTTATTGTACATAAGGTGGTGCCATGGACATCAGGCTTGTTAAATGAGTTGCAAGTAAACATGACTTTAATTTGTTCTTGGAATGCTCTGTTTCATGACACTTACTGTCATTTCAGTACGAGTTAGTGTTATTTTTCGGGCTGCATATGCCCTACTTACTAAACTGTTTTATGAGTGGAACCACCTTCAGGTTATACAGCCTTCAGCCTCTGCTTCTTTTCCATATCCAAACTGGAAAGAATAAAATTCATTCACTCATTCAGTTTGTTTGTTCTTAGCTGTCTAGTGGTGGCGGGTACACTCTGCAGTTTACTTTTGACCAGTAGAGGAATATCTGAGACTGCAACCCTCGATGACACATGGGCCATTAAAACAAAGGAACTGTTGCAAGATGAGGTAAAGGCCGCATTTTTTTTTGCAAGTGTTCGAACATCTGCTTAGAGGGCAAGGACAGCCATATTCTTATTGCAAAAAAAAAAACCCTGAACTTCAGTGATCATCTAATTTTCTTAGGCTGGACACTAAAGGCAAATATTATGTCGACGTTGATTGTTGAAATAGTGGTCCAGAAACCTCGTAGTGCTACTTTTGTGCCAAGGAAGTGCTTATTTTGAAATAAAATCACGTTTTAGTGGTCCGCATTGTGTTAGCGCACTTCAAATCACCCGCCTGAGAGCGGTCGTTCTCACGTCACTGTTGCCGTGCCCAACGTTGCCCTACGTTGTCGAACTTTCTGTCAGAGTGACTTTCACGAGCGCGCAAAACACACGCGGCAGTACGCGATACCGAAACTACCGCTGATACACGACCGCGTGAGCAAAGCAG
Source organism: Rhipicephalus sanguineus (assembly GCF_013339695.2). Lineage (NCBI taxonomy): Eukaryota > Metazoa > Arthropoda > Arachnida > Ixodida > Ixodidae > Rhipicephalus > Rhipicephalus sanguineus. The sequence goes on from NC_051176.1 coordinate 252,918,523, forward strand.
GGGGCCGGGCGAAGCGCAGTTCGGCGAAAACGGAACCTTTGAACCACTCGCGCCGTTCCCCATGGCAACGCCAAAGAGGTTCTTTTTTCCATCAATCAAACACAAACGAACAAGCAGCGTTTTATTACGTGTCTTGATGCATGGAAGGTTCTTTTTTTATTGCAGCTAGTTTGATTACGAGTGATTAATTGTAGTCGGACTCTCTCACGTCATCGCGGTCATTTCCAAAATGTCCCACTCGTGGCACTTATCGTGTGATACATTTAGCTTAATTTCTCGGTAAGTAGGGCACTGCTGTTGATAATATTACTGTTTTAGACGTTGTCATACATTGAGCTTTCACGCTGACATAAATTGTTATTTGCCTTTAGTGTCCCTTTAAGCTGATTGCTGTCATCAGTTATGAGACTCCTTAGTAGACACATGCAACTTGCAGATTCATTTGTAAAGCACCATCTTGCTTGTAACAAAAAGAGATCATGCCACCATGAGGCACCATGCACCTTGGATACTACTTTCTTCCTGCAGTATACACTGCTAACATGATATTTCTTGTATTGCAGCTACTATTGTGTAAACATTGCTCCGTATGTCACACTTATTTCTGTTCTTGGGAAGCAACTTCAAATTTGCAAGCTTATGCAGAAATTCAAGTACATACCTCTCAAAAGTCAGCTAAAATTATTTTTCTTATGTCTACACTGACAAGTTTAAAATGTTCACTCTTTGTAATGGGTGTTGGTGAATTTCGCTGCACTTCAATTTATTGTGGAGTGCCTTATTTACCCTACTTGCTTGAAAATTTCTACATAGTTGCTTCAGCATGTTCCCCATGTTCTTGCAAATTTTCATACCATATCTGACCGATCTGACCTGTATTTTATAGATTACTATCAATGCTTCAGGCTCTAAGTGGTCTTTGTGGTGTGCTTCAATTCGTCCAATTTAAATTTCTTCTTACTGCCCCTGTTGCCATGAGTTTCTATAACTTTGGCATTATATTGCATTGTGTACCTGCTACTTTACCTCAAAACTTCGCACCGATGTGATCTTTAGTTATTTTAGAGGAATTTATTTTAACATGTCAGTGGATGTTAGTTAGGAGGTACAAAGATGTGAGAAAATCTTAGGAGTCGCCAAAAAATATTAAATTTCTTGTGACTTCTCAAATTTTTCCACATCTTTGTACATCCTCCATCTAGTATATTCTGTGAAGTATCCACTCTGCTTCTTCCATATTTTGCTACAGTCTGCATTTTAGTTATTTTACTAGAGATCTTTTTAAAAGTCCTGGTGGGTGGCATTCAACTTTGATAAGTTCTTGTAAGTCTCACTATTAACCCAGATTTTTATAACTTCACCCCATATGCAATGCCCTCTCTATCCTGAGGAGTTTCATCCCATTCAATATCGTATGTTTTGAGCAATAAATCTGGATGCTGTCACCAAAGCATGGTAAACAGAAGGGCGTCGACTTGGGCTTGTTGGTTTGTCATTCTCGTACAACGGTTCGTTGTATAAACGACAGGCTTCGTGAGCACGCCAACAATGTAAAAAACAAAACGGGGGGATGGCTTGCAGTTCATTGCAATAATTGTGGCTGTATTCCGGAGTTTCACAAGTGCAACATAATCGCAAATAGCAACAACGAAATGTCGCGTCTCATTATCGAGGCTCACAAAATCTCGGGCTTAAAAGAAAAATGCGTCAGCCAAGCGTCCATCTCACTTTCCGACAAGAAAATCGCGTATCTGTGTGGCACAACACGTGTATATTGAGTGGACCGTGTTGTTGGTATGTACTTGCTGTCATGCGCATTGAGTTTTGCCAGGTATAAGGTCACGTCGCTCTGCTAATAAAATTTGTTGACAGTGTGCGCTCCGTGTGTGTCCTTTTGTGTTCCCCGTCTACGTCTTTCATGCGCAACAGTTTACGAGAATGGTAAACAGACACAATCTATTAATTTCCCAGGTGATAACTGCTGTCTGCAGTAAAAAAAAAAAAAAAGAAAGAATGAGTAATTTTTTGTTAGCACTGTATGGCTTTACACATCTTTGTGGTGAAGCCTCAAGGTTTTCCTGCAATACAAATGTCTTTTTTCTTTTTGCTTTGAATGCCATACCCTGAAAGCCTCACAGCAATGCTTTAAGCCGGGCATTGAGGTTCGAACACTCAGTAACAAATCCATGCTCCCACTGCTGTGATAGTCCATTACAGTATTCAAAATTCCTTGCCTGGTCTCCCGGCTACAGAGCTTAGTTTACAGTCTGACTATAGTGGGTAGTCTGACTATGGTGATGACCACCTATTGAACAATTGGATCATTTATGACATCTCAACAGTGACACTGGCAGCACTCATATGTGAAGCCCCTGTTGCACAAACTAAAGCAAATGCAAAAAACGCAAGAGCCATTAACCAGCTAGCCCAAGAACAAGTTATCTGGTCACAATGTTCACAATGTAACAAGGCGTTCACACAGCTCATAATGACCAGATGTTGATAGGTAACAAAAAAAAACTCTTGTGGTGGCTCAGAAAGAAAAGGTCAAAAAAGGAATATTACTGTTTTCTTTTTTCGATCTTCAAACAATCACTGCAAATGCGTACTTTACAAGGCAGATTATTTGCACTGTATCTTGAAATTATAGGCTTAAATTTACAAAGTCTAATTCTTTCACTGTGTATTTGCTGATGTGGTGGTACCATTTTGATTTTGCTTCTGGTTTGTTTGCATTGTGGCTTTGTGAATGTATTTTGTTCAGTTTTGAAAATGGTAATTGCTTATATTTGTATGATATGAGCACTTGTAAAAGTTTCAGCAGCTGTTAGCACACAATGTATACATTTGTTCCTGTTTATGTATGTATACTCAGCAGCCTAACTTAGAAATGAAGTCATGCAGGAAGCACTCACTGATATTACACTGATTGATTACACAAGTGCTTAGGCGGTGCTTATCTTCATGTAGTTGCTGAAGGACAAGAGGCTGGCATGGATCTAGCCATAGCGTCAAGAGCATTTTCGTGCATAGCTGACTTTTTGGGTGCAATGGCTGGAAATTTCGGAGGCTTGCGAAGTGGTCCAGGAGGCAACAAGACCTGGATGCGTGCTTTCGAGTTGCTGGAGGTGAGAGTACTGCTGCATTTTGCTTTCATTGCTCAAGCTTGTTGTGCAGCTTAATTGTCATAACTATCAATGGCTATTGGATAGCACTGAATGTGGCAGTGTGCAGGGGCGTAGCCAAGGGGGGGGGGGGGGGGGTGGGGGGGGTTCAAACCCCCCCCGAAAATTTTCGATTTTGCTTGCGTATATCCTCCTGAGTGCCAGCTATGGCGATTTGTCCAATATATTGGACATGAAATACTCCGTCACTACGAAGACATCAGCGTATTTTCACCCTTAAAAACCAGCTGTCCAATATTTTGGACGCCTACTAGCGCTATCTATGAAGTTATGTCAAAATTGTGCCAGCGGATTACAAAATAAAGAAGACAACATGGCGGCGTTCAGTGGAGCAGCGTTCTACGGCGACCGCCGTAGATATATTGGACATCACGCCATATAACTCGAATATATTGGACATTATGCCATACCAAAACCATAGACATTACTGAAATAATAAGTATCACTTTTTACCTTTGTTATCTACACACCCAGTTTTGAAAGTTTCAGGAAAATCTGTGAACCTAAATCCAACCCGGAAGTCAGGAGGATATATACACGCACACATACAAACGCACGCACGAACATACATGAAGCATGGTTGAACCCCCCCCCCCCCCCCCCGAAAAAAATTTCTGGCTACGCCCCTGGCAGTGTGCAGTGCTTGACTGTTGTTTTTTGAAATAAAGTTAGCTGAAAAAGATTTTTGGCCTTAATATGAAACTTCTTGCAGCTGCTTTGCACAGGCAGGTAGTCATTATATAGAAGAATTGTGGAGTCCGACCCGAAGGTCATGGGATCGAATCCCGGCCGCGGCGGCCGCATTTCGATGGAGGCAAAATGCGAGTCCCGTGTGCTTAGATTTAGGTGCACGTTAAAGAACCCCAGGTGATCGAAATTTCCCGAGCCCTTCTCTGCAGTGTCTTTCATTTGTTATTATTTGTGGAGTTAAACGCACTCAACCCTGTGTGGCCGACCAAAAAGAAAAGTCCCTCCCAACACGACTTCAAACTACGTTTACTGGTGGTGCAAAGACCATATATTACGTAGAAACCGGAATATAGGTCGAATTTGTTTGTCTTTTCAAAAAACGCGATGAAAAAAAAAAAAACTACGGAAGTCTGGCCACTATGAGCGGCTGAAATGTCTACCAGCTCAATCGCCATCACCATCGTCACTCTTTTTTGTAACATTGTGCTAGAATGTAATCGAAAATTTTTGTGCCGTGGGACGGCCCTATTTTGAGTTTTTGTTGTTCTCTTGTGAATCTATTTGGGCTCCGTGCTGCCTTTTCCCCTCCTTTACTGCAAAAATGAGCGGAAACCGACGGCAGCTCACCCACTATTCAAGAAAAAAAAATGCGATCGAGTTCATGAAGGCGCGTGGAAATCTGGCAGCACAGCGTGTCAGCGCGCGCCCGGAGTGTCCGGGAAAAGCATTCGCTACTTACGGACGAAGACGGCTGGCATCACGACATGCAGGAATCGGAAGAAAACTTCATTTTGGGGCAGGATCGCACCGTTTGTGGAGCTGAAGACGAAGGTTGCGAGGTTTAGCCGCGAACTGCGTTCAAGTGGTTCAAGATGGCTACCGGCGACCTCCGATTGCGTCCGAATAAAAGACGTCGAGAAGCGTGTGCCTTTGGATATCCCCCAGCGTGGGTGTGTGCCACGGTTGCAAGGTTCTACTCTACTGTAACGAGGCCAAAATTTTGAGGACCTCCATAATTGTTGGGACGTGTTATGAAGACAACGTACGCTAAACGCTTCTTTGTTCTGGCATGGGGAGCCAATTTGTAAACGCACATGTAAATAAATTGAATTGTCACTGTGTACAGCATTTGAAATCGCATTTGTTTTTTATACTTTAGTAGCGTTCCATGCACTACAACCAAATGATTTTTTTTTTTTCGGTTGGCGGGGGGAGGGGGGTGTTGGATATTCCGGTTTTATTGAAAGGCATAACATAGAAGCAATGGCGTATAAATATCGCTCTTAAGGGGCCCTAAACCGCTTTACAAAGCAGTCATCAAGTGACTTAGTATCGGAGTTTATTGCCTCAGGAATCAATTGCCGTAAAAATTTCTCGAATCTGACAAGAACGAGCGGAGTTACAGGGATTTGTCGCACGCTTTGAGGGGGCCCTGCAACACTTTTACAAGTAACCACCGAATGGCTTTACTAAAGGAGTTTATTGCCTCACGTATCTACCGCCGCAAACATCTTTAGAATCCGTCAAGTACGAGCGGAGTTGGAGCTTTCTCGTCCCGACGAGCGCGCTGGAAGCTAAGCGGGGAGGGATGGCACGGGGGGGGGGGGGGGGGGGGAGCAAAATTGCGTCACGCGCATGTCATGACCTTGAGCACTTTTTTTTTCTTCGAACTCGCGGGCACATGGCGGCCGCTTGAGCTATGCCGCACACAATGCTCAAATCGGCTAATGGCCGTGCAATCGGGTATATGGCATCATTTGTCGAGAGACGGAACGATTTCTGACTGAATTAATTGTAAATCCCAGGCCGCGTGCTGCGCTATAATGTTTGGCTCGTGTGTTCTCAGGAGCCTTAAGTTGATTACTGATTGGCAGCGTTTTCTGACCATGTTGAAAAAGTGTTGCAGGGCCCCTTTAAGAGCTTTCTCATCTCATCCGGACGAGAGTGCTGGAAGCCACACTGGGAGGGATTGCACGGGGGAAAGAAGTTACGTCAGCGCGCCTCATGACCTTAAGTGTACTTGATGAAACGCGATGGCTCTTGCCCATTGTGGTTCCTGTGCACAAGTGTGGCTCACTGTGTAATGTTAGCAGGCTGTGGAGCGCCAGCATGTGGCGGCACCCCGTGGCAAGAAGCGTATCTGATCCAAATGCCGCTCTTGGTGTATGTCACCTATTAGCCAATTTGCATGCTACGTGCTGTTCGATGTCAAAACAGCAGGCGCTGGCAGCTCAGCAGAGAGTGAGTGCAGGCCTCGGTATGAGAAGCGGGGGTGCCTGAGAAAATGGCAACTTCGCGCTCCGCTCTTAAACTCTTCTGGCCGTGCACGACTCTAAGATTTGGCTGATCTGTTCATAGCAGTGTCTGCTTTCCTCGGGATGTGTTTTTTCATCAAGCCTGAGGGGTGGTTCATGGCTCCTTTAAAGGTTATGTGTAGGGCTCCGTGTTTTCAGATAAGTCCGAAAAAAATCAGATAAGCACTCACCGGTAAAATTTTTGACAATTCGGATTTATCCGATAAACTACGATTTTAACGGCCAACATGACTCTGTTCCATTCTTTATGGAAAGGGCATGTTCTAAGCGGCCATTGATACATCGGCCCGTTCGGGCGATATAAACTTTACCTCACGCCAACAGTATCTCATAGACTGCAACCATTGCACAGGGCTTCTCGCGCACGGAGTGAGGGATGTCAACGTATGTAGGGGCCCTGAAAGCGCAGGACATCTTGATATAAGGTCCACTGGGGCGTGCCAGATGACATCGATAATTGTTGGGGTTTAACGTCTCAAAACCACAATATGATTATGAGGAACGCCAGAAGAGTGTTAGCAGAAAGCTCCCATTCTTTTCTGTATTTACTGGTAGCTAGTTTCCTTACTCCATATCCACGTGGTTCACTTCTACCAAAAGTGGTCACCACAGTGACACTGTGGTCACAGTGCTTAGCTGCTGACCCAAAAGACGCGAGTTCGGTCCCGATCGCATTGTGATAGAGGCAAAATCTAGAAGCCAATATAATGTGCAATGTCAGTACACATTAAAGAAATCCAGAGCCATAGTTGCTTTGATTGTTAAACCCCATGAACCAGAAGCTATTTATATTACCAAAACCTACAACTAGTTATGCCAAATTTACTTCTTGCTTTCTGTTATTAAAATATTTTTGTAACTAGCATAATACAATGTTTTTCGTGCTTGCACATAGTAGCTGCTTTATAATTCACACATTCTTCTAATCTGAAATGGATGTAGCAAAAGAGTCCAAATTTCCACCCCCTCATGAATGAATGAGAGAAGGGGAATTTTTCTCGAGGGGCTTGTTTCTTTGTTAAACACAACCAAATGGATCCTACAGACGATTAGGCCAAGGAAAGCATAGGGGGCATTAATTGTTGTCTTTAACTCTAGTGTAGTAATTAGGACGAAAATTGAAATTAAAGTGGACAAAAAAATCACCCTTTCCGTCGGCGGGATCCGAACCCACAACCTTCGAATTATGCTTCCTATGCTCTGCCAATCGAGCTACGATGGAAGGCACTTCCCCATCCACTTTATTGGGCATTTCTGTCTGTGTAATCCATGGGCACTGGGTAACACTTTCAGGGATTATATGTAGAGAAATACCCAACAAAGTGGACAGAGAAGCGCCTTTCATTGTAGTTCAATTAGTAGATCGAAGGTTGTGGGTTCGTATCCCACCGACGGAGAGGGTGATTTTTCATTCAGTTTAATTCGTTTCAATTGATGTCCCATACCCCGTCTTGAAGGTGCAAGAGCACAGGTGTTCTGATGTTGGAAGTGGTTTGACAACATGCTGCGTTCGGGGGGCTCTAAAGTAGATGTACTTGATGCTCCTTCACTCTGCTTAGTGCTATGCTGTGTTGTAGATGCACCATTGTGTTAATTGGACAAGATGGTTCGCCCAAAGAAACTTACTTCCTCTGAAGCAATTAGATTGAATACCTCACTTTGCAATAATTCCCATTCAGAACATTTTGACTGGTGTGTGTGTGTGTGTGTGTGTGTGTGTGTGTGTGTGTGTGTGTGTGTGTGTGTGTGTGTGTGTGTGTGTGTGTTTGTGTGTGTGTGTGTGTTTGTGTGTGTGTGTGTGTGTGTGTGTGTGTGTGTGTGTGTGTGTAGGTGGGTGCTTTTTGTTGTTTTTTTCTAAAAGAGGCAAGTCCACATTATGTGAAACTGAGAAGAATGCAGTTGTTTGCTACTGACAATGTGGTCAAGCCTGCTCCAACAACTTTTTGTCAGTGCACTCATATTACCAAAATACTTAAAGCTATAGTGCTGTTAAAATGTATGTAGACTACTATCGCTGGTATTCAGGAGGAAAGTTCGGATTTGGCTTTTGTAGATATGTCACAGAGTAATTGGCTCATTTTGATTGGAACACATTATTTGGGCTTGCATTGGCTATGCAGAAGAAGTCTAAATGGCAGTGCATGAATGATATTGCAATACTCTGCGACAAAATTAACATCATCAGTGTGCTTTTATCAACCGTCCTCTGTTGCATGGGTGCAATGGTGATGACCATGTGTAGAGCAGGCGGTTCTTCCTGGCAACAGGCGCACTCTTCTAGACAGTCAGCAGCGTTTTCTTGATCTTGGTATCTATTTAGTGCCTCAATAAGATGCTTCACCTCTCCTTTTCCTTCTTAGCTACTTCTTCGCTGGTTTTATCTGGCACCGTTTGGGATCACTTCTTCTAGGAATAGACTGGCCCCTAGTACCGTCATTTTGGTCGTCTTCCATTTCAAATATACTGTCTTGGAGCAGATACGCAATAGCAAAGCAACTAGGTCACATATGAAATAGATTGGATGTAGTCATGTTGGTTGTTCCAGCCACAAGGTGCTCACGCAGCAGTGGTTTAGGGATATGGCTCACTTTAATTCATGCAGATGCAGCACTTGGCTTATTTTTTATTTGAAACTGCTTTTTTGAGTCCACGTTACAATTAGGAATTGACCCATTTTGATTACAAATGTTTTAAAATGACGAACACATAGGCGTGCATCGTGCTTTATGTTACCATCAAATTTAGCCCAGTTTCAGTTTCTGGCATTGGCTGTTTTAGAAAAAGAACTCCTCATGTATAAGAGAAGAAAAAAAAGAGAGTGCAACATATATTGGTTTCGCACAGTATATTTGCTAACGTTTTGGCTGGCAGACCAGCCTTTGTCAAGATGCACTTTGACAAACTCTGGTCCACCAGCTCCTATTTGCTTGATGTGCACTGTGCTTGCATTTTATTCACTTTTTTTCCCATGCTCTGCTGCTTCTGTTGCCACTACATCACCTCTTGCATCTTGTACTGCTACTATCTATTCAGGCACCTACCAAGCGTTTTCTTTTTGCCAAGTATGTTCACATCCCTAGTTGCACATACCCAGTGGTCTAGCCGGTCATATAATTGGCAAGACAGCAGCAGTCAGCACCCAGAAAGCGGTGGGAAAGAGACAAAGATAGCCTCGTTTTTTTAATGATGACATGCTACATGATTCAAGCTGGCAATTGAAACAAGTAGAGACAGCAGTTACAGTTGTGATCGTTAGGATTTCTTTACATGCTGTGCAGTGTGCCTGCACGCTTGCATATAAGCGCCATTTTACGTTATAGGAAGGACAGATTCAGAAAGGTGCATTGGCATTGAAGCAGGAACGTCTCAAGTGGATGGACCGACCAGATCGCATGATGCGAGCAGCAAGGCATTACGAAGGGGCCTTACAGGTGCTTATAAGAAAAGCTGTGCTAACCGCAGAAAAGGTAAGCTTGACAGAAAGAGTGCAAATGCTGGCTGGTATCTTCTATAGGTAGCATTCTGGCTTGCTGTACTTGAGTAGGCACACACTGTGGGCCTTGTATGTGGGAAAGCATTAAGATATTGTTGCAGTTGTTTAATTATTTTGCATCAAAGAAGTTAGTGTGACAGGATGCAGCAAAAGGGTTCCATGAGGAAATGTGGCACAAAAGTGTCCAAATGGCGACTAATTCTGTACTGATTGTTGCAGATGTCAAAGCCATAGCAGGCTGAAATTTTGTGTGTATGTGGTGGGGAGGAGGGGTATATGGCAGGTGATGCGCAAGCCTAGTTAAATTATATAGGTTCATCTGGGTTTATTAGGTCCATTGTGTGATACTGTTGAAGGTCCATTGATTACTGGAAACCTACCAGTAGGTTTTAAAGAAACTCCACTAAGGAAGTATATGGGGCAGATCTGGGACGCTATTTTCTAGTGATACGTTTTCTGATGCTAATGCCTTTTTATTAGGCTTGTGCGAATATTAGAGCAGTTCGAATATTCGGACGAATATTGCAGTATTCTAATTCGCTTTGAAATGAATTTAAATTATTCTAAATTTCGAAGTATTCGCAATCAACAAATAGACATATATAAACCGCATGTAACACCTGTAAAGGTGGTTTCTCTGCAGTGCAGTGGTACTCTGCCGTGATTACACCTTTCCAGGGGAAATCCGCACTGCCGAGAAGCCCTACTTCAAGGTTAAATGAACAAATTACCCTCACATCGATTCACAATTTTTTAAGTTTAAAAGCTCGTTATAGCGGCTTATATGCTCTAAGTATAGTAAATTTTAAAACGTAACATATTTTACAGGTTATCACTTGCATTATGCCGAAAGTCAAATCCTGCTACTATTCAAAGTTGCTTCCACTTCCCTTTGAATCAGAAAGAGTGACGTTTGCACATGCCTTGTTTCAATTTTAAAAAATGTTGTGCAGGTTAGCTCGGTCATGACAAATATGCAAATTTTTTTTATAATGTGTGATATATACTATTTGGATTCGATACGAAATTATTCGACTAAATCACTATTCGCTTCGAGCCTATAAGTTACTATTCGCACAAGCCTACTTTTTATGCTTTCAGGTGTGTGTCGGTTGTCAGAGTGATAGTCTGCCCACATTATCAATGTGATCAGCCAACCATGAGTGGTGGATAACAAAAATTGCACAGAATCAAGCAGAAGACATCACTACAATATAGCAGCTCAGATTGAAGCTTTACAGCAGTAGAGTATGGGGAATCAGTTTTGTAGAAACCGACAAAGTTGACATAAGTTCATGAAACGGACAAAATTGTCATGCAACCTATTTTAGCACAGTAAGCTTTGTAGCACAAAGCTACACAGGAAATCCATATTGGTTTCTCACAAAGAAAGCTTCGGAGTTGAAGAAAAATTTGTCCTGTTTTGGAATTTGAGCACGAGAGCAGCACCTTTCTGGCGCGTTCACTCTACAACTTTGAGCTAACCAGGAGGCTAGTGAAGTGCTTGGGGAAAGTGAATTTATTGACAAATTCAAGCACTAAGACTCATGCTTCCTCCAGCTTGTGGGCTTCCATGGAACTTATTTGCCATATTCAGTGTCCCAGTGCTTCGTTGATTAAGCACAATATAAAGATTTCAGGCTGGAACTTCGTGCAGATAGGCCTGACTGTCTCCATGCTTATACCTGTTGAATGTGTCTTTGCAAGTTCAGGAACATTATTTGAGCACCTCAATTACAAAGGGTTGCACTCTTCAGAAGTGCCAGCATGCAAGAAACATTGGCGCTGTTCCGAGAAGTTACATGATGTATCTTCAGTTGGCCTAGGAAGGGTGGCAGATGGAGTCACTTGAGTGAGAGAAAAACATGGTACTAAATAAGGAAGTTTAGAGCAGAAACTATTTCGATAAAAATTATCTTGTGATTTTGAAAGGTTGCATGAGCCTGTAAGGTGTTTTAATCCTTGTGAAGTAGTAATCCTTTGTGTTCACGCACAGTGTTGTTGATTTTATTACATGCCACAAAGCTGTGCGCATGTGCATGTTCTGCATGAACATGACTGATATGGTGTTCTTGGTTACAGTATATCATAACAGCTGCAGCTTCTTGCCAGCTTCCCTTTGGACAATGGGTTGTAGCAGAGTGCCCTGCACGAATGGATTTGTTTGGTGGATGGACAGACACACCACCTATCTGCTATGAACTTGGAGGTTCAGTAATCAATGTTGCTGTGCTTGTTGATGGCCAGGTGAGCTGTTAACCATTTTAATTTTTTATTTTATTTGTAATGCTGCACTCGTCTTTGTAAGTTTAGTATGATAACACTGTGCATTTACTGCCTCTTAATGCTACATTGTATCAATAATACTTACAGTGCCTATACAAGTTGGCTCAAATTCAAAGCCACATCATCAGCTGGGGAAATATATTAAAATTTCTTCTTATTATTGTTTTATTATGCATATGAGGTGTGTGAGTTGAGCTGATGATCTGTTACTTTTTCGTTACCACCAACTATCTTGTACTTCATGGCCTGTAGTAGCAGGAGCGCCTGAAATCCCCTGTTCATAGTAAAACCTTCTGGCCATATTACAGTATTACCTAGCTGTTCGGAGCTCATCCATGCTGCACTGTGTCCAGTGCTCGTAGTTGTATTCATTTGGGCCTCGGTGCATAGGAAATTTTCTGATACTAATCTTTACAGGGAGCAGAGAAGAAATATATCAAGGCAAAACTATATAGCGCCAAGCGTGCTTAGTTCTTTATTTTATGTGATCGGGTTTCACCCGTAAAAACTGCTAGCACCACTCGATGCAAGCCACGCCGCAATGTTTGCGAAGCTTCGCGATTGTCCCATATTGTTATGTTAAGATCACGTGCAGGACGTGAGTAGTCAAGTTTGTCTGGGAGCTTGCGCGAGCATCAATGATAAAGCTGTAAGGTTCGATCCCTGATGTATAAAAGACAACGCATTTCGCTAACGTTTAGATTACTGACGACCGATGTCTATGCTTGCAGTTATCATTGTACAGCAAGTGTTGCTTGTGCCTTGAGTCTTTCTTTTATTGGGCACATGTTCGCCCAACAAAGCTTTTCATCTAGTACTGGTTTAGTTCGCTTCTTCATTGTCACTTCTGCGAGACAATAGGTAGTCAATAGACTCATGAGATATACTATTTAGTCACTTAGTGTTGGTAAAAGGCTAAAGCTGTAACTAACTAAATTGGAATGAGCGTTGACAAAGCAAGTTGTTTGCCTTGACTTCTCAGAGTTTCTCATAGTCTTCTGTAAATTTCTGCACATTCGAGTGATATTTGTGAAGACTCCAGCATAAGCAAGAGAATGTATTTCATTATCCTTGGGCTTCTTATAGGACTAACTATATTAGCGGCTGACACTGTTCTTGATTAGTGTCTACCAAAAGCTCTCATAGGTCTGCTAAAGGCTTTTTGTTGACAGAAACCAATTGGAGCCAGGGCACGAAGAATACATGAGTGAGTACTACACTTTGAGTCATAATTTTTCAAGCTGATGCCATAATATGCCCTATTGCAATTTTTCTGTCTAATAGACTGCACATTGTTATCACACTGGTGCACCACAATGTTCCAGAAAAGATTGAAATATTTACCATGCAAGACCTTCTTGACTATAATCAGCCTGGTGCTAGAGGTAAGGCTGCCGCAGGCATAAATTCGACTCTATTCAATGCTTATTTAATTGTAGCACTGCTTTCCTCCTTACGAAGTGTTCCTTAGGAAAAAACTCAATGGCTTTTTAGACACTGTAGCTGTACACCTTGGCACAAAAGTAGCAGAAACCTGCATCAGGTTTTTAACATTGTATCACCTGGCAGCACAGCTGTCATCCTTTGTTATTTACAGTCTACTATTCAGGTGGATGAATAACATACTCAAGATATAGCTTTGCTATCTGCCGCTAAACCTAAGTTTGAAAGTAGAGGTGGTGTCTATTGTCAAGGGTGTCTGCAGAACTTCTTGCAGGGTGGGGCATCCAGGGCAGGCAGCCTTTCTTTCACTGCCGTGACATGACTGGCAAGAATAGTCAGAGTGTGTAACATGAAAATTTCACGGGAGGGGGCAGCCGCCCCCCTTTGGAAAAGAATACTCTCTTCCAAGGGGGAGTGGCTGCCTCCTCCCCTGGAAGAGAGTATTCTCTGTTATGAAAGGCTTGCGGAATGACAACGAATGTAATATAAAGCTAGTAAGTAAGGGCTGATTGTATTATGGTGGCAACTCATTTTTTAATATGACAAGATTTAGCCAAAACAAGTGTTCATCGTGCACTTTAGTGAATGTCAATTTTTTAAAGTGCCCTTGGATTTAAATCATATTTAATAGTATATGGCTTCAAATAACAATGAACATAACAATGTACTTACATCAATTCTGATACTGTTTCAGAAATGTCATTGCCATGTTGCCATAGATAACTCAAAGCAGTTATCATATGCAAGCTCCTCATTTCTTTGGTTATCTAATTGTAAATGGTATTATACATAAATGTGCCAGTGTGTATGCTAAATCAGCTTTCTACTTACATCTTATTTTTACTTCCAATCTCTTCTTACATGCCATTTTAAAAGAAATCCAGTATCACAAGATGGGCAAAATGTTAGCTTCCTTTGCCTAAATTATGTCAACGAATACATAGGCTCCTTCAGGTGAGATGATTGGAAAGCGTTACGTAGAATGCATGTGCTCTATGCATTCATTCAGGAAGTGGTTCATTTGTGCAGCAACTGTAGTTCTGCAGCAGGATCATTTGGAACAGTCTCCACTCAGTGTTTTGTTTTTATTTTTTTAGGCTGCAACAAGTGTTGATGTACCTTATAATAGTTGAACAGAATAAATGTTTGGCAACTTGGAGTAGTAATTCTCTAATTGAATGCAAATTGGATAGCAAGAACTGCATGATTCGTATTAAAAAATTTCAGATATTTTGCTCACCACTACTATATGCTATGAAGTTGTAGCCAAAGTTCTGTATGAGGGTTGTGTTGAGTCCACAGTTGCTTTAATTGGTTAAATCAGTCAGCATATAACAGAGGTCAAAAGTCAAAGCTGTACAAGCAAGCCATAGCAACACTCACTTCGGTGGCATCATTTACAAGTGTGCTGTTGGAGAACTAATCGATAACTCGCCCTTTTTGGCATCCTAGTTTAGCAGTGCATGATATCCACCATAACTGTGTGCTTGTGTATTGTAGCAGTATGTTTAACTGCATTGAAAACTGGTTTATGTGAGTTCTAACTTTTTTGAAAAGGTTATGTTTCTCTAAACATTCCCAATATCTGATCTGTCCAATTACAACCTGCAGGTGCTCTCCTTAAAGCCTGTCTTATTGGCTCTGGCGTTGTCCAGATTGACGGCAAATCTACGCTGCCAGAGCAGCTTCTAGCACTGCATGGAGGTGGCATTGAGCTACAGAGCTGGTCCAACTTGCCCCAAGGATCAGGTCAGGCCTGTTTTTTTTTTTTTTTTTTTCTGGCACAAGCTGTCAGTTGAGTTGTCCCTAATTATTGCAGGCCTGGGAACAAGTAGTATTTTGGCTGCAGCCATTGTGTCGGCTCTCTGGACTGCAGTTGGGCGGACATTTGACAAGTTAGCCGTCATTCACTGTGTAAGCAACATTACATTTTTTTTTTTTCCTATCTTATAGAAACGTTGCATGTTTCACTATCACAAATGTTATCTTATTTAAACAGTTTTGGTTTTGAGAGAGGAGTATGTGTGAAAGAGAGGAGTAAGTGGAATGCAAAAAACTTTGGGTTAATTAAAACACATTATTTCATTTCTGTTACCACCAGCATGCATAATATCAGCATGAGTTTGGTTTGCATGCTTAATTTGGGGCATAAACCATCTTTGGCGACCAGATCACTAGCAGTCTGAGATAGTGCTCTCATGTTATCACTGGCAAAACTTATTCTACATGGTAAATTCTTGTTCGCGTTTCATTTGTCCGTGACTGTACCTTCAGGAATGATCAAGGAGCAAAACTTTATTTCACGGGAATTTTTACAGCAAGTTTCTTGCACCCTTTCCTCTGCTGCAGGTTATTATTCCTAGCATGTCTCTTCCAGCACAAGTGAATAGTGCTGTAAATAACTATTCTCTGCCTTTTCACCTCTGCCCCTTATAGACAGCAACCCTACAAACTTGAGCGAGAGCACGCAGATGTGTTTGTGTGATACCTTGGGT
Organism: Rhipicephalus sanguineus; assembly: GCF_013339695.2. NCBI lineage: Eukaryota > Metazoa > Arthropoda > Arachnida > Ixodida > Ixodidae > Rhipicephalus > Rhipicephalus sanguineus. The sequence goes on from NC_051176.1 coordinate 252,934,430, forward strand.
TAGTGTAGCACAAGTGCATCTGTTACAGGTTCTGCATGTCGAGCAACTCTTGACAACAGGAGGAGGCTGGCAAGATCAAGTTGGTGGAGTCATTGGTGGGCTCGTGCAAGGCTCCTCGCAGCCTCACTTACCACTTCGTGTGGATGTTGAAGTGCTCCCACTTTCACCTGATGTCTACCGTCAGTTGAACGATCATTTTCTCCTTCTCTACACTGGCAAAGTCAGGCTGGCCAAGAACTTGCTTCAGGTACTGTTGTACAGTTTTGATTTCTCAAGTTGTTTGCCTGCCCAAGTTCAGTATAGCTTGTCATAATTTTTTTTTCTCTCTTTGACGAAGCTGTAAATGCCTTTCTGTATCCTAAACTCATGAAGAATTATTTCTCAATTTTAATTAACTTTTTCCTTACTGGAACAAGGTGAACTTATTTGATCAATACCTTTCTAGACAGTGCCAAACCCTGATTTAAGTATCATCCTATGAGCATTGCCATGCACCATATGAATTGGGCCGCGTTTGTACTTTCAATGCAATTTGTCAATATGTGGCACGCTAGGGAGCCCTGGAAAATAAAGCTTCAATAGGCAGGCTTTTGAAAGACAAGACAGTGCAGCAATATGAAGGCAGGATAGCGAATAGAGGTCACAAGTCCTAACAACAATGGTTTTATTGCACCAAGGATTGCCCTACACATTTGTGTAATCTCATTGTCAACAGATAATTCATCCTTGGTAAAATTTTTCGAATGAGGAGGTAGCTCAGATTATTTAATATCTTATAAATTCTTTGTCGCTTCTAAAATAAATCATGAGTGCACCTTTAGAAAGCCTGAGAAAGTGTTGTGAATTTGTAAACTTACCTATTTTCATAAATTTTTGCACAAAAAAAATAATCATGCCATAAATAAAAGTTCTGCTTCCTACAGTCACTTTAATTGAACTGTTTTCTCTAACTCACAATAAACTTCATTGGAAACGGTCCTGTGGCTGTCTCATAATTATATTTTTCTTCATTTTACATCTGTATTTAAATAGTTTGTATCAGGGCTGGCCCTGGGCTAAATTTTCCTCTTAATGTGCAAAAAAATTAAAACATTTAAACCAAAATCTTGCTTTATTGGGATGACATTGCATTCGTCATAAAAAAAAAGTTGTTCTGGAGAACGGTGTTTGCTGTCAAAGCCCGATGTTTTCTTTAAAGTGACAGCTCATGGGCATCATGTTGGCCAACAGCTATCATGGCAAAAATCTACATTAGCACTTTCCCATTATTTTATACAGCTATCTCACAGGGCACTTTAAATTAATTGAGGTTGAAATTCCTCACTTGTGAAAGCCTTCTTTCTGCAAGATTTGTTATAGGACTGACCGCAATCGAGAAATTCTATTCCCATCAGGCTGTGACAATGATCGAAAGTACACCGTGTTGCACCTGTATTAGAGAAGTTTAAATCCACGATCAAAGCAAGGAGCCTCCGTTTTACACTATTTGTATTCATACATTTCTGCAAAATGGCTAGTAGTTATTTCGTCCACTTTTCTCTTTTGGCATACTTCTTTGTAGTTTAACAAAGATTTTGCTTCGCTCCCACTTAAAGGGCCCCTCACCAGGTTTGACAATTTTGAGCTAACGAGCGCAATGCATACACTGGGCGTTCACGATCACGTCTGCCAAAATATGCAACGCTACGCGCTGCGGAAATGGGTCAAATTTCAAGGTGAACGCTGCTTGCCCTTCCTCTCGCGGGCGCGCGCTTTAGAGAATGAGGGGATGACGTACATGAGAAAATGGCCCTACGTGGATGGTAGTGCTGTGACGTCGCTCCTCTACGTAGACGACTGTGCTCTGACGTCGCCAACAGTAGCACGTGACACTGCGATAATTATTTGACACGACATGTGTAGTTTGTGTAATTTGTTGCTTGAATAGATTAATAAAACTTGAGAGAAATAATGAGACACACACAAATGGAATGTGTGCGTCTTTTTTATTTTTTTCGCGAATCGCCGCGAGATGCGGGGCTAATGTGCCTCCCTTTCCCGTGCGTTCGTGTCCCCGCGGTTAGCGCATCGAGCAGACGCCAGCCCTGGAAACGAAAGTAATGATCTGGCGCGTTCGAGCACTCATTATGCTCATTTATTCTACCGCGTCCAAGTAAACGTTAATGCGGCACTAGCTCATGACAACGCCACTATCGTGCCCGTACAAATGTCTCAACTTTCATGCCCGCCCCGCAGAAACAGGCAGTACTCCACAGAGAACGCCGACAAAACGCCCACGGCCGCTACATAAAAAAAAAGGTAGCGGCGGTGCAACGCCGCTCGCGTGCTCGGGCTGGCTCGGGCACGTCATGCGCACGTGACCATGCATGCGCATGACGTGTTCATGCGTATGTGTCAAGTGAAGAGGGCAGGGAAGGGATTTGGCTTGCTAAGGCTACACGGGGCGAGTGGCAAGGGTTTGAAACTCGCCTCCTCCCATCATGGTTTCGCGCCGCTACAAATTATTGTTTTTCTCAGCTCGTAATGAACCGATTTGAAAAATGCTTGCGGCATACTGCTCTTCATTCGGCACACAACAACTTCCAGCGTCTAACTGAAGTTTGCTATGTGGCCTGGTGAGGGGCCCTTTAAAACGCCAAAGATTAGGCTACAATTTTATGCATCACAGTATATATCACAGTATGTCTGTCGCGGTACATATGCAGTGACATGTTGCCACGCCCGCTTCTTAGTTTATTTTGATGTATTCGGGTTTGACCAGCAAGGACGGTTAGCAACGCTCGATGCTGACTGCACCACATTGTTCGAGAAGCTTCGCGATTGTAGTTGATCACTTTGTTAAGATTGCGCGCAGGACGCGAATAGTCTAGATTATTCCAGAGCTTGCGCGACCACCAGTGATAAGACTGGAAAGTTCGATGCATGATGTAGGGGAGAGTCAGGAGGACTGGGACACTTTTTACAATTATATTTTTAGTTTTGTAGAACTTCAACGTGGAACGGTGTTTGATTGATTATAATACAGGTCTAAACAAGCCGCAAAACCTCTGAGACGCAACGGTTCCTATGGCTCCTGGTTGAGCTGTAAAAAAATAGCTTGTGATGGCTAAAATCTGTCCCATTCCACCTGCCTCTGTGGGTGGAGTGGGACATCACTTGGGAGGAGTGGGACGTATTGAACAAAATGGTTCAAGTGTCTTCAGTGACCATTACAAGCGGATAGTTCAACATCAAACAATAAATGGCGTTGCACAAACTTCGCTGCACCGATACTTTTTGACATTGGCACCTAGGTATCATCACAGTCAGTAATTGGTAAAGTCCCCATATTTTTCTAAGGAAAGCAGAACTGAGAGCTCTTTTGTTGGTTCCGCAGAAACTGCACACTGACGCTGACATGTTCATACTGCTATTCACTCTAGCCACAGAAAGTTTTTTTACTAAAATTGACAAGAAAGATATCGCCTTTTGTCACTTTAATATATTCATTAGGCCAGCTGATTTCACAAATGTCATGCCAGTCGTTATCAAAATCTGACATGTCGTTGTCAGAATTGTCAAAGACAACGGCAGGTGTGTCTTCTTCAGTTGAAGAACAGCAATCCTTCAGCAAACACCACTTCTTTTTTGGATGGCCTGTGGCAGCATTCTTGACTGTGCTGCACTACTTTTTTGATACTGTCTTGCTAAACTCTGAATTCTTGTTCAGTCGTATGCTTCCCCAATTTACATGCCATGACTTTGTTTTGCCTTTTCTTTTTGCGCTGTGTAACGCGGCATCGCAGTAGGATAGAGAGGACCGGGATAGTGTCCCGTTCCTCCCACAATTCAACTGTCCCATTCCTCCCAAAGTACGTTTCCAAAGGAAAGAATGTTCAGCGGCTAAAATTCAGTCGTAATGCTTATACTTTTTCTTTGAAAAAGTACAGCGCTGATGCGTCTTTTCGGAGAAAGATTGATAGCAGCGTCCACAAAGCGGTTCAAATCTGGGAGCGTTACAATTGAGATAGCGGAAACTTACTTTGAACACATGAAAAGGGCGACTTCCAGTTACAGAAAGCTCTATTCGCCGAAGACACCGGCCATTACATCCATGCATTCGGTCTGTTAGCACCATTTTATGAGTCGTTGGCCAACGTCTTTGAAGTAACTGGAGGAGAGATAGACGAGTTGTCCCATTCCTCCAACTGTCCCAAAGCTCCCGACTCTCCCCTATAAAAGATGGCGCGTCCCAGCCATGAGCAGTTTATCGGCGGCTGATGCTCTGTTCGCCGCTATCAGTGTACAGTGTGTATTGCTGTAGTTTGACTTTCAGTTTCCCGGCCATATGTTCGGCCAAATAAAGAGTTTCATCTAAGACACGCTGACTGCTGCCTTTGTCAATGTCATGATCACATGACAAGATACTGTTATCATCATGTTGGGACTATGTAGTAGCAAAGTGGTAGACTGTAAAAGGACTAAATGAACGTGTTTACAGTTGTGAGAAACACGTAAAAGTTGTGTCGCTAATATGTGGTGATCAACCCACCGCAGTGATCTAGTGGTTATGGTGCTCGACTGCTGACGTCGCGGAATCGAATCCCGGTCGTGGTGGCTGCATTTCGATGGAGGCAAAATGCTAGAGGCCTGTGTACTTAGATGCAGGTGCACGTTAAAGAACCCCAGGTGGTCGAAATTTCCAGAGCCCTCAACTTTAGCGTCCCTCATAATCATATGATGGTTTTGGGACGTAAAACCCCAACAATTATTATATGTGGTGATCAGAGTTTGTGTGTGGTGATAACCTCGTAGACATATTTGTCCTCTTAATGGGCCTTATTACATCTACTTCCCAAACATGGTGTGGGTGTTGCAGAGCTTATTTTTTTCCTGACTGATAAAAGCATTTATTTTCATTGTTCATCAGCCAGTCTCTATAACCTACCAGGCCCGTAGCCAGGGGGGCCCCTAGGACCCCCCCCCCCCCTGAAATTTTGGTGAAGTATGTGTTCTTACCAAAAATAAATAATGAAAATAGGTGTTTTTCTCAAATTGTCAGGGTTTTCAGCAAGTGGGCCCCCCACCCCCTGAAAAAAATTCCTGGCTACGGGCCTGTAACCTACCAATTGGTGTATGACACTTTACATATTCAGTCACATCCAATAGCTTTGTGCAATTATTGTCATTACAGAATGCACATATTGGACAATACAAAATAGCTTTTTTTTTTTGCCTTTCTTGCCCCATACAAATTCTTTGTGCACTGCTGATATCATAGCGTGTGTGATGCTTCCTAAATTTGAAACATTCAGCTTTCTCTGCGAATTTGACCAGAAGCACCCAAAATTTGAGTTTGTGAATTTTCATCTTATTTTAGGCCAATACTGCTCTACAGTAGAACTTATTGCTTTTCACGTATTTCTTGGCATTGCAAACCTTGCGTCAGGATATTTCATGTATACATTTGACATTTAATGTTGTAAGAAAGTGATCACTTTATGATTTTCTTGCTCTTAGAAAGCTTGTAGTGCTGCTCAAGTGTTTCAAAAGTTCAGAATTTCATTAATTACCAGTAATGGGGATCTTTTGGCTGTGCTATTTTCCTGTTGAACAAAATTTTTCAGGTTCATTTTAGTTGTAGCAAAATCTACTGTCCGACAGGAGCAGTATACAGACATGCTTGTCTGTACATTGAAAGCTCCATGTGGTCAGAATAAACCACATTCCTTCTTTTACTGCGAAAATATTTCCATACTTACAATCTACTGCTCCTAATTAAATGTCATCCTTTCAGACAGTCATACGAAACTGGTACACCAGAGATGCTAAAGTGGTGCTGTGTTTCAAGGAGCTGCTTCACCTCTGTAGGACAAGTGTTAAAGAATCCTTTCTAAAAGGCAAGTCATTGATTGCATGTAAATCCTCTCAGCCTTTGAAGTTTGCATCAATGCTTATAAGATTGTATAAAATATACAACTTAAATTTTTGTTTACTGTACAGCACTTCCAGAAGTGCCTCATTAGTTATGCCATCTTGCTACAGGCCATGAAATTGAAGTAAAATTAAGTGACTCAATGAAGCAGCCAGTCCAAGACCACTTTTGTTAGAGAAAATCTTAGGTATGTGCCTCAGAGAAATTGAAGAAATGTACTGTAGAGGCATAGAATTGTTTGAAGAATTTGAGATCACGGATAAAGTGTGGAGCCTTGTAGATGAATAATTCAGCACTATGTGCAGTGCTCGTCAAATGAAACCCGAACAGCGGCAAGCCTTCGCAGTGGTATAGTGCGCGCCGTCCAGTTATCACCATGGACAGGCGCACGCATCCGGTTTGACCGCACTGCACATATGCGCGCCTGCCCATGGTGATAACTGGACGGCGCGCACTATACCACTGCAAAGGCTTGCCGCTGTTCGGGTTTCATTTGACGAGCACTGTACGTGCACGTATATTAGAGATTATTTGCGTCATTTTGGATAGTTATAGTCAGGGTGTCGGAACAGAACAAAAACCGAAAACGAAAAACGAGAAAAACGATATTTTTGACCGGAATGAAAACATAACCGAAACTTTATCTATTATTTCGTTCCGGAGTGAAACCGGAATTTTTTCAATCGTTTTTCGGTTCACGAGAACATTTCGCAGTCCGGAACAACTGAGCTCATGCAACGTGAGCACGCGTACCTCAGGCAGCAATTCCAAAGCAAAGATATGTTGAAATTGTGCGAAAAACGAAAAACAGTGGCAACCAGAGATGTTGATATTAGCGCAAGTGGACTTTTGCGGGTCTGTCACGCAGACCAAAGTGGAGAGGGCATTTTCGGTGCTGAAGTTTGTTGCAGCGAAGGCTCTTATGAGATCAGAACAGCTGATTTTGGCACCATAGTTGCCCGCCGCCGCCCGTGTCCGTGACCACTATCGCGTGAAGTAAGAAAAAATAAAATGAGAAACAAATTTCTAGGATCGGATGGGATTTTAACCCGCGTCCCCTGCGTGGCATTCGAGTCTTCCACCACAGTGCCACGCTGGTGCTTATAACTCCTTCGCAAAAATACTCTATACAGGCGCCATGTCGGGCAAGGAATCGTGTTAACATAGGTCATACAGCGTGGCAGAAGAGTAAAACGACAACCAGCCATCACACAATGCTAATTCCGCAAAGAGTGTGTGGTTTAATGCTTCCCACCCACTGCAAAGTGCTCAGCCATAGTTCATCGTCATCAGCCACAGCGCAAAGCGCACATAATGTGTAGCGGCTACCACGATTCTCCGGAGAATCACAAAAAATGACATAGTGGGAACTTCGGTACTTCAGAAAAATTACGATGATTTATGGCGTAGTGGGTACCCTGCATGTGTACTTGTATCAGCTGCCCCAAGAGACTCTACAACGGGCTCTACAAAGTCCGCTCTTCCAACTTTCGCTGTGACTGTGCTGCACACTCCGCGCAGGCCTGGCAATCTTTTTATCAAAACAGCGGTCTCGCACATCACAGAGTGCACTCAGTGACGTGATGCTTCTGAGATCGTGCTCACTCCCTTGACACAAAGCACTGAGCCCACTAAGATTGTGATTGAATTTGGAAAAAATAAATACTATGACTTTGAAGGGTATACTGGTTTGTGCTAGTTGGTAGAAATTCATATGTACAGTTACTACCGCTCCTCTGAAGAACGTGTTTTACCCTTGTCCCGCTTTCTTAGGAGGAAGGCAAGTAACTACATCACAAATCAAATGTTTTTTTTAATGATTACTTTAGCTTCAAATTTTTCCATAAAAAAACGTTACGAACCGTTACGGAACATTATTTTTTCGTTCCGGAACAGAAACGGAACGGAACTTTTTGCGGTGGAACGAAACTAAAACCGAAACGAAAAACATTTCGTTCCGACACCCTGGTTATAGTGCTATGTTTGCCACATTTATAGAGATGTTGCAGTGCATTGCTCGTCAACAGTGCTGTTCTTACTGGCACAACCACATGTGTGTAAAATGAAAAAAAGAAATCAAAACCTGGCAGTTTCCTATTGTTTTTTGTGAACTGCGTTCCTGGGCTGAGTTATTTTTGTATCATATTTTCTGTGGGCCACAGTATACGTAGTTGGGAAATGACCTAGTTGAGTTTATTATGCTTTGGTTCAGGCACAGCATGACATGACTAAGAAACATACTCATCAGCTTTTATGCATGTGCCATCGTACATTCCAGTATGCATGCATGAGTTCGTACATTCCAGTAGTGCTTGCATGAGTTCAAGAATGTACTCAACTATTCCCATTATGCATTCAAACTGAGTCGAACATTCATAAACACCTGAGAAGGTTCCGATGCATTCAGGGGCATGGTCTGCACCAAGAGATAATGTGCACATCTGTTTGAGCAGGTGAAACGCGAAGTGAAGATGAAAAGTCAAGTACACCTGTCAGTGTGTGTGTGTGGGGGGGGGGATGTCCCAGATAAGTTAGACCAAGATTTTAAAACAAGACCAAACAAGGAAGATTTAAGATCTAGGAGAAGTTTCTCTTAGTGCTACTTCTGTCCGCATACTTTCAGATGATATTAAGGGAAGCACACATTTTGAGAAATAATACAGTGGCTACGTAGTAGTACAAGCGTAGTACCAGAAACTTTCCGTGTATCATAATCCTGCCAAATTTTTGCGAAGTACGGTACTGGATAGTACTGCGTCACTGGTACCAGTGCAGTCACTGGTACTGCGAAATATTGCTTTCTGACATTCATGGCATGTATCTTTCATCATTTTCTGTGCTGAAGAGCAAGAGACAGCTTTCTTACATTGTTAATATTTTACAAGCACATACAATATAATATAGATGCAGTAAGTTTTATATTTCATATATGTTTCTGATGTAGTATTTCTTTGCATGTGAAGGTTGTGGGTTCAGTCCTCACTGGTGGCGAGTTGTTTTTTAGTCTAGTTCATGTGTGTTCCTTTTATCTCATAATTACTACACTCCAATTAGAAACTATGAATAGCTCCCCCAATGCTTTCCTTGGCTTTATTGTCTATTGGACTCTTGCAGTTGTGTCTAACAAAAAAACGGGCCCCTCAATCCCTTCGCCTTCTGTCGTTTCTTACTAGAGGAAGCATTATAAGCTTAGATGAAGACATTGGTCTTGCTAACGTTGACTGCAGTTGCTGCAGTGAAGCTTGTTAGACAGCTGTACAAAGATAATGTTGCGAGTGCTTCATTGAGTATTCTGCAACCAGGGGATCTGGAGGCGATTGGCAAGTGGTTGGACCACTACTGGCAGCTAAAGAAGGTGCTCGCTGCTGGGTGTGAGCCAATGTTTGTTGGGCGTCTTATGGAGCTTCTGCGGCCACACGTTCATGGTCAACTGCTGCTAGGTGCAGGCGGTGGTGGTTTCCTGTGTGCCCTCACCAAAGAACCTCACCAGGCTGGCTTTGTGCAGAAGCTTTTGGATGAGACTCAGGCAAGGGAGCTAATACTTTGTTTTGACAGCCTTATGGCTCTACCAAACTGGCACATATTTTTGACAGTCCCTACACCACTGTTATGCTTTTTGGGGATGCATGTTTATGTTCTTGTGCAGCTGTGATTACCGACAGAGTGAGCAGTAATACTGTGTACCAAGCATTGCAGGAAGAACTTCAAGCAACTCATAAAAGCAGTTCACTGGTTTTCAGCTACACATTATTCCCTGTAGTAGGTGTCAGTCATTGTGTGACATTCAGGGTTAATAATTAAGTCATTAATATGTTATTGGCTTCTGCAGAAATTTTATTTGCACATTTGAAGTCAATAAGTCCTCAAGTCATACAAGTTTACAGATATCGTAAGACTAGCGTTACTTTCGAAATATATTCCAACATCTGCCATAAAATAAATCTCTGTTTTGCATGGCTTCTTCCCATGGTGTGTAACAAGGGATCTGTGAGAAACTGATACATTAAACATTATTTTATTTTTCATTGAAGTTCCAATGGAGCTCTTTATGCTACTGCTTTGTCTTTAAGAGATCATTTTTATGTATGAACTTATTTCCTACCCACACTGCAGCAACTCCCATTGAAGTCAGTAGAATTGTCAGATAAATAAGCAAATAGGTATTACAAAATATAACTACCTGTCATATAATCATTTGTAGTTCTTTGGAATGTTATGTCTATCATTTAGGATGCAATTTCTCTTAGCTTTGCTATTCTTTCAGTGACACGTTTCTGTTTGTTTTGAAAGCATCTGTAACAAGTACTAGTGTACACTACGTTGTTTTGAAAGCATCTGTAACAAGTACTAGCGTACACTCCTAAATTGCAGAGAACACTGTTGCGATGCTTTCAGAAAAATAACTTTTGTGTTGTGTTTCATGTTTTTGTTTTATGTAGTCAAAAGCTACATAAGGTGTAAGAACTTAGCATTCGAGTAATAAAATAATGCTCTTTAACCTATAGCCCACTTGTTTCGCAGCATTGCTGGAGTATATCTTGTTTTTCCTAAACCTTCACTAAAGCAAACTTCAAGAGTGGAATTATCCATGAATTTTTCTTCTGTGCAATTTGTGATGGTCATTGGAATAGTTGATTCTGTTGAGGTGAATAGTGTAATGTAGCTACACAGTTGGGATGTACACAGACCTGTCTCCTCCTTCTGTCTATGTCCTAGTTTGCATCCCTCATTTTATAGCCCTGAAGGCTGCCGATAGCACCTGCTGACTCAATGCATGGAGCCTTTAGACCTAAACAGCTGATGCACTGTTGCTGCAAGTTCAATGAATAGACGGCACCGCTTATGCCTCTTTTTTTTTCCTCTCTCCCTGTCTGAAGTTTCATCATTCTCTTGGCTTTTATGTGTGTGCTTAGATGCTTCTCTCTATTTTATTTCCTTACATACTCTCTCTCAGCACTCAGGACAGTGACTTCATGTTCAGAAAGGCAATTAACTGTGCAATTACCTGCCCCGTGCTGCCTTTTTGGTTCATGTAATGAGAGCTCCCGACCCTTGGAATACAATGCTGTTGCCACGGTGTGTACTGTAGTTAGGCTATATCTTATTGCGATAGCAATTATATGGACAGTCTCGGCTGAATTTTGCCGTCGCCGTCGCCGTCATGCACCGTATATGTATAAGTATGTATATATATATATATATAAAAGCCCCAAAGAAAAATAATTCAGAAAAATGCTTCCGAAGCGCGGAATCGAACCAGGGACCTCTTGCTCCGCAGCGAGTGGCGCTATCCACTACGCCACCAAACGCAGATCCTCCACGTAGCTAACGGCGAGCGTTATATACACACCATCTACCGCTGGACGGACTCAGAGACGCTAGGCGCTTATAAGCGTTTCTTCATTACCAGTGAGATGGCGTTAGGAGCGCGACGGGTGGATTTAAAAGTCGTCGGCGAGCGCGCTCGCTTCTTGTTATGTTTGCGCAGGGAGAACCTTGCCCCTCCGCTGTCTGCTCGCGCGGTTTTCTCGTGCTGAGGGGAAGAGGGATGTTTCACGCTTTCACCGTGATGTCCGCGCTCATGTTACGGAGCGTACGAAAGTCATTCGAGCTCAAGGGACGCCGCTAAACGAACAAACAGAAGATGAGCGCGAACTATCAAGTGTCACAGCTCGACACTTGAAGCACTCTAGTTTCCTTCGCTGCTTTGGCCGCCTTTGCAACAGGAGCGCTGTTCAAACTGAGAGTATCCATTGGCGAGCCTCACTTCGTATAGCATTAGTTTCTTGCTATCGCATTTATTGCTTCGCCCTTGCGGCGAAGCTGTGACTTTTTTTATTTAATAATAAATATTTTTTATAGGGCAGATAAACGTGCACTTGACTGCAAATAGTACTCACACGTCAGTGTTTAGTATAGGAAAGTGAACTGCAGGAGTTATGCTGAAAATGTCATCTCATTTGTGGCCGTTCAAAAGCATAGCATCTTTATACCAAGTTATTTGACATTATTGTTCCTTGTATTCTGTTTTCCTTCATTTTACAGGGAATGTCAAAGGTTACTGTACACATGGTGGAACTTGACATGACTGGCCTGAGACTAAGCATCAATGGAGAAAGTGCAGAGCTTCCAAGTCCTTCTTAGTTTTGCTATACAGTTATATAGAGAAGTGGCCCACCAGTGCCTATACTTTTGTATTCTTTATACATTTTTACAGCTCAATAAGAAACATTTACAAAGACATTCCGAGGGTTTTCAAAATTTCATACTACATTTATGCCACTATACATATGAATTCTGCAACCTAGTCCCCATTATGCACCAGTCTGCTGGTGATATGCTGCTATGCCAAGACTGAGTCTTGGCATTTGCGAATTGCTCTTATGGTTTTACCATGTATTGTATCGAATTTCTTTATTTCACAGCTAGTGCACCCCATCATGCTTCTTTTGTTTCTTTTTGTTTTGCTGAAATGCAGCAGTGATAGCTTGCCTTCTTTTATTTTTTCTCGAGTCTTTAACAGTTTCATTGACTCAGTTTTCTGTAGTTGCATCATGTAACTACAAAACACGTCAATGATTTGCTCACATTTACTGGAACCACAAGCAGAACTGAGGAGTCTAAGCTTGCTCACAAGCTCCTGGGCCATCATCCCATTGGAGTACACAATTAATTTCGCAATTGTGTATGCATCTTTCTTTCTTTCCTTTTTTTTTAATCACTGTGAATAAAAGCCACATGCAAATAGTATTTCAGGGCATTGTGTGGAAGAGTGCTTAAAAGCATAATACATACTGTCTAGCTGCTTCATAGCAACTGCTGTAGCTGGTAATGTATGTTAGCAACAATAAAAATGTGATACTGTCTTATGCTCATCTGATCAATGTCTTAATGCATGTTTTGCTTTTAGTACTTGTTTCACAAAAATAAAAAAATAACGACCTGCTATCACATCACCAAGTGCCAGTGTTGTTTCAAGTAAAAGATAATGAAGACATATAAAACTGTGAATCATGGAACATATACAGGTGTCAGAAAGCTGAGACACTCGAGATCATGTGCGTGTAAAGAATATTCGCAGTGAAAAATTGCACTGACCGATGCACACCAAGAAACTGTATTAGGGTCGGTATGACAGAAAAAAAAAGTGTAAAACTTCATTTTTGGTTTTGAATCATATTGTTTCATCATATCTCCTTATGTACTTTACCTGGTTCACTCAAATGGATGACCATGGAACAGATTCAAATTTAAACTTTCATATTGCTCGAGTGAAGTGTGTGGCCATTGTCAGCGATAATGCAGTGAAGCACAGGCAAACAATAGAACTTCACTCTTTACAGCAATAAAAAAAGCTGCAGATTTTGACTGGTTCTTACATTGGTTGGTCTACTGAGTAAGCTCTGTGGGACCATACTTGTGAGATCCAGTTACTAAATAATAGGAGCTGCTTTTTTTTTACTAATAAGTCAGTTTTCTATCTGCAAAGAAATGTGATGGAATGATCACTTCATGCCGGATAAAAAACATTGTTGACGGAGGGTGTGTGTACAACTGCACACGCTAAAAAAATGCCTGAAAATTTGAGGCTGATCAAAATGTCGTAAATGCACTGCAGGCATCATATGGCTGGATTTGTGCTCCAAAACTGACTATGTGCCAAAATGTTGTGCCAGTTTTGTACCAAAGAGCACAACATTGTGACTCCTCCAATGTTGCCAAAGAAAGATTACAAGCACCATTATCTGTTACAGCAAATGTGAGCTGTCAAATGCTACTTTTTGAGCTCAATATGAAGCCCGCCCAGCCATAGTAACATGAAAATGTGCTCAAACGAACAGGTGATACTGGACAGATGCTGCAGGCACTAATGGTTTGGTTAGTGTATGGTCTACTTATTGCTTGTATAACATTTGTGAAAACATCATACTGGAAGATCTCTACTGTTGAAATGGCCATTAACTTGTCAGAATATTTATTTTTTTGCAGCATTAGAGTCATGGCTGTCAGCAGGATTTGGTCTTGGGGGGTGCAAGCCCATGTTGCATCGCAGCTGGGAGAGGGGGGAGCACTGGTGTAGCTTGGGTGGGGGGGCAAGTGCTGGTGCGGCTTGAGCGGGGCAAGTGCCCCTTTTGCACACCCCTGCCGACGCCCATGATTAGAGTTCAGTTTATTTCTGGCTGTGTTTGCAAATGTGATGCCAGAAGGGAAATTTATTCATATGCATCATCAGATCACAATGGTGGATGTGTGCACATGCCACAATTTGTCATGGAAATCTGTATAGCCCAAAGATATTGTTCAGTAGAAGTGCACAGTTCAGGACAATTGTGTTAAATTTGATAATGGCATGTTTCAGGAAACATCTCTGCACATGAAGCACCACAGTTGTAGAACTTTCCTCAGTTTGCAACTGGCTGATGCAGTCTCAATCTAGAAAAACTTATTTTCACACTGCGCAGTATCTACAACTTATGGGATAAAGTTTGTTAGGAGTTTGACCGCTGGCTGTGTTTTCTAGTGAGATTTTTTGTATAATTTTTTAGGTACTGTGGAAGATGCAGAAAAGGTAGCATCACTTGGACGATTAAAAAAATTGTATAAAAAGCTCCATAATTAACACCACCTTGGCCCTCTTTAAACCATATTAGGCACTGCATCTTTTGGGGGCAAACATTACTTTCCACTTGTTTTCCTAGCAAGCATGACGACTAACACTTGTACAAGTCATAAGTTTTTAAATTGAACTATAGTAATGATAGTTGGCTGAGGAATGGTGTAAATACTAAGTTTTAAAACTTTAAGTCGGGCCAGTGCCTCAAAATATCCTCTTTTGGCATTGTGCCCCCTCAGCGCAACTTGGTTTTGAAGTAAGCTTGAGTGAGACGTGGAATTGAATGGAGTTCCAAGAGTTGAAAAGGCCGAAGTAGTGGTTGCATTTGAAATTTCAAGTAAGCCGCATGTTTACAGACTTGAATCCTTTCTTCATAGTGGTTTGGGCTTGCAGTGAGAGTATGGTTGTTTTCCCAACCATGGTAGATACTTTCTTCGTTCTCGACATCACCTTAATAGGCAAAGCACTGCATCTCTAGAAGCAAGCCCGTAGCTGGGGTTGGGGGAGGGCTAGCCCCCCCCCCAAAAAAAAAAAAAATTTGGTGAAGTAGGTGTTTTTACCAAAAATAAATAATGAAAATAGGTGTTTCTCTCAAATAGTCAAGGTTTTAAGCAAGTGCCCCCCCCCCCCCCCCCGAAGAAAATTCCTGGCTACATGCTTGTCTAGAAGATACTTCTACACTTTATTTGTGGCATTCAAGCAGCTAAGAATGCAAGTGACATGGGCAGGCAGGTATTTAGGCAGATTAGTTTACCACAGTGGAGCTGAGAAAGTTGCCTTAGTGTAGGTCTCCAGATCAATTCCAGCTACTTGAGGTTCTTCTATGTACAGCACTCACAGATTGAAACGTGACAATCAAAACATTTAGTATAACTTACATGCGCAATTGTTGGAGATCACTACGTCATGTCACTACGAATCTGGCTACTAAAGGTGATGTTGGCTTTGATGTAAGATTCCAAGTCGAAATTTCACCATTGCTGCACGAACTGAAGACTGTGGAAAGAAAAGTGTGTGTTCATTACTTAGCCGTAAAGTGACATGTTTGAATCCATGAGCACTGTAGATCTAAAGCATTGCGGCGTAACGTTCCCCTTGGAATGCAGATTGAAGTTTTACAACAAATCAAAATGAAACCAAATTAATATTGAAATTTCACTAATATGGGTTTGAACTAATTGCTTTAAGGCACATACTGCGATTTAGAAATTAAAGCCAGTGACTTAGAAAGTTGCGTCCTTTTGGAACAGATGTGGCAAATGGCACTAGTAAGAGATTGATGGATGACACTAGTTACGAGTTCCCGAAGCTTGTAGCAAAATGCATTAGTGTTGCAGGAATTTTCTAGCTTTAATATATGAAATGTGTTGTTAAAAAATTCAGTAGAACAATATCCTTGCTCTAAGTTTGATAGCTCTCATCTCAAAACCAGTGCTAGTTTCAAAATTCATTCCAAGTGATAGTCTTGTGAAATCACTGGCTTCAATTCATGCATCATAATGTGTGTGCAAAAGTATTTATGCATTCATTCTAAAAAGACAGGGCGTGCAAACACGGACACAAGAAAGAAGTCAGGACACCACAAACGCCGACTAACAACTGAAGAGACGCACAACGGCTGAAAAAAAAGAAGGCACGAAAACTTATCTGCGCATGCCCATGCAACAGGCGAACCTATCAATCCGGCACGCGTGGTGGTCTACGTGGAAGATAACTGTTAAGGCATTTGATTTCATCTTTATGCAAGTTAATAGACGGTTGGCTCACGCATGCACTACCACTATTCTCGATATGCCATGCTTCAATCATCAGGCGCGTTTCTTCATTTCTATGCCGGTACAACACTGCGCATTCATCAAATTTTGGCGTGCACTTACAATCTCGACAATGTAAAGATAGATTAGAAGGTGAGCCTCCTGTAAGCGATCTCTTATGTTCCAACAATCTCTGGTTGATGCATCGGCCCGTCTGTCCTACGTAGAAGCGGCCGCAGCTGAAAGGAATCTTATACACCACACTCGTACGGCAATCAGTGAATTTGTTGGTGTGTTTTACGAAACAAATATCGGTCCGCTTCTTGTCTTTTACTCCCTCATTCTTCCTCTGCACAGCGGCACAAATCTTACCTAGCTTATTGGCAGCCGTGAAAACATTAACGCCGTATCTAGTTCCTACTTTCTTTAGCCTGTGAGATAAGCGATGAATGTACGGTATATCTACGACACGTTTCTTCCTATCGCTTTCTGCAACCATGCTTGGACTTAACATAATAGACTTCTTTAAACGTTCAGCGACCGTGGCCACTGCGTCACGAGGATACCCTACATCTAAAAGACGTGTAACCTGTGCGTTAAAGCTATCACTCATTTTGTGCTCACACGACTTGGTGAGGGCTGACTTAAGGCAAGACATGGCGATGCCGTTTTTTACAACTTTCGAGTGCTTTGACGAAAAATTTAACAGCGGTTTCGAAGATCTAGGAGAATATTGCCAACACACACATTTATGCATATTGTTATCTAATGCAGGTAATGTCCATCTTTTGCAATAATCTTGTTTTGGAGTAGAACTTCGCTATATGCCACGGGTGATCTTTTAAAATGCAGGCAAAGTTCTGGTATTTGGGAATAAGTCCTTTTGCCTTCCGAAACTTTCAAAAAGAAAATTGTACAGCCACATGCTTCCATCAACAAAGTTTTAATTTGCCTAGTAGTAGTTGCACAAAGACATTTTATTAAAACTGTTCATGCAACACAGCTCAACCATCAGCTTTCCTTCTCTATTTGGTGTTGGAAACAAACTGCAGAAGGGCAACAATGCACTGTCCAGAACACTGCTTATAGCGTTGCTTCAATACTGCAGCTAGAAATCACAGTCTTGTTGGCCACTGAGAAGCAATTGAATACAAATGATAGTCTATTCCTGCAAAATGGCCACTTTAGAGTTTAAAAATTTTAACGCATATTTCCAGCAGTTTGTTCTCTTTAGAGCAAGCAAGACCTTGAAAACATCTGTCAAATGCAGCGGTTTCGGTACTTCCTTCTGCCAGTGCCAAGTAAACGTCTGTGGAAACCGTGCAGTCCTCAGTCCTTCAGAAGCTGCCTTGGCACGAGTCGCACCTTCTTTAGTCTCTTTATCTACCAGCGCTCCGATCACATATATTGCATCGTGATCGAAGACATCCAATGTGTTTTCACTGTCCGGGGTTAGGTACACAAGTCTTTCTTTTGGAAACATGTCCAAGTAGCTGCTTGGTGTCATCTCCGACAGTAATTTGTGTTCACAAGCCGCAAACAGTTCGTCCTGCAAGATCCGCGCAGTAGTTCCGTTCGGAGATGCATTACAAAAATGCAAATGAAACGGATCGCGACTCCATCTGTTCCATCCGAAGGCCTCAAGAAGGTCTCTAGCGGCTTTGTTGCTTTCTCTCGGAGACATTACATCGTCGTAGCCTAGATCAAACACAACACTTTGGCCAAACAGCACCGCTGGTATCTGCCTTGACTCATAATATCTGTTCATGGTGCCCTCTCGAATACGGATAAAAAAACTATTCCGGAAAAGGCCATAGTCGTCGATGCGGTCAGCTGTGTACGGCACAAATTCCCACTTCAAAGATGGTTTGTCATCGCTCACTGATGCTAAGCAGCCCTGTACTCGTCGGCGCTGGCGCAAACGCTTTTGTTCTCTGTAGAAGAGATATTCGAACATGCGGCCTCTCTTGCGAAAAGAGCTTGCTGCGAGCAAGTCAAGCACATCCTGGGAGGATAATTCCTGTGGCGCTTGTAGGCCATTTCTAAGCCTTAGTTTATGTTGCCGGAGCAGCAACCGCAATCTTTCTTTGGTTTTTCTGTCATGCGCAAGGCCGGGAAAGTCGGAAGTTCGGTACACACATTTGTTTTCATTTCTCTCGTCATTTTGTCCGTCTTCATCGGCGAGTTTGAGCGTCGACACCGCAAAGCAAAATCTCCTAGTCCAAAACGGCACCAGCACTTTCAGAGCTTTGCAGCACTTATTACGCGGCGCGTAACTAATGTGGCAAGTGTTGAACTGAAATAAAGATGAACGAAGCATCATAACTTCATCACAGCAGGGTAACAACAGCGTAAGCTGAAGCTACGAAGCAGTCGGCACAGAAAAAGAACACTCGCATGGCCAGGTTGCCAGGTATGGCCGACTCGCACGTGGCGCTGACTTGGCTACGCGTATGGCTACGTTACGCACTACTTTGCCAATGTTGCCAAGGGGAGAACTGTGAGAACCTTTCACGGCGCGTTTTAGGAGCGAAACTCCTTAGGCCCGCACCCTGCCGTCGCCGTCGAAGCTTCCTTCCAGGGGCGTAGCCAGAAATTTTTTTCGGGGGGGGGGGTTCAACCATACTTCATGTATGTTTGTGCGTGCGTTTGTATGTGTGCGTGTATATATACGCAAGCAAAACTGAAAAATTTCGGGGGGGGGGGGGGTTTGAACCCCCCACCCCCCCCCCTTGGCTACGCCCCTGCTTCCTTCACTTAATTAAGCAGAAGCACCCCTTGGGCTTATTGAAAAAAAACATCCTGCGAAAAGATTACAAGGCTATGAACTGCTCAGCCAAATATTGCAGTCGTGCGCGCCGCGTAAAGGCTACAAGCGGAACGAGGCCGGTTCAGGTTCAACTCTCAACCGGAGGCCGACTCACACTCGTCGGTGGGCGGGGCGTCTGCCCGTTGACGTCGCGATCTGCATCCCCACGTCGCAAAAGACATAGCATCCTCATTGGCCGATAGCCGAAATAAATCGAGAGCGGCGTTCGGATCAGATGCGCTTCATGTCACGGGGTGCCGCCACTTGCCGACGCCGCGCTCCTCAGTACACGGTAGCCGCACTCGCCCACGCGAATGATCGAATCGATCGAATCACAGCGGGAGAGCGATCGCGTTTCATGATGCGCGCTGACCGCGCTGACGTAACTTCTTTCCCCCGTGCCATCCCTCCCTGTGTAGCTTCCAGTGCGCTCGTCGGCACGAGAAAAGAGAGAAAGCGCTGAGAGCGTGCGCCAAACCCCCGTAACTCAGCTCATTCTTGACGGATTCGAGAAATTTTTGCGGCAATCGGTTCGGGAGGCAGTAACCTGCGATACTGAGGTCATTAGATCATTACTTGGAAAAGTGGTTCATGACCCCTTTAAGAGGCAACGTTTAGGCCTTGAGCGGTTTGGTTCTAGCGCACCAGAAATTCAAGGTTAAAGGCCTGAACACACGTACGCGTTGCAGCATGTCAGCGCGTGACCTTTTGACGCGGCGTCGCGCCCTCTCTCTCCATATGGAGAGTGCGCGGCGCCACGTCAAAATGTCACGCGCTGACACGCTGAAACGCGTACGTCTGTTCAGGCCTTTAAAGGCCAACTCCGGCGATTTTTTGGTCATGTCAAAGTAACGGTGCTTTTATGTTCCTGAGACGCTCCTGTTACGGGCCCGATAGCAGAAATACTTGGCAAATTGGAGAATAATTTTAAATAAGCAAAAAAGCGCAACACCGAAACCGAAACCCAACCGAGTGTACTGTCTACGTATGACGTAGACGTTGTTACGAACAAACCGGAAGTCGTGCAAGGCATGCCGGTCACGCCGGCGTGGAGTATGAAAACTGTGACAGCCGGGACGACCAGCGAAGCGCCGGTCAAACCAACGCTGTCTGTCACCTTGTGCACAGCAGTCGCTCGCTGTAGCGGCCGAAGCGCCGAAGTTAGCGGTGCCCTCGGCTGCGTCACTGCCGCCGCCTTCCCAATACTGACGTCACAGACGCAATGTTGCCGATAATTGTGGGAAGCCAGGAGGGCGTTTGCAGACAATATTTAAAATTCATTTGCAAACAAACTGCGCATGTCTCAAGCCTGTAATTTGGTATAAATGACGGAAACGTGCAAAGGAACGTACCCATGGAGCGAATTTCATTGAGATCCATTGACCTCGAAAAATCGCCGGAGTTGGCCTTTAAAGAAATAAGCTCTGTGCACAACTGGTTATAATGGCCGTCTTCACTTTCACCACCTTTATCGTGGATTGTTAAATGACAACCATCATTCTAACGCACTACGGGCTCTTTCTCGAAGGTAGTAGCAGATGCTCTCCCCACCCGGCGCCGGCGTAAGAAGACAATGAAACGCTGCGCGCGGCGTTCCGTCGCCGCATCACCGCTCGCACCCCTCTCCTGCTTCTCCCACCTGTCTCCCTCTCCCTGTGCTGCGCGCGCCGCACACTCACTCGCTTAGTCGTTCCCGCCACCGAGCGCAGCAGACGCTCTCCCCACCCTACCGCCTTCATGAAAGCCAGCAGCGATATCAGGCGCATAGTCGTTTGCGTCCCATTTCTAAGAAGCTTCGCTCATCGGTTGTATTCGTACACGGAACTGCTAGTTTTATTTCGGAAATGTTAACCATGATTACCAACGTATATTCATGACCAAAGAAACGAAACCCGTGATCGTGATCAAAGTTATATTTAGGTTAAAACGGTAATCTGGGCGAGTTGATAGTGAAGCCACGTGCACAAGCTTGCCTAGGTCTCTCAGATAGAAAGTAAATTTATTACCGAGCCCAAAGCTTTTTACTCTCTTTGCTTTCTTCTGTTCGCCAGCCGGAGTACAAAAGGACGCAACAGCTGGGACCCCAATATCCCAACGGCTTGGGGTCCCCAGGGCCGGTATCTGTAGCGATGCCTCTTCATGCTCTTTGCTCTTGACTAGTGGTCCGAGCACGTCTGGCCGCGTTATCAACTGGCTCAGCCGGTCGTGGGTGGTGGATGATTAGACTAGCATAACCCATCGCTACAAAATACCAGCCCAGTTCTGAAACTCTGTTTAGGTTTGGGACCGCAAGAGGATAGCGTCTCGCTTGCGCATGCAAGTTGCTTGGGATCCAGCAAAAGCGAATCAGACGTTGGGGCTGTTGGGGTTCTTGAGTTTGCAAGCCGCTTGCGTCGCCTAATCATGAAAACTCTCCAGTCAGGAGCTCAAAAATGTGCATACTCAATCGCATTGAGTTGTTGCCAATGCGTGTTTGCAAAACGCAAGCCTGGATTCAATTTCAAACTCCTTTATTTTTTTCTCTCGATGCAGATATCCCCCACCTATTCCAGGAAAATGGGAACCACGCCCAGGCTCTTCAGCAAGTACTGCTATTTATATTGCTGAAATATCGTCAAGACAATTTCAAAGCAGCA
This sequence comes from Rhipicephalus sanguineus, assembly GCF_013339695.2. Classification (NCBI taxonomy): domain Eukaryota; kingdom Metazoa; phylum Arthropoda; class Arachnida; order Ixodida; family Ixodidae; genus Rhipicephalus; species Rhipicephalus sanguineus. Next base: position 252,956,157 of record NC_051176.1, read on the forward strand.
ATGAAAAATGAAATTCCGTCGCGGTGCGACAGTAGCCAGGTATTTCTGGACTGAGAAAAAATTAAGGGGTCTTCCTTTGTAATGCGATGATGACCACTGTGCAGGTATCGACATAATAATATCTGGGGTTTAACGTCCCAAAACCACGATATGATTATGAGAGACGCCGTAGTGGAGGGCTCCGGAAATTTCGGCCACCTGGGGTTCTTTAACGTGCACCTAAATCTAAGTACACGGGCCTCAAACATTTTCGCCTCCATCGAAAATGCAGCCGCCGCGGCCGGGATTCGATCCCGCGACCTTCGGGTCAGCAGTCGAGCGCCATAACCACTAGACCACCGTGGCGGGCAGGTATCGACAAATCATCCAGCTGGGAGCTCATGCAAAGTAAAAAAAAGATAACCAGAAGAAAGAGAGAATTTGCAGTTACTAATGATGACAACAATGCATGTCGTTAGGGGGGGCTTTGGAATAATTCTGACTACCTAGCGTTTTTTCACATCCACCTAAATCTATAGTTTAATTTACACTTACACGAATTCTTGTCTCCATCGAAATGCGGCCGGAAATCGGCTGTGGCTACAGCCTCCGCAGTCACTAAGTTACCACGGCGAGCGCACGAAGTCTTCGCGTGCGAATGCAGATGTTCTATTTTATTGAAGAAGAAAACAAAAAAGTTACAGTTTCGCCGCAAGGGCGAATCAGTGAATGCGATAGCAAGAAATTAGAATGTCACACGGAGAACAGCAAGCTACTCGAAACTTGCAGCGCGCCGCTGATGCGCAAAGAAGGACGCTCGAAAAGAATGCACAGGTATACACAGAACAAGCGCGAACTAACAACTGTCGCAGTTGTTACGTCTTCGTGTTTTTTTTTTTTTTTTTTACCAGCGCGCTGCAAGTGTCGACTATGCGGAACCAGATGCTCTTTTTCTTTTAAATGGACCGACAACTCATTTTTCTCGACCCAGTTTTTTACGGCGCGACAGGAATAAGCTCACCCTTCGTAGCGTTTGTAGCTGCAGGTCGATGGATCTCAATGAAATTCGCTGGGTACGTTCCTTTGCACGTTTCCGTCATTTACAAGGGCGTCCGCAGAACTTTTTCTAGGGGGGTGCATCAGCAGAGGGCGGGGGAGGGGGAGGGGGGCAAACAGCATAGGTAGCTTTTGTTTCATTGCCGTGACATGACCGGCAAGATTCGTCCATAGCAGTATGTAACGTGCAAAGTTGGCTGGTAATCCTGAATGATGTTTCACGCGGATATGCGGGACTGGAGTGTGCTAATCAAGCTGTGTAGCTTACTGCTACTGCATAGAAACTTACTATCCAAAATTCCAGGGGGGGGGGGGGGGGGGGGCAGCTGCCCCCCCTTGCACCCCCCTCCGGACGCCCATGGACTCATTTATGCTAAATTACAGGCTTGAGACATGCGCAGATTCTTTGCAAATGAATTTTAAAGATTGTCTGCAAACGCCCTCCTGGCTTCCCACAATTATTGGCAACATTGCGTCTGTGACGTCAGTATTGGGAAGGCGGCGGAAGTGACGCAGCCGAGGGCACCGCTAACTTCGGCCGCTACAGCGAGCGTCTGCTGAGCTGGCCGAGACACTGTCAGTATCAGACGCGTTGCATTTCCCGTTCCTTAATCTCTCGTTGTAGTACGTATACCGCTGAAGCACTCCATACAGATGCTTCAGCGAAGCTGAAACGTGCGGCCAATGTGTTTACCACAGGGTTAATCCAGTGGTGCGTAGCGGTGGGTAGTGGGATTTGCCAAATTTCTGTGGCTCATACCCGTTCATGATGACGATAATTTTTGTACACACCAAAATTTTTACGGCCTCTTTAAACAGCTCTTCAAAAAGTGAAGAAGCGAGTCGACGAAAGACAAGTACCAAACAATACGACAGCCTACTGACAGCCCTTTCATTTCGCTCAATTCGGGCGCTTCCTCGTAATTTCTATGAATTAGCAAGTACTTGACCGCTGACCCGAATGTCGCGGGACCGAATGCCGGCCGCGGCGGCTGCATTTCGATGGAGGCGAAATGCTAGAGGCCCGTGTACTGTGTGGTGTCAATGCAGGAGGAACACCAGATAGTCGAAATTTCCGGAGCCGTGCACTTCGGCGTGCGTCATAATCATATCGTGGTTTTGGCACGTAAAATCCCAGATATTGTTATTATTGCGGAAGGGTAGATAGCCGGGCTAGTTGGTACAGATTCATTATGAAAACTTGGTAGCGAGGACAAACGAGACGCATAAGGAGCAGGACACAAGTTTTTGTCCTGCTCCTTCTGTGTCTCGTTTGTTTGTATTGTCAAGTTTTCATAATGGATTATTTACAACGACATGATCGCATACGTATAACCCCCCTAACGTGCTCAATGGATGAGAGAATTAAACTCAAAATGCTGGTGTATTTCACTAGCGTGTTGAATTGGCCTCGGTAAATTACTGAACTGGAAGAAATGAACACTGCAAGAAGCGTAACTGCGAACCCTTGCTTGCCGACTGCACAGCGTTAGGCTGATACGCCAGCATGAGATCTCAGCCAACGGCTGGGGCATCTAGCAGTTACAACAATACGAACCCAAAGAACTGTCATAAGCACTGATTTCTCACTCATGAGCTTATTTGTAAATGTTTGGCGGCGAGGGTAAGGACATTTACATTGTTCGATTTTACAGCAATGCATTGATGGTGCCTGTTCATGCGCACTTTCATTTGCTCGCATCGCCTGAGTCAGCAGCTAATCTCTGATCGTCTTGTTGGGTCGTGAATAGATCGAACTTGTTTCAACGGGGTTCGGTGCACATTGTGGTTTTCACACTTGTCATTGTCGCTGGTAACGACCATAACCCGTTGATAGTTCAGTGGCGAATCGTATCGACTTTTTCTTCCGACCATACTGGTTGTGTGTAGGGCACTGGAGTGATCGGAATTCGCTATCGTTCATGGACATCCACTTTGGAATCAGTTCAGGCATTTAGCTAACCTCCCTGTCTTCCCGTCTTCTTCTTCCTGCCCCTTCACCTGTTTGGCTTTAGCCTACATATGGTTGATCACGGGGCGTTCTCATTCATTGAATTGATTTGTATCTTAATTGATTTGTATCTGTAGAAGCCCGTTTGGCTTTGTCCCGGGGTTTGATTTCGTGGTGGTTATTTCGACCATTGCACCTATATTTTGTAAAACGCCATTGAGTTTTTAGCATTCGAAGCGCTTACCTTTTTGGCTTTGGCTTCAGAGTGTACTGCAGTGCGGTTGTTTCGTCAGTTCAACAAAATTGTTATAAAACAGTTTTGTCACAAACAAGGGTTTCATACAAGTTCTCGGTCCTCTCACATTGCTAACTGCGTCCGCCAAAATGTTTTAAGTGGCAGGTCATGATGGCTCTGCTTGTGAAGCTCCCACATATTTGTGTTCGCCATCACGGCGGTTTGGTTTCCGGAGTGACCACCATTTTGACATCCTCCCTTAGGATCTGTTAGAGCACTTCTTTCTTTGGCTTTGACCGGCGGTCTGATCTCGGAGTGATTGCTTCACACATTGAGCGGATTTTAAATGCGAAGCATTTCTTAGCGAACCTCTGGCATTTTGAGCGTTTCTATCTATCTATCTATCTATCTATCTATCTAGCCGCCTACGTCTGGGTGCTCTCATGATCGCCTCCTTGAGTTGGTGTAGACCAAAATTTGCATGAGAGGGTAAGATGATTTGACGAATATGATTGCCGGGTCATGACATGAATAACGTTAAAATCCTGTCGCGTACGTCGTCAAACCCTTTCCACTAGACACGTGTGGCACATACCCGTTTACCACGGGCCGCGGTGTACGGGTATGCGCAGGAACGGCGAGAACAGACGTTGGTAACTTAAATGCTAGAGCGTTAAGGAAAACCAACATCGGCAGCGTTGACTCAGCGAATGGAAATAATAAAAATTAGGATCCCAGCAGGAATCGAACCCAAGCATTCCGCGTGGCAATCAGGTATTCTACCACTGAGCCACGCGAGGTCTATAAACTGGCGTGGAAAAACAGCCTACGCAGGCGTACTATTGGTGATACGTCAATTGTGGTTGTGGTGCTGGCTGTCTAATTTTACAAGACAGCAATAAACACTGCATGATACTCCTACGATGTGTACTCCTACGATACAGGCGTCATATCAGATGAACGTCTGTAGTTCCAGTGTTGGCTCCTCTTTTATAGAAGTCTAATAAACATTACATTTCTATTCCTATGATTCAGGAAGCTATATTGGAGCATTGCTCGACCCCGGAGGAATACATTAACGAATGTTACATATGATATCCACATCACAGCACCGTAAAGTGCACTTCGTCCACCAGAACGACGCAGTGTCCTCTTCATTTCTTACGAGGCTGGGCGATGGCCTCATGCTGACCGAAAATGATGCGAGAATAATTGACAGCCGCTTTGTAGACTAGGCTACGTAGGCCACATACGCCCAGGTAGTCTACGAATACGACAAACACCGTCCACTGAAGTCTACGTAACACTATCCAGGCCTACCAGCCTTGACGGCCTATACCTCACCAACACGAAGGGTGGCTTCAGGTTCGGACATGTCGCTGGCTCTGTCGACAGATAATTTGTCGGCGAAATGACCGAGGCATCCACCAATTCTAACAGCTCTACTATACCACATACTTCAATACACATGGACCCCTCGTCACCACGATCACGACCGGATCCTATAACAAGTCACGACCAGCTGTTGGTGCTCACTGATCATGGTGATGATGCCCTTGTTCCAGAACTGTCAAGAACTTCTTGCACACATGCACACGGGTTCGTGAAAAGTGCGTGCGTTTTCGGGACACGTATAAGCACTACATATCACCTTACCTTTTCTGATTTTGGTAATACCCGCGTTGCCATTGGCTGCGTTACCCAACCGTAAACAACTGGTTATATAACCATATGCGGCTCTTCAACATATATATGTGTGCGTGTAAAATATATACAAATCTTTAGCGTCATTTTGTAACGTGTCGCTCAGTAAAAAAAGTTACGCCACAGTCACCTACCCGCCACATGCTTCGCATAACATCGACTCCCACGGTACGTGGGATCTGCCAAATTTTGTTGTATAATGATGCTGGTATGGGAAAGTTTGAAGTGCTCGTTTGGTGTTGCTGTTAATCTGACATGTTTCTTTCATGTATACTCTCTTGTAGGGCGCGAGAGTTTCATACATGGCCTCTGTTTCTTTGCATGTCGCTCATCACAAATTTAGAAGCTCAACACGCCGCTTGAAAAAGTGCGCAATGTGAATAAGTGGGAAATGGGTGGGTGTCTACCCTCACCAACAAACTCTGGCCAATGCAGAGGCTTCCATGTTTTGAGACTCGCAATAAAGCTGGTTCGTGGTGCTAGCCCACCGTGCTCGTAATTTATCCAGTCTGAATTATTCCGCTTTGATGAATGCAAGCATCCACTTTGAAGTGCCGTGCTTCTCGGTCTGTGTACTCCCTCCGCTGTTTGTACAGGTAAATACGCGCACTAAAATATCAAAGGTCTTTGGACCATGGAACCCTACAGAAATTGTTGCTATCAGACTCTACACACAGTCGGGCATCGGATCAGCATATTGCTTTGTCGAAGTGGGCCACATGGATCTTTGGCCTGTGCAACTCTTATGTCAGTTGTTTGTACATCGGACTGTTTCTCCACTGTGGCTGTTTGTTAATCGCCTCAAGGACGCAGTGGTTAAGTTCAGCAATTTAACTACGTGTAATTATTCGCGTGATTTTAGGCCATTGTAACCATCATTGTAACCATCCATTGTAACCCAGACATTGTGCTCTTTGGCCACACCTGGCCCTCGCGCCACAATAACCCACGAATCGTAATCACCAGTAGCGTGGATCCGGTTAAATCCCAAGGGGGACGCATATCTTGCCATAGCGGCCATTTTGTTTTTATTTTTATTTATATAAATATTAACATCATGCTTTGAAATAAAATGTAAAAAAAAAAACAAGCATGTGTTCCCAGCTCATGTAATTGCATTGTTCTATTGAGTATAATAATTATAAAACTTTTTGCTGGGTTAGTTGGTGCATAGTTATCATACAGGAAAGTGACCCAACACCACGATATGTTTATGAAGGACGCCGTAGTGGAGGGCTCCGGAACTTTCAACCACCAGGGGTTCTTTAACGTGCACCTAAATCTAAGTACACGGGCCTCAAGCATTTTCGCCTCCATCGAAAATGCGGCCGCCGCGACCGGGATTCGATCCCGCGACTTTCGGGTCAGCAGTCTAGCACGCCTGTGTTTGAAACCGAAGGAAAAAATGAAAACACGTGCCACACCTTGGGGTTCTTACAGAAGTGCAAATTTATTTTGCAAAGAAAAATCTCGTGACCCAAGCCTGCGTGCGCTTCATCACACTTCTCATTGCCCACAAGCGCTTTGAATGCGTCCTCAGCTCCCTCGGGGACCCCAGCAAACCGCCTCAAGATATCGATGGCGTCTATCACCGTGGCTTGGAGTGGGCACAGGAGCTTCGGGGTCTTCCGCATCTTCCATGTGTTCCGACTGCTCTTGCCATGACTAGGGCGCGTAGATGCTTAGCGTTAGAGCGCACTCTCGAAGAAAAACTTGTCTGTGTCAAAATTGGAAATAAATCAACACTTTTTGACCCATTTATTTCAGGGAAAACTTCGTTAAATCGGGTTTGGTGGCCAAGCCAGTTTTGTTAGTTCGGGTCGATCACAGCACTGAACCCTATAGGTACCAGTATTCGTTCACCGGTACGTAACGCTCACCACTTTTGTTTACCCCGCACATGCGTCTGGGAGAGCGAGCGATATTCAGAGCTAGCGCGACCAGTTAGGTTCCGGCAAGCCTAGACACGAAGATCGGGCACCGGCCGATATGCGGACGATATTTCGATCTGTTTCCTGGACGGAGAATGACTCCCTGTTGAACGTCACAAACGCAATTCTCCTTCGCTTTCGCATTGCAGTGACCTGCAATGTCGACAGTCTTGGCTGCGGAATATTTTTGGTAAATATACAAAAGGGATAGAAGCAATGGCTTACGTGCGATAGAGCCAATAAGTCCAGCTTCGTGTATCAGGTACGTACAACAGTTACGTTTATAAAGTCTGTCTAATCTGAGTACATATCGTGTTACCACTCTGCGGATTTTTAAAAGCCCGAAATTAATAGAACTTTCGTCAAAATGATGTTGCATGAATTTGCTGATTCCAATTTGTTGCTCTCTTGGACATATTACGATGCGAGAAATGAAGCGACTTATTTCGCCGCAAGGCACGTACATTTTTGGGGAATTATGAAACTAGCGCCTCATATAAGACAAGGGCTATCAAAACTGGGTTAAAAATGCACCGTTTGTTTGCCTATTTTAAACAACACGCGTTTTTATACGTTGGAGCTCACGAATGTCGTCAAAAACTCTTGAGAATGCAAATCTCGAAACTTACGTCATTCTCAGCATCGATTTAAAATGGATATCTACGAAGTCAACTGATACAATTCGTCCATTGCAATGTGCGCCGTAAAGAAATTAGTCTGTGGTAGAATACTCGACTGCACTGTAACTAGCGAATCTTTGTTAATTTGTGAAATATTCACTCTGATTTCTCGTGCAAATTATGTACGCATTTGGGAGTAATCTTCCGCAAGCAGTAGAATTGTACATGCAACGGGTGGAAGCAGCGGTGGCTCAGTGGATACTGTGCTCGGTGGTGGTGGTGGTAAACATTTTATTCAAGAAATTCACAAGAGGACTGCTGTGTGCCTGAGTGGCAGTCCCTAGTCCGGGACGCCATTGGAGATGGCCGCTGCCCGGGCGCGCGCCACCAAGGAGCGTTGCGCATACAAGGTGGAGCAGCCGAGCAGGTACTCCTCCCAAGCCTCTCTAGTTGGGATGGGGAAGGGGGATGAGAAAGAAAGTGGAGTTGCAGGACACGAAGCCACAACGTGAAAGGTGTCGGCGAGGACCTAACAAGTCGGGCACGTGCCAGAGATTTCCGGGATGAAGTGCCGGGCGACCGCCGGACTAAGGAAAGTATTAGTCTGAAGGCGGCGTAGTATTCGTTCGTCTGTTTTCGCCAGACCGCGAGCAGGGCCAGGGTAAAGTCGACGCGAAGTGCGATAATAATCCAGAATATCACGGTAGCGTGTGAGCCTCGAGTTTCCAGGATCCGACTCAGGGCATGGAAGGGCAGCGGCCCGGAAGAGAGAAGCGCGGGCAGCGGCATTCGCCGCCTCGTTGCCGGGAAGTCCTGTGTGGCCTGGAGTCCAGACTATTCTTACGGAGTGAGGGCTAAAGCGCCAGGAGGCGGCTTGAAGGAGACGAGCAGCCAATGGGGTGATGGAACCCTGGATATATCGAGAACAGGCTGAGCGCGAGTCTGTCAAGGTAGTGTGAGTGGTGGGGTGGGAGGCGGCCAAAGCGATGGCAACCTCCTCTGCATGAGTTGCACTATCGGCTCTAAATGAGAGGCCGTCGACGTGGTGACCTTCTGTGATCACAGCGGCCGTGTAGTGATCCGAGGGGGAAGGGCCCGAGACGTCTACATAAAATACGCCGGGGCGATCGGAGTGACGCGCCTCAAGGGCAGCAGTGCGCGCGTGCCTTCGACCGGAGTGTTGTTCGGGGTCCATGTTGCGGGGGAGTGGCTCCACCCATAACTTCTGGCGCCAGATTTCCGGTACTGGGGATGGAGGTACCGGGTCAGAGATTGTGTCTGCTGACCCGAAAGACGCGTTTTCGATCGCGGCCGCGGCGGTCGCATTTCGATGGAGGCGAAATGCTAGAGGCCCGTGCACTGTGCGATGTAATTGTACGTTAAAGAATCCCAGGTGGTCTGAATTATCCGGAGCCCTCCACTACGGAGTTTCTCACACCCCTAGTAACTTTGTGACGTTAAACTCAAACCATGCAACCGGTGATTCTTTATAAACAATATTAACTATGAAAAGAAACACCTGTATATAACAGCATCAGCTGCTATAAACGAACCTATAAATGCACCCGCAGATTTCCAAAGGCTCTCTATAGATGCTAGAATGCTCGCAATGGTCGCTGGAATTAGTTCGTATTCCAAAATTAACAATTAGAAATTTTTATAGGGCTTTTTAGACCAGCTGTCGCAGCGCTAACAATATGTATAAAGATTGGCAAGATATCAATATTGTTGTTTATCATGGCGCCAAGGTTCTGTCAATATTTGTCTCGCTACTATGCACATGGAGTGTATACTTACTGTCTAGAAAGCGTCACACCTATGAATTCAATCTTCTTGTGAGGATTATTTGTATACACTGTTATGAGCATAATTTCTCATTAGCTTTTTTCTAAATCACCAGAGTGATGGGGACGAAGTTGTCGGGTAACTACAGCCAAATTGCTTCTGCGTTAAACGTCGTTCATTAGGACGTCACAGCCGTTGCTTGCCATCATCGTTAGATTCTTTCATAATTTTTGTATTACAAACTATGTAAGAAAAACTCTATAAATGGCTGTTTATTAATTATTGTATTCTCTGAGCAAGTTGCGAAAGTTGAGAATCCATGAAAAAAATTTTTTTTAGGGGCGAAGCTCCTTAAGGCGGCACCCGTTCGTCCCTCGTCGTGGTCGTAGTAGTGAGTAACAAGTCTTACGCTTTGACCTCCAAGGTGGTGCCGGTGGGAGATTTCTCCTGTGCGTTGTTGAACAATAAAAAGTTCGCAGCGTGCGCGTTAACTAAAAGCCGAATTCTTCTGTCTCTCATTCCCCATTAGCAGCCATTGGCATGTTCCAGTAGGAAACGTTAGTAGAAGTAGAAGTGTAAGTGTTAGCTAAAAGCCGACTTCTTCTGTCTCTCATTGCCATTAGCAGCCATTGTTTACCTCCAAGATAGTGCCTGGTGAGATTTCTCCTGTGCGTGATTAAACAATAAAAATTTTGTTCAAAACGCCGTTGATTGATGAAATAAACCAACGAAAGACGCCAGATGTTTTGTAAAAGCAGAACGAAAGAACGCCAGATGTTTTTAGTAGTTGTATTTAGCCACCTCGCCCGATCGTCAACGGGCGAGGTGGACCGGCAACGGCGCGAGGACCCTGCCGTACGAGAGTTAAATCACACTAAAAGACATACTTTGCGGGCGATACACTCTAGTGAGCTTTCAACTTTTCGTCTTAATGTACATGATAAAGAAATTATTTCTACGAAAAACGCAAGGCACACCTTGAGCAATATGTTTGGTTTTGGGACGCTAAATGGAACCATGAGGCGATGCGAAGCCGGAGCACTTGCACGATCGCGTTCCGTTGGCTTTCGTTGGGCATGCTACCGACCTCGCGTCGTGGAACGCGCGTCCTGTCTTCCCTCTAGCCTTGCCTTTAATTCGCACAGGGCGAGCGGGGAATGCGGTCGCTCTTGGCGCTCTTTCGCTCGGGAGCGGACTTCTTCCTTGCATTTCACCGATCACAAGTGATAATGAAGGGACCACGTAAACCAACAGTACAATAAATGTTTGATGTTTAATATATACACGATGTTTCACACTCTTTATATTATGTACTGGGCGCATTTCACGGAAGAGTTTCACGGTTTACAGATGATTCCCTCCGTAGCTTCGCCCCACTCATCATCATTCACCCCGTGGATATGCTGTGATTTTGTGTGTCTGTGTGAAGCTTAAGAGTACCGATTCTTGTTTGGTCTCAGTTGCGTCTTGCATAAATTATTTTACTGCTCAGTAGAAAGCTACAATCGTATTAGTTTTCTCAACCATGTAGCGCGCATCAGGGGTGTCGCGCTGCATATCTCTGAGCTGAGACAGAACGGAGTCATCTCACACTCGCGCGTCACGTGCATCGTTTTCTGCTGTACGGACGCTTACACTGGATGAAAGAAAAGAGAACAGTCAAGCTGTACGTTTCTGTCATTTGGCTATCTTTGTTTACAGCGCTTTTACAGCGCCTTCCGAGAGGATACACACGGACGACCGTGAACCGGGCGAGCTGCAGCCAATAATGCGAGATTGGCAAATGTTGCTGGACGTGGACGCGCCCAGTGTCGGAATGAGCGACCCTCGGCCGATAAGCCCGCTCGTCTCCAAGGGCATTTTCGCACTTTTCTCGTGTGCAGGCGAGGGATTTGCGTCACCGTCCGCAATGCGTGTGTCACATGTACAAGCTGAAGATTGGCTGCATCTTACCTGATGGTGTACAGATAATTAGTAAAGCCGGAGGCTTCTGTCAAGATTCGCTTACCCTTCTTTATTGTTTGTTTACACTCACGCGTCGAAAGAAATACACAAGCCGGAGCGCCGCAAATACTGCACACCTTGTACCGCCCGACGGTCTATGGATAGGATTAATGAGGTCGTTAATTGCACAATTAAGCGATAAAAGTGGGAAAAAACATGAAATTGAAAGACGCATTTCGGTGTGAAGGCGCACACCGGGAAATACTCTATTTAGGGCCCGTAGAGCCTATATGTTTGAGGTCGCTTCTATACCTCGCTAGGGGAGACGCTGGTATAGTGATACATATATGAAAGCTAATGGGCTGCATGCGTCAGATTCAGTGACAGGTGGTCATGCATCAGGCACTGCCGGTGCCGCGGCTCCATTACGTACTTTTGGCGGGTGGTCTGAGAATGGAACGCACATATATCTGGGCACACGTTACTATAGATAAGTTATGAGCGCGCACGTGTGTGGCATAGCTGAGAAGAGCCCGAGGTCATCGTCGCCAAGCTTCTGAGAAAAATGCTGCGACACTTGTAGTGTTAAGCTGTTCGGTAGCCGGTGCGGTAAGGCGATGGATATGCCGAAGGGCCACAACCTTCACTGTTACTCGGTGAAACACAAACGCACAAATAGATGAAAACGTGGATTGTGTCTCAATAGAAAAGACACCGGTACATGTCATCCAAGACGCGTTGCAGTGAATTAAAGTGGAGCGTTCTACTTCGTACTGGTTCGTTAACCGTTGAGGGTCGTTTTTTCTTTACTTTTTTTTACTTCAGGATTTGTGAAAATACTCGCTTTGTTCTTACTTCGAAGACATGTTTTGAAAGAGAACACGAAAATCCTCTGAAAAGCGCACTAACGACGCACGTGGAATATTATAGCTAGCGAAGGTGAAACAACATACTTCTGAATATACCCGAAGGAAGTTCTTTGTGAGGTACATGCGAGTGATTATAGGAAACCAATTGTGGTAGCTCAGTGACTACCGCGTTGCGGCTGCGGACCGCGATGTAGCGGATGTGATCGCAGCCGCGGCGGCCGTATTTCTATGGGGGCAGAATGCAAAAACAATCGTGTGCTGTGCATTGAGTGCACGTTAGAAAAACCCACGTGGACAAAGCTAATGCGGAGTTCACGACGACCTCCATCGTAACTCAATTTGCGGTTTCCGGACGTTAAATACCACAATTTCATTTTGATTTCGCTCAAGCGGTTGTTATTGAGCCTTCATGATCGGCATTTATATACCTATGGACATTTTGGAACTTGCGTCGTAATTCACTCAAAAGACATTCAACACAGCAGAGGCACGGGGAGGGGAGGGGGGGGGGCACTCCCTCCCCGACATGATTTTCGTCTTCTCCCCCTTTGTCCACCCCCCCTCCCCCAAGAGCAAACAGTCAAAACACAGCACATATGTTCCCCGCCTCCCTGACCCCCCGAAGGAAGCCACTTGTGGTGGACGCCCTTCCAGTAAAAAAATCCTGGTGCCGCCCCTGAACACACAGGTGCTTGTTTTGAGATGTACGAGCTCCGGGGCAAAATTAAAGCAAAAATAAATAAATAAAAATATAAAGACGACCCCAGGATGCTTTATTGGTATGTGCTGCGCTTAGGGTCACATCGAAGAGAGAGTGTTCAACCGAAGGTCATTTTTTGTGTTTTACACGCGCGTGTCACGGCGTCTCTTGCAGCCTTAAAAAAGGGGAAGAAAAAAAAAAGGCTAAGGAAAATTTAAATACGAGAGCCGACAGATCAGGGCGACACTTGAAGGGCCGTTCAGATGTCATGACTCTCGTTTCATGCGGTCCTGTCCTGCGTAGTTTGTTGTCTTCTTTCTGGCCTGCACTTGACTCGCTTCCTCTCCGAGTGGCACGATTCGTCCCCCTCAGCGACGCATAGGGCCCACGCCAGTGGAACCACCGGTAAACTGGATGGTCCCGAAGTAGTGGAGAGAAGGCCATCAGAGATGTCCCGGCTGCTTCCCCCCTTTGCCCCTGTGGTGCACGAGCCTGTATTGTGGCCGGACCACCTGTACACGCGCGGCTGAGCATTTCGGAAAGGGTAGCGAACGCACAGGAGAAGAAGCACCTCTCCAGTGCGCAGTTCCTACCCGTGGCGTGCGGCGCCTTCGAATCGAAAGTGCGTCGCTCTCGACATTCTACGTGTCTTTCTTGATTTACTTTCGCGCTGCTCTCCTGAACCCTCTCCTGGTAGCGTGCGTTGCCACTGCCATCTCTCTCTCCTAATAAAAGGGTGCGGCCTGGAGATTTCTATAAGAAGCCCTGCCGTCGACCGCGCTCTGGACTGATGTTCACAAGGCAGTTTAAGTGATCGGGAGGCAAGCGGACCCTTCTTGCCTGACTTTGGTTGCGCGAGTTTGGCGCTGGTGTTCTTTGCCTGATACTCGCCGTATCACCGCTTTGCCCCATGAGCCATGAGGTTTAACATATATTTCAAGGTAAGAAGGATCAGCCATCGTTTGTTTTAGCTGTAAAAAAAGAAGGTTCCACACTTCGCTGCGATTTATTTATTAGTTTTATCGTTTAGAGTTATAGCTATGCTGCGTTAGTGCATGGTGTGCCGCGGAATATGCCATGGAGAGGGCGAAGAATGAAGCCTGTGTGTTTTACGTGACAGCATGTAAGTTATTGTTAGTACAGTATATTACGGGTTGATGACTATGGAATCTGTAGAAAAATACATTAATGGGAGCAGTGTCTCTGTATGGGTTAGGTGTGATTCAAAGATTTCAAACTTGTTACAGCGCGGTATTTAAGAGAAGATAACGGCCAAACGTGCCGAAAAAGGAGGGGAAAGAGCGCTGGTCACCCCCCTCCCCCCTTTGGCGGTTCTTTTCTATTCTGTACCGCGCTGTAGAAAGCTTGAAAAACGAATACCAACTAAATATATTGCAGCAAGGTCGACAGTTGGCGCTTGTTGTGTCTCCTTCTTCGCCCGTGTTTTTTGCGCTGCTTTAACCATAATGAAATACCAACACGTCCAATGTACAACACTATATAGTTTATGTTGGAGAACTTTATTCATTAGTGGATACGCAACACATACGCAACACACGTCATACGCAACACACGTGTTATACACCCGGTGTAATGTACTGGTAACGTTGGAATAGCCTGGTTTCCTCACTGTTGGATCCATATGCTTCCCATGATCTCTGATGATTATATGGTCGTCGTAAACCAGTTCTGTAACTCACTGCACTGTGGCGATTACAACCGACGCTTTTGTCATGGCTTCGCGAAAAGTGCTGAAATCATCTGAGGACACCGAGCGTAAAACAATGACAGCTGAGCATGTGCATACAATTAATTAATAAGAAGCACATGATCAGCTATCACTGTGCACGTTTGTATATATGCGCGTTGCAGAACGTTTCTTCTGATGTTCACGTAGTATGTTTCGTCTGTTTTGATTTTATTTAAGCCGCTTCTTCCATGCGTGTAATTTATTTCAAACATCATGGTGTCACACGGAGTACACGTTTTTACCTTTCACTGAGAAAAGTACTTCCCCTCCCGCTTATTTGGTGTTGAATTACGGCCGGTAGCATCGAGAGATGCCTTGCGGAAATCTCTCTTATACTCTTTTTACGTAACGCCGGTGACAGCGATGACGGGTTGCGGAGAGCGCCACTACGAGTGCACGGGTGCGATGACCCGAAGGCGCGATTTCCGAAAAAGGACCCCTTGAGGAGTCGCTCATTCATGACGAGGAGAAGGCGTGCGCCGTGAAGCGGGCCTAAAAGGGCGCATTATGTGTAAGGTGTCACTTCGCGAGGTGTCGTGTTTCGGGCGGAAAGCGCGTGATGCAGCGTAAGAAAGTGAACTTTATCACGCTGCCAGGAGGGATTTGTGGCACTGCACCGGTATGTGCGCCGACTTTCAACCATCCGCGAAGTATGGGTGCGTCGATCTGCAGAGCGCGCCGCATCCATATATACTTCCCTATACTCTTCAACTTAGCCTTCTTCTGCGTGCGTGTCCGTTCCGAAAGCGCTTTCGCAGCTGTCACTGGAGGCATAGCGCCTTGTAAATAGCGACTCGTGTTCGGTTCACGGAACGCCACCAAGAAGGGGTTTTTGAGAGCCAGCAGCCACAGGACATCGCATCGCTAGATGCCGAGCGCATATTATGCATATCTGAAAGGATCGCGAAAAAAAAAAAAGCAGAATGCAATACGGAGAAGAGGACACAGGGCGAGCGCTCTCTATAGCATAGGAAGTTTATTCGGAGCAACACACACATACAAGCATACTTCCTGCGTGCGCACATCAGCGAATACATCAGCAACGCTGCTTCTCACAATCTATCAACGAGATGGACGGTACAGACACGCAGTTATCGTGTCACATGTGATTATAAAAAGCTCCTACACGGTCACGCGCTTTTTGATTTTCAATATAATAATAATAATAATAATAATAATAATAATAATAATAATAATAATAATAATAATAATAATAATAATAATAATAATAATAATAATAATTGCTGGGGTTTTACGTGCCAAAACGCTACACGATTATGAGGAAAGCCATAGTGGGGGGCTCCGGATTAATTTCGACCACCTGGGATTCTTTAACGTGCGCCTAAATCGAAGCACACGGGTGTTCCTTGCATTTCACCAGCATCGAAATGCGGCAGCCGTGGCCGGGAATCGAACCCGCGCCCGCTTTTTGAACTTTGTGTTTGCGGCAGTGATTCCGTCCTCAAGAAGTCATGTGCCCACAGGGCTTGTCCATGATCACATAGAATAACAAGGCCTCTGCACGCTTGCGTGACGTTACGCTGATGAGATAGGACAGAAAGCCGTTTTCCCTGCATAGAGCACTTAACGGACGGACGGACTCCCATACGGGCTTTCGATGGTGGTGATGTAATATAATAATTGTTGGGGCTTAACGTCCCAAAACCACGATATGATTATGAGAGACGCCGTAGTGGAGGGCACCGGAAGTTTCGACCACTTGGGGTTCTTTAACGTGCACCTAAATCTAAGTACACGGGGCTCAAGTATTTTCGCCCCCATCGAAAATGCGACCGCCGCGGCTGGGATTTGATCCCGTGACCTGCGGGTCAGCAGTCGAGCACCATAACCACTAGACCACCGTGGCGGGTGGTGGTGATGTAGATTAAGTGTTCAGCTTTAGAGCTGATTTGTTTCGAGCCTGTAGGGCTTCCAGGGAACGCCCGCGGAATATGGTGTTTGCAAAAAAAAAAAAGGATTGTTTCAAAATGTATGAAAGTCTCGTGAAGTCTATTCTTTTGGAATTTCTGGTATAGATATCAGTGCAGCAACACAAATATTTGAACAATTTGCTTGCTATAGTGTTGTTGAAAACAGTTGTACGGCTAGCAAGAACAGCTATGTTACCAAAAAAATGTCTCTGACATTGGGACAGGAACCGTATCAGTTAATTTTGAGCATTACTACGAAAAACTGCGCAAAATAAACAGGGACAAGTGAGACACACGCACAAGCGCAGACTAGCAACTGGAAGTTTATTGAAGGAAGCACACAAATATAAGTAACAAGAAAAACCACGTGAACGATTAGAGGTTGGCGGTTAGATAGTCTATCTCTAGTTTCGTCTAATGGATCACAGGGCTTCGCTGAAAGCTCAGCCTTCATCAAATTTGTGCTTGCATTGCAAAGTTTGCAAATGTCACCCGTTGTTGCAGGAAACAAAGGTGTTGTCAAGGCATAAAGATAGGACAGCGCGAGAAGTGGCTGAGGCATTCTACATCCACAAGTATGGCAGCATGTGCGTTGCGAGGCCTTCGCTTACGTTACACAAACTAGAGATAGACTATCTAACCGCCAACCTCTAATCGTTCACGTGGTTTTTCTTGTTACTTATATTTTTGTGCTTCCTTCAATAAACTTCCAGTTGCTAGTCTGCGCTTGTGCGTGTGTCTCACTTGTCCCTGTTTATTTTGCGCAGTTTTTCGTAGTAATGGAGTACCAACTCGCCCAACACTCAGTCCTTTTAATTTTGAGCCCTGCAATAGTAATAAGAAGTAAATTATATGTAAGCATATAGGAAGTACTTATATACAAAGCTTTAAAGGTGTCAAGATTCTTCCTTGGCGAAGCGGAAGGCTTGTCATTTGCAGCTTTGCACCAATTGTTCATCATTGTCCTTAGCACTAAGGTGTCGCACTGCTAAGGTCTTGGTTGCGGGTTCGATTACCAGTCACGGCAGCCGCATTTCAATGAGGGCGACATGCAATGACCATTCCTGTGTTTAGATTTAGGTGCACGTTAAAGAACCCCAGGTAGGTAGTAGGTAGATAGGTAAGGAACTTTGTTGATTTCCTGAAGAAGTCATCAGGGTTTATTGAGTGGGAAAGGTCGAAATTAATCCGGAGTCCTCCACAACGGCGTACCTCATACCATATCGTGGTTTTGGCACGTAGAAACCTAGCGACTGTTATTATTAGTCAGCACCGTGATGATTACAGAAGCGTGAACTAGACAAAAAGATTAAAAGGCGCACCTCCCCACCCCCTCACTTAAGATTTACTTCCAAGTTTTTTTCTTGCGAACAGTACAGATTGAGCGAATTACTAGAAACACTTGATAGCCTATCGAATCATATTATCTTACGCTATAAGCTTCATCTTAGGTGATGTAAATAAAAAAAAATCCAGCGCTGCCGTGGCTAAGCCCTGACAGGTTCCAGCTCGCTGCGGTGGCGTAGGCCGCGTGTAGAGGCTAGAAAGAGGAGGGCTTTCAGAGGCCTTGAAAACTTATCTAGGAGGTGTTGGTTTACCATATATTCTCGGCAGAAGCTCCGTCGTCTCAAGGATGCAGGTAATCCTGCGCTTGTGCTGACCTCCGCGTTCGAAACTTCTGAAAATGATAAAATTCCGCTCTCATAGTGAAACATTAGTCAGCACAAAAAGCTTTATTAATGTTACAGCGATGTCGTACGCTCGTGGTTTATCATAGCATTTTAAGAAAATTGCAATGTATTTTAATGTGCGTATTGCTTTTTCATGCTAACCAAAAAGTTTGAAAAGCTTGCACCTTGATTGAGAGTAATCAAACAGGAAAACTACATCTGGTTATTCTGTAAACCGTAGAAACACTTTTGTTGTTTGCGCTATTGGCGTTCTTTACCAGATATCACTCTACTACGAAAAAGCCCAGACAAATACAGCTTAAACAAGCCCGTACAACAACAATTATAAAGAGAAAGCGTGTCTGCGCATTGTAACGAGCGTGGTTGCAAGCCTTTCTTTAGTTGCATTGGATCCATCACAGAGCACAAATAAAAGAAAACGCGTGAAGTTATATAGAAGATTTTTGTATTCAAATACAAAATATACGTGCTTGTGTGCCCTTGCATGTGTGAATGGATGCGTGTGTATATATACGTACAAATCGTAAAAATTTCGCCCCTCCAGCTGGCTACGCCTATGACCTACTGGAGTGTTCGCGCAAGTGGTGTTTTTATTTATTTATTTGTTTCCCTCCTAATAAACTTCTGTTAGGCAGCACTCGTCCTGTGTTCTCTTTGTGTTGCCGTAGTCTTTTCGTGCTGATTTCAAATGTTCCTTTCCAACTAACTAAACTTCTTATACCTTACTGCAATTTTATCTGTCGCCTTCAAGGAAGCGAGTTCATTTACTTGAAATGCATAGCACAATTGTTAATTGCATAGTGCGAACTTTTTTTCGCTTTATCGTCACCTCTTGGCCATTTCTTACTTTACCATACTTTATGTTCGTCCGTGCGTTTATTGTGTGGGTGTGTATATACAGGGCGTTTCAAGAAATGTGTCTATCCTTCGCAAAAAATCTGGAAAATGCGATATTTGATTGCTACCTTCAGAATTGGTCTTTCCGTAGTGGCAGGGATTTTAAGATGGTTAAAGAAATTATCTGGGACTGTAATTAAAAAAGTTAAATAATTATCTTTTTAATTAGTGGAGTTAGGTGGCTGTGTTAAATGGGAGAATTGAAGTTCTTCATGCCAGAAACCCTAGCCAACTTTGAGATTTCGGAAAAGTGGCATCTAGTAATAATTACGAAGTAATGAAATTCAACCAAATTCAATGGCTTTCGCTGTTAAAAGCCTTTGCATTTCGTTGAATTTCATTAGGCCACAATAATTACTAGAGGACGCTTTTTCGAAATCTCAAAGCTCGGATGGGTTCCTCGCATGAAGAACTTCAATTCTTCCATTTGACACAATCACCTAACTCCACTAATTAAAAAAGTTAATTAACGTAACTTTCTTAATTACTGTCCTAAATGATGTCCTTAACTACCTTAAGATTCCTGCCGCTACAGAAAAAGCAATTCTGAAAGCCCCGAGCAAATATCGCATTTTCCTAATTTTTTGAGAAAGTTGGACACATTTCTTGAAACACCCTGTATACACATGCAAAATTGAAAACTTGGGCGGGGGGGGGGGGGGGATGAACCACGTCGATCTTACTGCCACTGCTCGACCATGACAGAGCAGAAGATGAGACAACGCGATTTGAACAAGCACGACGAATGTGAGCGCAGCCTGATGAATCAGCACGGTTACGAGACGCAGGCCTTCGCCATTCTGTAATCACATCCGTATGCGAAACAATTCTGCAGAGAGCAAGAACAGAACCAGGCAAAAAAGAAAAGACGCAAGACAGGAGACCAGTGCACGTAGTTCCATACATGCACAAGCTGTCATACAATCTTAAGAAAGTTTCGAATAGGCGCAATGTTAACTTACTTTTCAATGCCCCTTGCAAGCTGTCCTTGATATGCGCACGCATGAAAACGAAAAACAGTCCCCTCGCGTGCACAACTAATCACAAGACCCGTTTCACTGAATGCATGAGTAATGTGGTGTATCACATTGCCATGAGCTGTGGGAAAGTTTATATAGGTCAAACCGGACAATGTTTCAACGATCTTGCTCGTCAACAACGCAATAACGTAACGAAGCTATTTAGTTCACCATTGTAAGAAGTGCGCATGTATATTCCCATGTTTCAAAGAACCAAGTTTATGGGAAAGAGAAAATCTAGAAAGAGAAACTTTAGAATCCTTTTGGATTCGTAGCGAGGGTGTCAATTGTATCAGTTCGCCCTCTCTTCTATTATCGGAGGGAGAAATAAACTTCTTGACAGAAAGATTGCGACTGTGATTAGAGATTGTTTGATGTGCGCATGTTCCTTCTGAGACTGTATAAAAGGCTGGTTTTCTTGTAATAAACCTTAAGTTAGCGCTTGTCCCGTGGTCTTCGTTCCTTTGTTGTCCTTGTTCAAATCGCGCTGTTTCATCTGCTCTAAATATGAACCAACTAGCCCTCATCCAGTTGTTACCATGACATAGTTATCACGAAACAGTGGAGCGATTGTATGTACTATGAACCCAAACTTGAATACGAACAATATGAAAACGATCGCTGCGTTTTATTCCGTTTCCAGATTCGCCTGCATTTGGAATACCGATTCAATTAAGGGGTCAAAACTTAAGTGTGGAAATAAACCACGCTTAGAAACCGTCTGCCGAATGGTTACGCGTCGTACTCTCATATAATTATGCATTACATACATTATGATTACAATCTTTTTTTTTTTCGCGCTTCCATTTGTGCTGGTGGTATTAGTAAATGTTGGTGTTTTGCCGTAATACCAGAACAGCAACACAGTTTGCCACTTCTCAGCCAGGAGTTGACAAGCAGCTCATTAGAGCAACCAAGACATGTATTGTTGATATGAAAACGGCAATGAAAAGGGCGAAGTGGAATTTGACTAGCTGAGCAATGTGTAACGCGTAAACTATTCATTTTTAAAATCGTTTCCTTCAGAAAGTGAATTAATTCTTTAAGAAAGGCACCGTCCGATTCATGGCCTGCCCCCCGAAGTGGGTTTCGCCAAGTATCTGAACAACAACAACACGATGAGAATATTTTATTCTTAGTAGCTCAGGTTACTCACATCACGCATTCTTTTTACGCATACACACTTCAGAACATTTTACTCCGTGGTTATCAGTAACATATATTTGTATACTTCCTAAAGTTACCTCTTCTAACACTCAGCGTTAAGTTCCACGATAAATAGTTATCCAAATGATGTTAACCTTCTGCCCAGGAGATATTTGCGTGACATTTCAGAAGACCACATAAAGCGCCCCCAGTTTAACAATGCAGTCGCGATTAATATTTCACTGTTTGGCGAGCGAGTTGTTGTAGGCACCTATCGGTATCTTTGTGGGTTGGTCTTTCTCTTGCCACCTCTCTGCTTCGATATCATTATACCTTCAGTATCATAGCCCTGAGCATTGGCGTAGCCATAGGGGAGGAGGGTGGGGGGTGACTCAAACTTACCCCCCGAAATTTTGCCATTTTGTATGGGAATACAGGACATGTTTATTTTTTATTTTTTAGAAAATACAGATTTTTCATAAATATGCGGCAACAGTACGACGCTTGTCGTCTTCACACACGAAATCTACGTCGAGGCGGAAGTACCTTGCTTCACCTAAATGTACATTGAAATGAATAATTAACAATACATCGTTAATTAATTTTTAATTATTAACTTCAGGGCAGTTCTTGATATGGAAACGTTGTTGGACATAGCAATTTATGGCATACCCATTTCCTTGGAAATCCCCAAAAAGCACAAATAATTTGATATATTAATCATTGAAATTGAAGGCCCCAGTCCAGGCGATATCGAAACTGAGCGCTCCGGGCGCGCAGAAAATGCGGCCGTTGTGTTACGTCAGACCGGAAGTTCCCGTGACGAACTTTGACAAAAAGGTGCGTGGCAGCAGAATCTGCTCTGGAAAAACGACAACTCGTCTGAAAAAATACACTAGTGGACCGCTTATTATTTGTGTGTGTTGTTTTTCGCTTATTTGTTTCAAGTTGTACCAAAGAAAACCACAATTTCTACCTTATCTTTAACTCTACAGCGTAAAACTCGGGAGCAGCGAATGTTTATCGGGGGCAGCCATTGGCAGCCGAATTTGCTTTGTTGAATTTTATACACAAAAGCCTGCAAAAAGGGGGGTGGGGGTGGACGGGGCGGCGCTTGTGTGTGTGTGTGTTCTGGCTTTTTTTTTGCGCTTTTGTATGTCTCAATGAAGCAACACAAGAATGTCAGGTCGACTTGCTACTATCATTACGTTTATGTAATAGAGGAAATGTGTGCACATTTCTTGGCGGTGGGATGTGTAGCAATTTAATTATGTGCACATGGTGAGCCGACTACATACCAGGGGTGATCAAAAAGTTTTGCAACTCGTATATTAGGAAAACTGCTACGCCCTGGAAAAGAACTTAATTTTCAACATTATGTCGCCTCATACTAATGCACTTCTCCCATTTTTCTTGAAGGCTTTTAATACCTTGAAAAAAAGAACTTTCTTCCTGGTTGCCAACAATGCCAAGTCACCCCTCTGCGGCACTTTGAAGCGAGTTCAAGTCATCAAACCTCGTTCCCTTGAGCTGTTTCTTCAAATTTGGAAATAAATAAGTCACTCGGGGCCAGGGGTGCTATGCAGGATGGTCCGAGTTTGGCGAAACACGGAATCTTTCCGAGCTCTGGCGACACCCCCTTTTGAACGAGCTAACAGCACTAACAGTACGAAAAGGTCAAATCCATACCTCAGCGCGCGCTGCGTTCCATTGGTTACGATGAAGGGCGGTCGACAAAGTTGGGTGGTGTCTTCAAACCAAAGGCATCTTCTTTCATTTGTTTGTCGTTCCGCTGAGTGCAGAAGTGTATCCATGCAATAAAAGTGTCAGAAACTTTTACTAACAACATTTTTCTAGAAGTACAGGCTGTTTAAATTCATTTTCAAGCTTTTAATTAATGCACCAAGTATCCTTTAGAATAATCAGCACCGTGGCCTCTGAGATTAGCTCTGGCCGAGCGCCTTACAATACCGCGGCCGGAGCTAATCGCCGAGGCCACGTGTATAATCATCATGATCGGCCTGTACCAAACCACCTTGGCCTGTACATTCTAGCGCGTTGTTCAGCCGGCGCGCGCCCTCTTCATCCTCTTATTTATCGTCTGTTCGCATCCCCGAGCGCGTGCGCCTGGCTTATTAGCTAATTGTCTGGGCGGTATACCTACCTAATTAAGTCAGGGCATGCTATGACCAAGCTAATTAAGCGAAATTATGCTAAGGCCGAGCTAATTAAGCCACATCTTACTAAGACCAGCTATAGTGAAGCCGTTTAAATGTAAGACTGAGTTAATTAAGGTCATGCTAATTAACACGACGCTAATTAGGAGCGCACTAATAAAACCCTCACTAATTAGTACATTACTCACTAATAGCATGCTATTTAGGATCACGCTAATTAGTTTTGTGTTGACGAGCCAGGTCTTGCTAATTATACCTGGGTAATTAATAGCGCGTTAATTAAAAAATCCCAATTAAGACAGTAAGACAGCACTATTCAACATCATGTTATTTAAGGCCCAGCTAATTAATACCATCAAAATTGAGACCGAAGTGAGGCGTTCTTCACTCCGAAGCAGACCAAGCAGACTGAGTAGACGAGCCACGTAAAAAGCTAGAACGAGCTAGGTGATCACAGGCTCCTCCGATGGCTCCATCCTTTCACAAGTAGTGCAAGCTGACCAAGCTGGGGCCTTTTCAGAATCAACGAATTTGTACCCGAGTTCGCGCGTCAATCAGTTTGACAGACGCCCGCGGCGGAGATCGGGTCCGCTCACCGCGTTTGCTCTTGCCGAGGAGCAGTGCTCACGCCGCAACGCCAGCGAGCGGCACGATTCATCTGTGAGCGTCATCAAACAGACTATGCACACACGCACGAAGAACTAAAGGTTATATCATCACGTGGCTACGATATCTTGCATTCAATTTCACCACACTCACGACCTACCACCCACAGCCATGAAGCAAGCGCCCCTGGTAGCATTTCCGGCGAGAAATGTTATTATTTACTTGATTGTGGAGACATTGTTTCTGCCGATTCTTTACTGCAGAAAAATCTTCAGACGTGTAATGTAGGTAGCAGTAACCTGTCCGTTTATTTATCTGTAATATTCGAAAGAAGCGAAACGAGCTGCACGAGAGTGCTGCATGTGCGCCCTTGTTGCCTTCGAGAGTGGAAATTTCCATGCTGCCGGTGGAACGCAAGAATTTGCCGAAAGAGGACAAACGCCCACGGACACGCCTGTGGGAGGCGCGATGTTCAGTGGGCAAAAAGATAGCGCGACAATAACGCTGATCTCGCTTCACTGTTGAAATGTTGACTGAGTGGCGGCGCTGACGCGTTCGCACGCGGTGTTCCTTTGAAAACCGCCGCATATGCCACACATGCGTTTGTGACGCCATGCTCGTTCTTGTAGCCGTTTTTATCAACGCTGCTACCGCGCGCTCCGCACTGACGTCCTGTCATGACCGCCGTAGTGCGAGCTCGGAGCAAACTCATGTTCCCGAGAAGCTCGGGCATTCTGCATAGCACCCCAGCTGTTCGAAATCACACTCTCGAATGGCCGCCTGTGAACCGGGGCGTAGTCGTGCAGGAGGAGGACACCTCTTGTCACTAATCCTTAGCGTTTTTCCACGATGGCTTTAAGCAGTTTTCGAAGAACGTTGGCGTAGTAGGCGCCTGCACTGTTTCCAAGATACTCAATGAGCAGGATCCCCTTTGTGTCCCAAAAAAAGTCTCGCCATAACTTTCCTCCCTGAGCGTTTGGTCGTGAATTTTTATGTGGGAGGGGACCCCGAATGCCTCCACAGCATAGACTGCTGCTTTGTTTCTCGGTTCCATTGATACAGCCACATCTCATCCCCATTTACAAGGCGGGAGATAAAGTCTGGGTCGCTTGAATAGAGGTGCAAAAGTTCCCTTGACGAATACCCGCGGTGCTGTCGATCTTATGCTGAGAGGTTCCGTGGCACGCATTGTGCCGAGACCTTCGACATACCCAAAACACCGTGGATGATAGTGAAAGCACTGCCACAAGAAATCTTCAATTCTCCAGCAACTTCGGACACCTAGATTCGGTGATTATTGATGATAAGGTACTCTGCTGAGGCTGAATGGTCCAAATCGGTTGAAGTGGTTGGCCGCCTTGAGCTTGGGTCATCTATCTCGTGCACTCGGCAACGCTTACTCATTGAATCATCGAGTCCCTGTAGCATATGAAGGACATTCACTGCCATACGCATTCACCATCATACTGTGGATTTTTTTGGTAGATCATCCTTCTTTGCACAAAAATTTCATAACGCTGCGGCACTCGAGCTTGAAATCATGGGAGGACACCATGTTTGAATGACTGATGCAGACCAAGTAACGAACTGGAAGGCTTGATATTCAGACCTTGCTAGGCTACAGAGATGACCTAAACGGAAGGTAGAGGGAGATCACTGTCAGATATTTGGTTACAGCAAAGTTGCAAAACTTTTTGATCTCCCCTCGTACCATGTCTTTAAGGTTGACGACTTTTGCATAGCCCTCGCCGGACCCAGAATGGTGTGTTATTTTTCATTTTAGTCCTGCTTCATTGCCTTGGATAGCACAAAATATTGTTGGGCTACTTCGAATACGCGTATGCTGGCGTATTTGTCGCAGCTCTTTCACCTTTATCGGTCGAGACCTTAAAACTTCTACGTCCAAGAGAAGTGTTTTCATCGAAACCACAGAACATTTATTGAAAAAAAAAAAGAAACGAATCAGTCAAGCATCCTTGCGGCTTTCAGCCACCGATTGCAAGGTCACAGTTTTCTTTTCAGTTATTGAATCCGCATATTAACGAGAACAGCGGTGATGGCTTAATTTTCATCCATACGTGAGTCTTACACAGCCCAACGGACGCTATTGAAACATAAGAAAGGGGAACAGTGTGACGGAGGTAGGGTTACAGATAAAAAGGCGTGTGATGTCGACGGTGTGCGTTTACGTTCTCGGAATTCGAAATACCACAGTCCCGCAGCAATCCGATAGCAGCTGTCTTTTCCCTCCTTTGGTATGTAATAGTGCGCAGAGGAGTGCTTGTACCGTGCGAATAAAGAAATTAAATTTAGGAGTACAGTAAACCGGGCTAGTTGGTATTCATTTATTATGTAACAGCACGAAAAGGACGAGAAAAACTTACGTGTGTCTTAGAAAGCTTTTCTCGTCCTTTTCGCGCTGTTACATAATGAAATAAAGGAAAAGAAATGAAATACAAAGTCAATGGCTTCGTCATCTTTATGAAATGCGCACAGTCCGGATGGTATTCACAGTTGCACCTATACTAAGGAAATAAGACACAAGCAGTGTCTGTCCTCAGGTCGACTTGCTACTCTCACGCGTTCGCTGTGAGGGCAAAGACCAATAAAACGAACCGTCGCCAACTCACCTAAGCTTCCACACTCGCGTGTAATCGTCGATGATTAAAGAATCGTAATAGAGCGCAAAGCAATTTTGCGATAGGTCATATTGATTCCCACCAGCATGAAGAGAGATTTTTATTTTATTTTTTCAACGCTACCGCGGACAGTTAGCCATAAACGAAGAAATGGACCGATCGTGATTATTTGTTTGCCATGCTTTGAAGCACTGGTTTATTTATTCAAGTACCCTAAAGGCCCGAAGGCATTACATAGGGGGGGCAGAACTATGAATAGTACAGCATAACACAGTTGCTAAACAAACAGAACTCAGGAAAGAAATATCTAAGGAATACACCAATACTTTCGTGGCAGCAATATCAATGTTCCACGAAAGTAAATACTGTGCAAATATAAAATATAACTAATTTAAACACCTCAGACATTTACAAATGCTCTAACAATACATGCGGCACCACACAGTTTTTAACACACTTTAACACAATTTTTCAACAAGCAGAAAAATAACAGTAATCCACACACCTCGGACATATACAGATGCTTCTTGAGCAATAAATACATGTGACACCAAAATACAACTAAGAAAAATAGAATTACGAATTGCATTTTAATGTGCAATGTGTCAAGAAGAGAAAAAAAAGGAAGTTCGACATGCAAAAATTTAAGCTTTAAAGTAACATTTCAGACCATTAATGAATGCATTATGATTAGTAATATCTGCAATGTCAGCAGGAAGCTGATTCCAGTAACGGATGGCAAGTAGTAGCGGGGAGTAAAAGAAAAGATTGGTACGGGCGAAGACGGGCTCGACCTTAAACTGATGATCAAGCCGCGAGGATACGCGATGGGCTTGTTTGATATGAAAAGCAGCGCGTGATGATGGATTGTGATAAATCTTATGGAAAAAATGAAAGAAGCGTGACCAGCCTGCGTTTTTCCAGGGGAACAAGATCAATTGAAGATTTAATTTCTGTTACACTTGATGTTCGCAGGTAGTTTTTGGTGATAAATCGAGCAGCTTTATTTTGTAGTGATTCCAATTTATGAATGAGGTATGCCTGATGCGGGTTCCAGATTAGTGATGCGTATTCGATTTTCGAACGTACCAAGGTGTTGTAAGCGAGAAGTTTAGTGGTGGTATTCGCTAAACTTAAGTTTCGCCGAACGAAGCCAAGTGTTCTAGATGCTTTGCTAACAGGCGCAGCACGAGGTGACGCGCAGAAAGGTAAGCGACTCACCTAAAATTAAACCAACAATCCCGTCTCCGAGCCGAACGATAGAAAGAGGACGGATCGAGGTGCCCGTTTTTCTTTTCCTTTTTTCAGTTATCCCCTGCCATCAGATGATGTACTCGAAGTGAACATTGAACGTAGCTGGCGAGCTACACGCTAAGTGCTTACTGGGTGCATTCAGCGAATGCGTCGTGGAAGCAAGCCCGTCCTCTTTCGTGGCAAGGACGGCGGCAACAATAAACCATCGTGGCCGTTGTGGGTTGCGATACCTGTGCTATCTATGCAAGTGGCGGCTCACAAGGCATGAGCCACAAGGCGCGCGACAAATTGATCGCAGGATTAATTATCCGCTGCTCGCTTTCAAATTCGCCTCCGTTTCTGGTTTCGCAAAGAGCGGGTGGAGTACCGCGCGCTTCTTCGTATGGCATTCTTACTGATTCATATGTAGGTTGCGTATGCGCGTATAGGCAAATGAATCGGACCGTCGCGAACCGCTGCAGCTACAGAAAAACGTAAATATTGCATCAGACATCGCGAGATTTGG